>NW_027315854.1:30000-142116 GCF_026437365.1 Eucyclogobius newberryi | reverse complement strand
TTAGTTCTGGTTTAGTCCTGGTTTGGACTAGTTTAGACCTAGTTTAGTCCTGGTTTAGACCTGGTTTGGACCTGGTTTAGTCCTGGTTTAGTCCTGGTTTAGTCCTGGTTTAGTCCTGGTTTAGTCCTGGTTTAGACCTGGTTTAGACCTGGTTTAGACCTGGTTTAGTCATGGTTTAGACCTGGTTTAGACCTGGTTTAGTCCTGGTTTAGAACTGGTTTTGACCTGGTTTAGACCTGGTTTAGGCCTGGTTTAGTCCTGGTTTAGTCCTGGTTTAGTCCTGGTTTAGACCTGGTTTAGACCTTGTTTAGTCCTGGTTTGGTCCTGGTTTAGACCTGGTTTAGACCTGGTTTAGACCTGGTTTAGTCCTGGTTTAGTCCTGGTTTAGTCCTGGTTTAGACCTGGTTTAGACCTTGTTTAGACCTGGTTTAAACCTGGTTTAGACCTGGTTTAGACCTGGTTTAGTCCTGGTTTAGTCCTGGTTTAGTCCTGGTTTAGACCTGGTTTAGACCTGGTTTGGACCTGGTTTAGTCCTGGTTTAGTCCTGGTTTAGTCCTGGTTTAGTCCTGGTTTAGACCTGGTTTAGACCTGGTTTAGTCCTGGTTTAGTCCTGGTTTAGACCTGGTTTAGACCTGGTTTAGTCCTGGTTTGGTCCTGGTTTAGACCTGGTTTAGACCTGGTTTAGACCTGGTTTAGTTCTGGTTTAGTCCTGGTTTAGTCCTGGTTTAGACCTGGTTTAGACCTGGTTTAGTTCTGGTTTAGACCTGGTTTAAACCTGGTTTAGACCTGGTTTAGACCTGGTTTAGTCCTGGTTTAGTCCTGGTTTAGTCCTGGTTTAGTCCTGGTTTGGACCTGGTTTAGACCTGGTTTAGACCTGGTTTAGTCCTGGTTTAGTCCTGGTTTAGTCCTGGTTTAGACCTGGTTTAGACCTGGTTTAGTCCTGGTTTAGTCCTGGTTTAGTTCTGGTGTAGTCCCGGTTTAGTCCTGGTTTAGTCCTTGTTTAGACCTGGTTTAGACCTGGTTTAGTTCTGGTTTAGACCTGGTTTAGTCCTGGTTTGGACCTAGTTTAGTCCTGGTTTAGTCCTGGTTTAGACCTGGTTTAGACCTGGTTTAGTCCTGGTTTAGTTCTGGTTTGGACCTGGTTTAGACCTGGTTTAGACCTGGTTTAGTCATGGTTTAGACCTGGTTTAGACCTGGTTTAGACCTGGTTTAGTCCTGGTTTAGACCTGGTTTAGTCCTGGTTTAGTCCTGGTTTAGATCTGGTTTAGACCTGGTTCATTCCTGGTTTAGTCCTGGTTTAGACCTGGTTTAGACCTGGTTTAGTCCTGATTTTGACCTAGTTAAGTCCTGGTTTAGTTCTGGTTTAGACCTGGTTCATTCCTGGTTTAGTCCTGGTTTGGACCTGGTTTAGACCTGGTTTATTTCTGGTTTAGTCCTGGTTTAGTTCTGGTGTAGTCCCGGTTTAGTCCTGGTTTAGTCCTTGTTTAGACCTGGTTTAGACCTGGTTTAGTTCTGGTTTAGACCTGGTTTAGTCCTGGTTTGGACCTAGCTTAGTCCTGGTTTAGTCCTGCTTTAGACCTGGTTTGGATCTGGTTTAGACCTGGTTTAGACCTAGTTTGGACCTGGTTTAGACCTGGTTTAGTCCTGGTTTAGACCTGGTTTAGTCCTGGTTTAGTTCTGGTTTAGTCCTGGTTTGGACCTAGTTTAGACCTAGTTTAGTCCTGGTTTAGACCTGGTTTGGACCTGGTTTAGTCCTGGTTTATATCTGGTTTAGACCTGGTTTAGTTCTGGTTTAGACCTGGTTTAGTCCTGGTTTAGACCTGGTTTTGTCCTGGTTTAGTCCTTTAGACCTGGTTTAGTCATGGTTTAGTCCTGGTTTAGACCTGGTTTGGACCTGGTTTAGACCTGGTTTAGACCTGGTTTAGACCTGGTTTGGACCTGGTTTTGATCTGGTTTGGACCTGGTTTAGACCTGGTTTAGACCTGGTTTAGTCCTGGTTTAGACCTGGTTTAGACCTGGTTTAGACCTGGTTTAGACCTGGTTTAGTCCTGGTTTAGACCTGGTTTAGACCTGGTTTATTTCTGATTTAGACCTGGTTTAGTCCTGGTTTAGACCTGGTTTAGTTCTGGTTTAGTCCTGGTTTAGTCCTGGTTTTGACCTGGTTTAGTCCTGGTTTAGTTCTGGTTTAGACCTGGTTTAGTCCTGGTTTGGACCTGGTTTAGACCTGGTTTATTTCTGGTTTAGTCCTGGTTTAGTTCTGGTGTAGTCCCGGTTTAGTCCTGGTTTAGTCCTTGTTTAGACCTGGTTTAGACCTGGTTTAGTTCTGGTTTAGACCTGGTTTAGTCCTGGTTTGGACCTAGTTTAGTCCTGGTTTAGTCCTGCTTTAGACCTTGTTTAGACCTGGTTTAGATCTGGTTTAGACCTGGTTTAGACCTAGTTTGGACCTGGTTTAGACCTGGTTTAGTCCTGGTTTAGACCTGGTTTAGTCCTGGTTTAGTTCTGGTTTAGTCCTGGTTTGGACCTAGTTTAGACCTAGTTTAGTCCTGGTTTAGACCTGGTTTGGACCTGGTTTAGTCCTGGTTTAGACCTGGTTTAGTCCTGGTTTAGTTCTGGTTTAGTCCTGGTTTGGACCTAGTTTAGACCTAGTTTAGTCCTGGTTTAGACCTGGTTTGGACCTGGTTTAGTCCTGGTTTATATCTGGTTTAGACCTGGTTTAGTTCTGGTTTAGTCCTGGTTTAGACCTGGTTTTGTCCTGGTTTAGTCCTTTAGACCTGGTTTAGTCATGGTTTAGTCCTGGTTTAGACCTGGTTTGGACCTGGTTTAGACCTGGTTTAGACCTGGTTTAGACCTGGTTTTGATCTGGTTTGGACCTGGTTTAGACCTGGTTTAGTTCTGGTTTAGACCTGGTTTAGACCTGGTTTAGTCCTGGTTTAGACCTGGTTTAGACCTGGTTTTGATCTGGTTTAGACCTGGTTTAGTTCTGGTTTAGACCTGGTTTAGTTCTGGTTTAGACCTGGTTTAGTCATGGTTTAGTCCTGGTTTAGACCTGGTTTAGACCTGGTTTTGACCTGGTTTTGACCTGGTTTAGCTCTGGTTTAGATCTGGTTTAGTCCTGGTTTAGTCCTGGTTTAGTTCTGGTGTAGTCCCGGTTTAGTCCTGGTTTAGTCCTTGTTTAGACCTGGTTTAGACCTGGTTTAGTTCTGGTTTAGACCTGGTTTAGTCCTGGTTTGGACCTAGTTTAGTCCTGGTTTAGTCCTGCTTTAGACCTTGTTTAGACCTGGTTTAGCTCTGGTTTAGATCTGGTTTAGACCTGGTTTAGACCTGGTTTAGTCCTGGTTTAGACCTGGTTTAGTCCTGGTTTAGTTCTGGTTTAGTCCTGGTTTGGACCTAGTTTAGACCTAGTTTAGTCCTGGTTTAGACCTGGTTTGGACCTGGTTTAGTCCTGGTTTAGTCCTGGTTTAGTCCTGGTTTAGTCCTGGTTTAGACCTGGTTTAGACCTGGTTTAGACCTGGTTTAGTCATGGTTTAGACCTGGTTTAGACCTGGTTTAGTCCTGGTTTAGAACTGGTTTTGACCTGGTTTAGACCTGGTTTAGTCCTGGTTTAGTCCTGGTTTAGTCCTGGTTTAGACCTGGTTTAGACCTTGTTTAGTCCTGGTTTGGTCCTGGTTTAGACCTGGTTTAGACCTGGTTTAGACCTGGTTTAGTCCTGGTTTAGTCCTGGTTTAGTCCTGGTTTAGACCTGGTTTAGACCTGGTTTAGACCTGGTTTAAACCTGGTTTAGACCTGGTTTAGACCTGGTTTAGTCCTGGTTTAGTCCTGGTTCAGTCCTGGTTTAGACCTGGTTTAGACCTGGTTTAGACCTGGTTTAGTCCTGGTTTAGTCCTGGTTTAGACCTGGTTTAGTCCTGGTTTAGTCCTGGTTTAGTCCTGGTTTAGACCTGGTTTAGACCTGGTTTAGACCTGGTTTAGTCCTGGTTTAGACCTGGTTTAGACCTGGTTTAGACCTGGTTTTTGTCCTGGTTTAGTCCTGGTGTAGTCCTGGTTTAGACCTGGTTCAGACCTGGTTTAGACCTGGTTTAGTCCTGGTTTAGACCTAGTTTAGTCCTGGTTTAGTCCTGGTTTAGACCTGGTTTAATCCTGGTTTGGACCTGGTTTAGACCTGGTTTGGTCCTGGTTTAGTCCTAGTTTGGACCTGGTTTAGTCCTGGTTTAGACCTGGTTTAGTCCTGGTTTAGTCCTTGTTTGGACCTGGTTTAATCCTGGTTTGGACCTGGTTTATTTAGTCCTGGTTTAGTCCTGGTTTGGACCTAGTTTAGTCCTGGTGTAGTCCTGGTTTAGACCTGGTTCAGACCTGGTTTAGACCTGGTTTAGTCCTGGTTTAGACCTAGTTTAGTCCTGGTTTAGTCCTGGTTTAGACCTGGTTTAATCCTGGTTTAGACCTGGTTTAGACCTGGTTTAGTCCTGGTTTAGTCCTGGTTTGGACCTGGTTTAGACCTAGTTTGGACCTGGTTTAGACCTGGTTTGGTCCTGGATTAGATCTGGTTTAGACCTGGTTTATTTCTGATTTAGACCTGGTTTAGTCCTGGTTTTAACCTAGTTTAGTCCTGGTTTAGTTCTGGTTTAGTTCTGGTTTGGACCTGGTTTAGACCTGGTTTATTTCTGGTTTAGTCCTAGTTTAGACCTAGTTTAGTCCTGGTTAACTCTGGTTTGGATCTGGTTTAGACCTGGTTTAGACCTGGTTTAGCTCTGGTTTAGAGCTGGTTTAGACCTAGTTTGGACCTGGTTTGGACCTGGTTTAGTCCTGGTTTAGTCCTGGTTTAGTTCTGGTGTAGTCCCGGTTTAGTCTTGGTTTAGTCCTTGTTTAGACCTGGTTTAGACCTGGTTTAGCTCTGGTTTAGATCTGGTTTAAACCTGGTTTTGACCTGGTTTAGCTCTGGTTTAGATCTGGTTTGGACCTGGTTTAGACCTAGTTTGGACCTGGTTTAGACCTGGTTTAGTCCTGGTTTAGTCCTGGTTTAGTTCTGGTGTAGTCCCGGTTTAGTCCTGGTTTAGTCCTTGTTTAGACCTGGTTTAGACCTGGTTTAGTTCTGGTTTAGACCTGGTTTAGTCCTGGTTTGGACCTAGTTTAGTCCTGGTTTAGTCCTGGTTTAGACCTGGTTTAGACCTGGTTTGGACCTGGTTTAGTCCTGGTTTAGTCCTGGTTTAGATCTGGTTTAGACCTGGTTCATTCCTGGTTTAGTCCTGGTTTAGACCTGGTTTAGACCTGGTTTAGACCTGGTTTAGACCTGGTTTAGACCTGGTTTAGTCCTGGTTTAGACCTGGTTTAGACCTGGTTTAGACCTGGTTTAGTCCTGGTTTAGTCCTGGTTTAGATCTGGTTTAGACCTGGTTCATTCCTGGTTTAGTCCTGGTTTAGACCTGGTTTAGTCCTGGTTTAGACCTGGTTTAGACCTGGTTTAGTTCTGGTTTAGTCCTGGTTTAGTCCTGGTTTTGACCTAGTTTAGTCCTGGTTTAGTTCTGGTTTAGACCTGGTTTAGTCCTGGTTTGGACCTGGTTTAGACCTGGTTTATTTCTGGTTTAGTCCTGGTTTAGTTCTGGTGTAGTCCCGGTTTAGTCCTGGTTTAGTCCTTGTTTAGACCTGGTTTAGACCTGGTTTAGTTCTGGTTTAGACCTGGTTTAGTCCTGGTTTGGACCTAGTTTAGTCCTTGTTTAGACCTGGTTTAGACCTGGTTTAGTTCTGGTTTAGACCTGGTTTAGATCTGGTTTAGACCTGGTTTAGACCTGGTTTAGTCCTGGTTTAGTTCTGGTTTAGTCCTGGTTTAGACCTGGTTTGGACCTGGTTTAGTCCTGGTTTAGTCCTGGTTTAGACCTGGTTTTGTCCTGGTTTAGTCCTTTAGACCTGGTTTAGTCCTGGTTTAGACCTGGTTTGGACCTGGTTTAGACCTGGTTTAGACCTGGTTTAGTCCTGGTTTAGTCCTTGTTTGGACCTGGTTTATTTAGTCCTGGTTTAGTCCTGGTTTGGACCTAGTTTAGTCCTGGTTTAGTCCTGGTTTAGTCCTGGTTTGGACCTGGTTTAGACCTAGTTTGGACCTGGTTTAGACCTGGTTTGGTCCTGGATTAGATCTGGTTTAGTCCTGGTTTAGTCCTGGTTTAGACCTGGTTTAGACCTGGTTTAGACCTGGTTTAGACGTGGTTTAAACCTGGTTTAGACCTGGTTTAGACCTGGTTTAGTCCTGGTTTAGTCCTGGTTTAGTCCTGGTTTAGACCTGGTTTAGACCTGGTTTAGACCTGGTTTAGTCCTGGTTTAGTCCTGGTTTAGTCCTGGTTTAGACCTGGTTTAGTCCTGGTTTAGTCCTGGTTTAGACCTGGTTTAGACCTGGTTTAGTCCTGGTTTAGTCCTGGTTTAGTCCTGGTTTAGACCTGGTTTAGACCTGGTTTAGACCTGGTTTAGACCTGGTTTAGTCCTGGTTTAGACCTGGTTTAGACCTGGTTTGGACCTGGTTTAGTCCTGGTTTAGTCCTGGTGTAGTCCTGGTTTAGACCTGGTTTAGACCTGGTTTAGACCTAGTTTAGTCCTGGTTTAGTCCTGATTTAGACCTGGTTTAATCCTGGTTTGGACCTGGTTTAGACCTGGTTTGGTCCTGGTTTAGTCCTAGTTTGGACCTGGTTTAGTCCTGGTTTAGACCTGGTTTAGTCCTGGTTTAGTCCTTGTTTGGACCTGGTTTAATCCTGGTTTGGACCTGGTTTATTTAGTCCTGGTTTAGTCCTGGTTTGGACCTAGTTTAGTCCTGGTTTAGTCCTGGTTTAGACCTGGTTTAATCCTGGTTTGGACCTGGTTTAGACCTAGTTTGGACCTGGTTTAGACCTGGTTTGGTCCTGGATTAGATCTGGTTTAGACCTGGTTTATTCCTGGTTTAGTCCTGGTTTAGACCTGGTTTAGACCTGGTTTATTTCTGATTTAGACCTGGTTTAGTCCTAGTTTAGACCTAGTTTAGTCCTGGTTTAGCTCTGGTTTAGATCTGGTTTAGACCTGGTTTAGACCTGGTTTGGACCTAGTTTAGTCCTGGTTTAGTCCTGCTTTAGACCTTGTTAAGACCTGGTTTAGATCTGGTTTAGTCCTGGTTTAGACCTGTTTTGGACCTGGTTTAGTCCTGGTTTATATCTGGTTTAGACCTGGTTTAGTTCTGGTTTAGACCTGGTTTAGTCCTGGTTTAGTCCTTTAGACCTGGTTTAGTCATGGTTTAGTCCTGGTTTAGACCTGGTTTGGACCTGGTTTAGACCTGGTTTAGAACTGGTTTAGACCTGGTTTTGATCTGGTTTGGACCTGGTTTAGACCTGGTTTAGTTCTGGTTTAGACCTGGTTTAGTCATGGTTTTGTCCTGGTTTAGACCTGGTTTAGACCTGGTTTAGTCCTGGTTTAGACCTGGTTTAGACCTGGTTTTGATCTGGTTTAGACCTGGTGTAGTCCTGGTTTATATCTGGTTTAGACCTGGTTTAGTTCTGGTTTAGACCTGGTTTAGTCATGGTTTAGTCCTGGTTCAGACCTGGTTTAGTCCTGGTTTAGTCCAGTTTTAGTCCAGGTTTAGTCCAGTTTTAGACCTGGTTAAGACCTGGTTTAGTCATGGTTTAGTCCTGGTTTAGACCTGGTTTAGACCTGGTTTAGTCCTGGTTTAGATCTGGTTTGGACCTGGTTTAGACCTGGTTTAGACCTGGTTTAGATCTGGTTTAGACCTGGTTTAGACCTGGTTTAGACCTGGTTTAGTCCTGGTTTAGTCCTGGTTTAGTCCTGGTTTAGACCTGGTTTAGTCCTGGTTTAGTCCTGGTTTAGTTCTGGTGTAGTCCCGGTTTAGTCCTGGTTTAGTCCTTGTTTAGACCTGGTTTAGACCTGGTTTAATTCTGGTTTAGACCTGGTTTAGTCCTGGTTTGGACCTAGTTTAGTCCTGGTTTAGTCCTGCTTTAGACCTTGTTTAGACCTGGTTTAGCTCTGGTTTAGATCTGGTTTAGACCTGTTTTAGACCTGGTTTAGTCCTGGTTTAGACCTGGTTTAGACCTGGTTTAGTCCTGGTTTAGTTCTGGTTTAGACCTGGTTTAGTCCTGGTTTGGACCTGGTTTAGACCTGGTTTAGACCTGGTTTAGTCATGGTTTAGACCTGGTTTAGACCTGGTTTAGACCTGGTTTAGTCCTGGTTTAGACCTGGTTTAGACCTGGTTTAGACCTGGTTTAGACCTGGTTTAGTCCTGGTTTAGTCCTGGTTTAGAACTGGTTTAGTCCTGGTTTAGTCCTGGTTTAGACCTGGTTTAGACCTGGTTTAGTCCTGGTTTAGTCCTGGTTTAGACCTGGTTTAGACCTGGTTTAGACCTGGTTTAGTCATGGTTTAGTCCTGGTTTAGTCCTGGTTTAGACCTGGTTTAGACCTGGTTTAGACCTGGTTTAGACCTAGTTTAGACCTGGTTTAGTCCTGGTTTAGACCTGGTTTGGACCTGGTTTGGACCTGGTTTAGTCCTGGTTTAGTCCTGGTTTAGTCCTGGTTTAGACCTGGTTTAGACCTGGTTTAGACCTGGTTTAGTCCTGGTTTAGACCTAATTTATTCCTGGTTTAGTCCTGGTTTAGACCTGGTTTAATCCTGGTTTGGACCTGGTTTATTTAGTCCTGGTTTAGTCCTGGTTTAGTCCTAGTTTGGACCTGGTTTAGTCCTGGTTTAGACCTGGTTTAGTCCTGGTTTAGTCCTTGTTTGGACCTGGTTTATTTAGTCCTGGTTTAGTCCTGGTTTAGACCTGGTTTAATCCTGGTTTGGACCTGGTTTATTTAGTCCTGGTTTAGTCCTGGTTTGGTCCTGGTTTAGTCCTAGTTTGGACCTGGTTTAGACCTAGTTTAGTCCTGGTTTAGTCCTGGTTTAATCCTGGTTTGGACCTGGTTTAGACCTAGTTTGGACCTGGTTTAGACCTGGTTTAGTCCTGGTTTAGATCTGGTTTAGACCTGGTTTATTCCTGGTTTAGTCCTGGTTTAGACCTGGTTTGGACCTGGTTTAGACCTGGTTTATTTCTGGTTTAGTCCTAGTTTAGACCTAGTTTGGACCTGGTTTAGATCTGGTTTAGACCTGGTTTTGACCTGGTTTAGCTCTGGTTTAGATCTGGTTTAGACCTAGTTTGGACCTGGTTTAGCTCTGGTTTAGATCTGGTTTAGACCTGGTTTAGACCTAGTTTGGACCTGGTTTAGATCTGGTTTAGACCTAGTTTGGACCTGGTTTAGCTCTGGTTTAGATCTGGTTTAGACCTGGTTTAGACCTAGTTTGGACCTGGTTTAGCTCTGGTTTAGATCTGGTTTAGACCTAGTTTGGACCTGGTTTAGCTCTGGTTTAGATCTGGTTTAGACCTGGTTTAGTCCTGGTTTAGACCTGGTTTAGACCTGGTTTAGTCCTGGTTTAGACCTGGTTTTGACCTGGTTTAGCTCTGGTTTAGATCTGGTTTAGACCTGGTTTAGTCCTGGTTTAGACCTGGTTTAGACCTGGTTTAGTTCTGGTGTAGTCCCGGTTTAGTCCTGGTTTAGTCCTGGTTTAGACCTGGTTTAGACCTGGTTTAGTCCTGGTTTAGTTCTGGTTTAGTCCTGGTTTGGACCTAGTTTAGACCTAGTTTAGTCCTGGTTTAGACCTGGTTTGGACCTGGTTTAGTCCTGGTTTAGTCCTGGTTTAGTCCTGGTTTAGACCTGGTTTAGACCTGGTTTAGACCTGGTTTAGTCATGGTTTAGACCTGGTTTAGTCCTGGTTTAGTCCTGGTTTAGTCCTGGTTTAGACCTGGTTTAGACCTGGTTTAGACCTGGTTTAGTCCTGGTTTAGTCCTGGTTTAGACCTGGTTTAGACCTGGTTTAGACCTGGTTTAGTCCTGGTTTAGTCCTGGTTTGGACCTGGTTTAGACCTGGTTTAGACCTGGTTTAGTCCTGGTTTAGTTCTGGTTTAGTCCTGGTTTAGACCTGGTTTAGACCTGGTTTAGACCTGGTTTAGTCCTGGTTTAGTCCTGGTTTGGACCTGATTTAGTTCTGGTTTCGAACTGGTTTAGTCCTGGTTTAGTTCTGGTTTAGTTCTGGTTTAGACCTGGTTTAGACCTGGTTTAATTCTGATTTAGACCTGGTTTGGACCTGGTTTAGTTCTGATTTAGACCTGGTTTAGACCTGGTTTAGTTCTGGTTTAGATCTGGTTTAGTCCTGGTTTAGTCCTGGTTTAGTCCTGGTTTAGTCCTGGTTTAAACCTGGTTTAGTCCTGGTTTAGTCCTGGTTTAGACATGGTTTAGACCTGGTTTAGTTCTGGTTTGGACCTGGTTTCGACCTGGTTTAGTCCTGGTTTAGTCCTGGTTTAGTCCTGGTTTAGTCCTGGTTTAGTCCTGGTTTAAACCTGGTTTAGTCCTGGTTTAGTCCTGAGTTAGACCTGGTTTAGACCTGGTTTCGACCTGGTTTAGTCCTGGTTTAGTCCTGGTTTAGACCTGGTTTAGTTCAGGTTTAGACCTGGTTTAGTCCTTGTTTAGTCCTGGTTTAGTCCTGGTTTAGACCTGGTTTAGTCCTGGTTTAGGCCTGGTTTGGTCCTGGTTTAGTCCTGGTTTAGACCTGGTTTAGTTCTGGTTTAGACCTGGTTTAGTCCTGGTTTAGTCCTGGTTTAGATCTGGTTTAGTCCTGGTTTAGTCCTGGTTTAGCTCTGGTTTAGATCTGGTTTAGACCTGGTTTAGACCTGGTTTAGCTCTGGTTTAGATCTGGTTTAGTCCTGGTTTAGACCTGGTTTAGACCTGGTTTAGTCCTGGTTTAGACCTGGTGTAGTCCTGGTTTAGACCTGGTTTAGACCTGGTGTAGTCCTGGTTTAGTCCTGGTTTATATCTGGTTTAGACCTGGTTTAGTCCTGGTTTGGACCTGGTTTAGTCCTGGTTTGGATCTGGTCTAGTCCAGGTTTAGTCCAGGTTTAGACCTGGTTTAGACCTGGTTTAGTCCTGGTTTATATCTGGTTTAGACCTGGTTTAGTCCTGGTTTGGATCTGGTCTAGTCCAGGTTTAGTCCTGGTTTAGACCTGGTTTGGACCTGGTTTAGTTCTGATTTAGACCTGGTTTAGACCTGGTTTAGTTCTGGTTTAGATCTGGTTTAGTCCTGGTTTAGTCCTGGTTTAGTCCTGGTTTAGTCCTGGTTTAAACCTGGTTTAGTCCTGGTTTAGTCCTGGTTTAGACATGGTTTGGACCTGGTTTAGTTCTGATTTAGACCTGGTTTAGACCTGGTTTAGTTCTGGTTTGGACCTGGTTTCGACCTGGTTTAGTCCTGGTTTAGTCCTGGTTTAGTCCTGGTTTAGTCCTGGTTTAAACCTGGTTTAGTCCTGGTTTAGTCCTGAGTTAGACCTGGTTTAGACCTGGTTTCGACCTGGTTTAGTCCTGGTTTAGTCCTGGTTTAGACCTGGTTTAGTTCAGGTTTAGACCTGGTTTAGTCCTTGTTTAGTCCTGGTTTAGTCCTGGTTTAGACCTGGTTTAGTCCTGGTTTAGGCCTGGTTTGGTCCTGGTTTAGTCCTGGTTTAGACCTGGTTTAGTTCTGGTTTAGTTCTGGTTTAGACCTGGTTTAGTCCTGGTTTAGTCCTGGTTTAGATCTGGTTTAGTCCTGGTTTAGTCCTGGTTTAGCTCTGGTTTAGATCTGGTTTAGACCTGGTTTAGACCTGGTTTAGCTCTGGTTTAGATCTGGTTTAGTCCTGGTTTAGACCTGGTTTAGACCTGGTTTAGTCCTGGTTTAGACCTGGTGTAGTCCTGATTTAGACCTGGTTTAGACCTGGTTTAGACCTGGTGTAGTCCTGGTTTAGTCCTGGTTTATATCTGGTTTAGACCTGGTTTAGTCCTGGTTTGGACCTGGTTTAGTCCTGGTTTGGATCTGGTCTAGTCCAGGTTTAGTCCAGGTTTAGACCTGGTTTAGACCTGGTTTAGTCCTGGTTTATATCTGGTTTAGACCTGGTTTAGTCCAGGTTTAGACCTGGTTTAGACCTGGTTTAGACCTGGTTTAGTCCTGGTTTAGTCCTGGTTTATTCTTGGTTTAGACCTGGTTTAGACCTAGTTTAGTCCTGGTTTAGTCCTGGTTTAGTCCTGGTTTAGACCTGGTTTCGAACTGGTTTAGTCCTGGTTTAGACCTAGTTTAGTCCTGGTTTAGACCTGGTTTAGTCCTGGTTTGGATCTGGTCTATTCCAGGTTTAGTCCAGGTTTAGACCTGGTTTAGACCTGGTTTAGACCTGGTTTAGTCCTGGTTTAGTCCTGGTTTAGTCCTGGTTTAGACCTGGTTTAGACCTAGTTTAGTCCTGGTTTAGTCCTGGTTTAGTCCTGGTTTAGACCTAGTTTAGTCCTGGTTTAGTTCTGGTTTAGACCTGGTTTAGTCCTGGTTTATTCCTGGTTTAGTCCTGGTTTAGTCCTGGTTTAGTCCTGGTTTAGATCTGGTTTAGACCTGGTTTAGTCCTGGTTTAGTCCTGGTTTAGACCTGGTTTAGGCCTGGTTTGGTCCTGGTTTAGTTCTGGTTTAGTTCTGGTTTAGACCTGGTTTAGACCTGGTTTAGCTCTGGTTTAGATCTGGTTTAGACTTGGTTTAGACCTAGTTTGGACCTGGTTTAGACCTGGTTTAGTCCTAGTTTAGACCTAGTTTAGTCCTGGTTTAGTCCTGGTTTAGATCTGGTTTAGGCCTGGTTTAGACCTGGTTTAGCTCTGGTTTAGATCTGGTTTAGACCTGGTTTAGACCTAGTTTGGACCTGGTTTAGACCTGGTTTAGTCCTGGTTTAGACCTGGTTTAGACCTGGTTTAGTTCTGGTGTAGTCCTGGTTTAGACCTGGTTTAGTCCTGGTTTAGACCTGGTTTAGTCCTGGTTTGGACCTGGTTTGGACCTGGTTTAGTCCTGGTTTTGTCCTAGTTTGGACCTAGTTTAGTCCTGGTTTAGTCCAAGTTTAGACCTGGTTTGGACCTGGTTTAGTCCTGGTTTGGACCTAGTTTAGTCCTGGTTTAGACCTGGTTTAGACCTGGTTTAGTCCTGGTTTAGTCCTGGTTTAGTCCTGGTTTAGCTCTGGTTTAGTCCTGGTTTAGTCCTGGTTTAGCTCTGGTTTAGTCCTGGTTTAGTCCTGGTTTAGTCCTGGTTTAGTCCTGGTTTAGCTCTGGTTTAGTCCTGGTTTAGTCCTGGTTTAGTCCTGGTTTAGACCTGGTTTAGTCCTGGTTTAGTCCTGGTTTAGTCCTGGTTTAGCTCTGGTTTAGTCCTGGTTTAGACCTGGTTTAGTCCTGGTTTAGTCCTGGTTTAGTCCTGGTTTAGTCCTGGTTTAGCTCTGGTTTAGTCCTGGTTTAGACCTGGTTTAGTCCTGGTTTAGTCCTGGTTTAGTCCTGGTTTAGTCCTGGTTTAGTCCTGGTTTAGTCCTAGTTTAGACCTAGTTTAGTCCAGGTTTAGACCTGGTTTAGACCTGGTTTGGACCTGGTTTGGACCTGGTTTAGTCCTGGTTTGGACCTAGTTTAGTCCTGGTTTAGTCCTGGTTTAGTCCTAGTTTGGACCTAGTTTAGTCCTGGTTTAGTCCAAGTTTAGACCTGGTTTGGACCTGGTTTAGTCCTGGTTTGGACCTAGTTTAGTCCTGGTTTAGACCTGGTTTAGACCTGGTTTAGTCCTGGTTTAGTCCTGGTTTAGTCCTGGTTTAGCTCTGGTTTAGTCCTGGTTTAGTCCTGGTTTAGCTCTGGTTTAGTCCTGGTTTAGTCCTGGTTTAGTCCTGGTTTAGTCCTGGTTTAGCTCTGGTTTAGTCCTGGTTTAGTCCTGGTTTAGTCCTGGTTTAGACCTGGTTTAGTCCTGGTTTAGTCCTGGTTTAGTCCTGGTTTAGCTCTGGTTTAGTCCTGGTTTAGACCTGGTTTAGTCCTGGTTTAGTCCTGGTTTAGTCCTGGTTTAGTCCTGGTTTAGCTCTGGTTTAGTCCTGGTTTAGACCTGGTTTAGTCCTGGTTTAGTCCTGGTTTAGTCCTGGTTTAGTCCTGGTTTAGTCCTGGTTTAGTCCTAGTTTAGACCTAGTTTAGTCCAGGTTTAGTCCAGGTTTAGACCTGGTTTAGACCTGGTTTAGACCTGGTTTGGACCTGGTTTAGTCCTGGTTTGGACCTAGTTTAGTCCTGGTTTAGTCCTGGTTTAGTCCTGGTTTAGTCCTGGTTTAGACCTGGTTTAGACATGGTTAAGTCCTGGTTTAGTCCTGGTTTAGTCCTGGTTTAGTCCTGGTTTAGTCCTGGTTTAGTCCAGGTTTAGTCCAGGTTTAGACCTGGTTTGGACCTAGTTTAGTCCTGGTTTAGTCCTAGTTTAGACCTAGTTTAGTCCTGGTTTAGCTCTGGTTTAGATCTGGTTTAGACCTGGTTTAGTCCTGGTTTAGACTTGGTTTTGACCTGGTTTAGTTCTGGTTTGGACCTAGTTTCGACCTGGTTTAGTCCTGGTTTAGTCCTGGTTTAGTCCTGGTTTAAACCTGGTTTAGTCCAGGTTTAGTTCCTGTTTGGACCTGGTTTCGACCTGGTTTAGTCCTGGTTTAGTCCTGGTTTAGTCCTGGTTTAGTCCTGGTTTAAACCTGGTTTAGTCCAGGTTTAGTTCCTGTTTGGACCTGGTTTCGACCTGGTTTAGTCCTGGTTTAGTCCTGGTTTAGTCCTGGTTTAGTCCTGGTTTAAAACTGGTTTAGTCCTGGTTTAGTCCTGATTTAGACCTGGTTTAGACCTGGTTTCGACCTGATTTAGTCCTGGTTTCGACCTGGTTTAGTCCTGGTTTAGTCCTGGTTTAGACCTGGTTTAGTTCAGGTTTAGACCTGGTTTAGAACTGGTTTAGTTCTGGTTTGGTCCTGGTTTAGTCCTGGTTTAGACCTGGTTTAGTTCTGGTTTAGTTCTGGTTTAGACCTGGTTTAGTCCTGGTTTAGTCCTGGTTTAGTCCTGGTTTGGACCTAGTTTAGTCCTGGTTTAGACCTGGTTTAGACCTGGTTTAGTCCTGGTTTGGACCTAGTTTAGTCCTGGTTTAGTCCTGGTTTAGTCCTGGTTTAGTCCTGGTTTAGTCCTGGTTTAGTCCTGGTTTAGACCTGGTTTAGTCCTGGTTTAGACCTGGTTTAGACCTGGTTGAGTCCTGGTTTAATCCTGGTTTAGTCCTGGTTTAGTCCTGG
Source organism: Eucyclogobius newberryi (assembly GCF_026437365.1). Classification (NCBI taxonomy): domain Eukaryota; kingdom Metazoa; phylum Chordata; class Actinopteri; order Gobiiformes; family Gobiidae; genus Eucyclogobius; species Eucyclogobius newberryi. The sequence goes on along the minus strand of NW_027315854.1, from coordinate 126,992 downwards.
TTTAGTCCTAGTTAAGACCTAGTTTAGTCCAGGTTTAGTCCTGGTTTGGACCTGGTTTAGTCCTGGTTTAGACCTGGTTTAGACCTGGTTAAGTCCTGGTTTAGTCCTGGTTTAGTCTTGGTTTAGTCCTGGTTTAGTCCTAGTTTAGACCTGGTTTGGACCTGGTTTAGTCCTAGTTTGGACCTAGTTTAGACCTGGTTTAGACCTGGTTTAGTCCTGGTTTGGACCTAGTTTAGTCCTGGTTTAGTCCTGGTTTAGTCCTGGTTTAGTCCTGGTTTAGTCCTGGTTTAGACCTGGTTTAGTCCTGGTTTAGTCCTGGTTTAGTCCTGGTTTAGTCCTGATTTAGACCTGGTTAAGTCCTGGTTTAGTCCTGGTTTAGACCTGGTTTAGACCTGGTTTAGTCCTGGTTTAGTCCTGGTTTAGTCCTGGTTTAGTCCTGGTTTAGTCCTAGTTTGGACCTAGTTTAGTCCAGGTTTAGTCCTGGTTTGGACCTGGTTTAGTCCTAGTTTGGACCTAGTTTAGTCCTGGTTTAGACCTGGTTTAGACCTGGTTTAGTCCTGGTTTGGACCTAGTTTAGTCCTGGTTTAGTCCTGGTTTAGTCCTGGTTTAGTCCTGGTTTAGTCCTGATTTAGACCTGGTTTAGTCCTGGTTAAGTCCTGGTTTAGTCCTGGTTTAGACTTGGTTTAGACCTGGTTTAGTCCTGGTTTAGTCCTGGTTTAGTCCTGGTTTAGTCCTAGTTTAGACCTAGTTTAGTCCAGGTTTAGTCCTGGTTTGGACCTGGTTTAGTCCTAGTTTGGACCTAGTTTAGTCCTGGTTTAGTCCTGGTTTAGTCCTGGTTTAGTCCTGGTTTAGACCTAGTTTAGTCCTGGTTTAGACCTGGTTTAGGCCTGGTTTGGTCCTGGTTTAGTTCTGGTTTAGTTCTGGTTTAGACCTGGTTTAGACCTGGTTTAGCTCTGGTTTAGATCTGGTTTAGACTTGGTTTAGACCTAGTTTGGACCTGGTTTAGACCTGGTTTAGTCCTAGTTTAGACCTAGTTTAGTCCTGGTTTAGTCCTGGTTTAGATCTGGTTTAGACCTGGTTTAGACCTAGTTTGGACCTGGTTTAGACCTGGTTTAGTCCTGGTTTAGACCTGGTTTAGACCTGGTTTAGTTCTGGTGTAGTCCTGGTTTAGACCTGGTTTAGTCCTGGTTTAGACCTGGTTTAGTCCTGGTTTGGACCTGGTTTGGACCTGGTTTAGTCCTGGTTTTGTCCTAGTTTGGACCTAGTTTAGTCCTGGTTTAGTCCAAGTTTAGACCTGGTTTGGACCTGGTTTAGTCCTGGTTTGGACCTAGTTTAGTCCTGGTTTAGACCTGGTTTAGACCTGGTTTAGTCCTGGTTTAGTCCTGGTTTAGTCCTGGTTTAGCTCTGGTTTAGTCCTGGTTTAGTCCTGGTTTAGCTCTGGTTTAGTCCTGGTTTAGTCCTGGTTTAGTCCTGGTTTAGTCCTGGTTTAGCTCTGGTTTAGTCCTGGTTTAGTCCTGGTTTAGTCCTGGTTTAGACCTGGTTTAGTCCTGGTTTAGTCCTGGTTTAGTCCTGGTTTAGCTCTGGTTTAGTCCTGGTTTAGACCTGGTTTAGTCCTGGTTTAGTCCTGGTTTAGTCCTGGTTTAGTCCTGGTTTAGTCCTGGTTTAGCTCTGGTTTAGTCCTGGTTTAGACCTGGTTTAGTCCTGGTTTAGTCCTGGTTTAGTCCTGGTTTAGTCCTGGTTTAGTCCTAGTTTAGACCTAGTTTAGTCCAGGTTTAGTCCAGGTTTAGACCTGGTTTGGACCTGGTTTAGTCCTGGTTTAGTCCTGGTTTAGTCCTGGTTTAGACCTGGTTTAGACCTGGTTAAGTCCTGGTTTAGTCCTGGTTTAGTCCTGGTTTAGTCCTGGTTTAGTCCTGGTTTAGTCCAGGTTTAGTCCAGGTTTAGACCTGGTTTGGACCTAGTTTAGTCCTGGTTTAGTCCTAGTTTAGACCTAGTTTAGTCCTGGTTTAGCTCTGGTTTAGATCTGGTTTAGACCTGGTTTAGTCCTGGTTTAGACTTGGTTTTGACCTGGTTTAGTTCTGGTTTGGACCTAGTTTCGACCTGGTTTAGTCCTGGTTTAGTCCTGGTTTAGTCCTGGTTTAGTCCTGGTTTAAACCTGGTTTAGTCCTGGTTTAGTCCTGATTTAGACCTGGTTTAGACCTGGTTTCGACCTGGTTTAGTCCTGGTTTAGTCCTGGTTTAGTCCTGGTTTAGTCCTGGTTTAAACCTGGTTTAGTCCTGGTTTAGTCCTGATTTAGACCTGGTTTAGACCTGGTTTCGACCTGATTTAGTCCTGGTTTAGTCCTGGTTTAGACCTGGTTTAGACCTGGTTTAGTCCTGGTTTAGTCCTGGTTTAGTCCTGGTTTAGTCCTGGTTTAGTCCTAGTTTAGACCTAGTTTAGTCCAGGTTTAGTCCTGGTTTGGACCTGGTTTAGTCCTAGTTTGGACCTAGTTTAGTCCTGGTTTAGACCTGGTTTAGACCTGGTTTAGTCCTGGTTTGGACCTAGTTTAGTCCTGGTTTAGTCCTGGTTTAGTCCTGGTTTAGTCCTGGTTAAGTCCTGGTTTAGTCCTGGTTTAGACTTGGTTTAGACCTGGTTTAGTCCTGGTTTAGTCCTGGTTTAGTCCTGGTTTAGTCCTAGTTTAGACCTAGTTTAGTCCAGGTTTAGTCCTGGTTTGGACCTGGTTTAGTCCTAGTTTGGACCTAGTTTAGTCCTGGTTTAGACCTGGTTTAGTCCTGGTTTGGACCTAGTTTAGTCCTGGTTTAGTCCTGGTTTAGTCCTGGTTTAGACCTGGTTTAGTCCTGGTTTAGTCCTGGTTTAGTCCTGCTTTAGACCTGGTTTAGTCCTGGTTAAGTCCTGGTTTAGTCCTGGTTTAGACCTGGTTTAGACCTGGTTTAGTCCTGGTTTAGTCCTGGTTTAGACCTGGTTTAGTACTGGTTTAGTCCTGGTTTAGTCCTGGTTTAGACCTGGTTTAGTCCTGGTTTAGTCCTGGTTTAGACCTGGTTTAGTCCTGGTTTGGACCTAGTTTAGTCCTGGTTTAGTCCTGGTTTAGACCTGGTTTAGTCCTGGTTTGGACCTAGTTTAGTCCTGGTTTAGTCCTGGTTTAGTCCTGGTTTAGTCCTGGTTTAGTCCTGGTTTAGACCTGGTTTAGTCCTGGTTTAGACCTGGTTTAGTCCTGGTTTAGTCCTGGTTAAGTCCTGGTTTAGTCCTGGTTTAGTTCTGGTTTAGACCTGGTTTAGTCCTGGTTTAGTCCTGGTTTAGTTCTGGTTTAGACCTGGTTTAGTCCTGGTTTAGACCTGGTTTAGTCCTGGTTTAGTCCTGGTTTAGTCCTGGTTTAGACCTGGTTTAGTCCTGGTTTAGTCCTGGTTTAGTCCTGGTTTAGTCCTGGTTTAGTCCTGGTTTGGACCTGGTTTAGTCCTGGTTTTGTCCTAGTTTAGACCTAGTTTAGTCCTGGTTTAGTCCTGGTTTAGACCTGGTTTAGTCCTGATTTAGACCTGGTTTGGACCTGATTTAGTTCTGGTTTAGTACTGGTTTAGTCCTGGTTTAGTCCTGGTTTAGACCTGGTTTGGACCTGGTTTAGACCTGGTTTAGACCTGGTTTATTTCTGATTTAGACCTGGTTTGGACCTAGTTTAGTCCTGGTTTAGTCCTGGTTTAGACCTGGTTTAGTCCTGATTTAGACCTGGTTTAGACCTGGTTTATTTCTGATTTAGACCTGGTTTGGACCTGGTTTAGTCCTGGTTTTGTCCTAGTTTAGACCTAGTTTAGTCCTGGTTCAGTCCTGGTTTAGACCTGGTTTAGTCCTGGTTTAGTCCTGGTTTAGTCCTGGTTTAGACCTGGTTTGGACCTGGTTTAGACCTGGTTTGGTCCTGGTTTAGTCCTAGTTTGGACCTGGTTTAGTCCTGGTTTAGACCTGGTTTAGTCCTGGTTTAGTCCTGGTTTGGACCTGGTTTATTTAGTCCTGGTTTAGTCCTGGTTTGGACCTAGTTTAGTCCTGGTTTAGTCCTGGTTTAGACCTGGTTTAATCCTGGTTTGGACCTGGTTTAGACCTAGTTTGGACCTGGTTTAGACCTGGTTTGGTCCTGGATTAGATCTGGTTTAGACCTGGTTTATTCCTGGTTTAGTCCTGGTTTAGACCTGGTTTAGACCTGGTTTAGTCCTAGTTTAGACCTAGTTTAGTCCTGGTTTAGCTCTGGTTTAGATCTGGTTTAGACCTGGTTTAGACCTGGTTTGGACCTAGTTTAGTCCTGGTTTAGTCCTGGTTTAGACCTGGTTTGGACCTGGTTTAGACCTGGTTTAGACCTGGTTTATTTCTGATTTAGACCTGGTTTGGACCTAGTTTAGTCCTGGTTTAGTCCTGATTTAGACCTGGTTTAGACCTGGTTTATTTCTGATTTAGACCTGGTTTAGACCTGGTTTAGTCCTGGTTTAGTCCTGGTTTAGTCCTGGTTTAGTTCTGGTTTAGACCTGGTTTAGTCATGGTTTTGTCCTGGTTTAGTCCTGGTTTAGACCTGGTTTGGTCCTGGTTTAGTCCTAGTTTGGACCTGGTTTAGTCCTGGTTTAGACCTGGTTTAGTCCTGGTTTTGTCCTTGTTTGGACCTGGTTTAGACCTGGTTTGGTCCTGGTTTAGTCCTAGTTTGGACCTGGTTTAGTCCTGGTTTAGACCTGGTTTAGTCCTGGTTTTGTCCTAGTTTAGACCTAGTTTAGTCCTGGTTCAGTCCTGGTTTAGACCTGGTTTAGTCCTGGTTTAGTCCTGGTTTAGTCCTGGTTTAGACCTGGTTTGGACCTGGTTTAGACCTGGTTTGGTCCTGGTTTAGTCCTAGTTTGGACCTGGTTTAGTCCTGGTTTAGACCTGGTTTAGTCCTGGTTTAGTCCTGGTTTGGACCTGGTTTATTTAGTCCTGGTTTAGTCCTGGTTTGGACCTAGTTTAGTCCTGGTTTAGTCCTGGTTTAGACCTGGTTTAATCCTGGTTTGGACCTGGTTTAGACCTAGTTTGGACCTGGTTTAGACCTGGTTTGGTCCTGGATTAGATCTGGTTTAGACCTGGTTTATTCCTGGTTTAGTCCTGGTTTAGACCTGGTTTAGACCTGGTTTAGTCCTAGTTTAGACCTAGTTTAGTCCTGGTTTAGCTCTGGTTTAGATCTGGTTTAGACCTGGTTTAGACCTGGTTTGGACCTAGTTTAGTCCTGGTTTAGTCCTGCTTTAGACCTTGTTTAGACCTGGTTTAGATCTGGTTTAGTCCTGGTTTAGACCTGGTTTGGACCTGGTTTAGTCCTGGTTTATATCTGGTTTAGACCTGGTTTAGTTCTGGTTTAGACCTGGTTTAGTCCTGGTTTAGTCCTTTAGACCTGGTTTAGTCATGGTTTAGTCCTGGTTTAGACATGGTTTGGACCTGGTTTAGACCTGGTTTAGACCTGGTTTAGACCTGGTTTTGATCTGGTTTGGACCTGGTTTAGACCTGGTTTAGTTCTGGTTTAGACCTGGTTTAGTCATGGTTTTGTCCTGGTTTAGACCTGGTTTAGACCTGGTTTAGTCCTGGTTTAGACCTGGTTTAGACCTGGTTTTGATCTGGTTTAGACCTGGTGTAGTCCTGGTTTATATCTGGTTTAGACCTGGTTTAGTTCTGGTTTAGACCTGGTTTAGTCATGGTTTAGTCCTGGTTCAGACCTGGTTTAGTCCTGGTTTATATCTGGTTTAGTCCAGGTTTAGTCCAGTTTTAGACCTGGTTAAGACCTGGTTTAGTCATGGTTTAGTCCTGGTTTAGACCTGGTTTAGACCTGGTTTAGTCCTGGTTTAGATCTGGTTTGGACCTGGTTTAGACCTGGTTTAGACCTGGTTTAGATCTGGTTTAGACCTGGTTTAGACCTGGTTTAGACCTGGTTTAGACCTGGTTTAGTCCTGGTTTAGTCCTGGTTTAGTCCTGGTTTAGACCTGGTTTAGTCCTGGTTTAGTCCTGGTTTAGTTCTGGTGTAGTCCCGGTTTAGTCCTGGTTTAGTCCTTGTTAAGACCTGGTTTAGACCTGGTTTAATTCTGGTTTAGACCTGGTTTAGTCCTGGTTTGGACCTAGTTTAGTCCTGGTTTAGTCCTGCTTTAGACCTTGTTTAGACCTGGTTTAGCTCTGGTTTAGATCTGGTTTAGACCTGTTTTAGACCTGGTTTAGTCCTGGTTTAGACCTGGTTTAGACCTGGTTTAGTCCTGGTTTAGTTCTGGTTTAGACCTGGTTTAGTCCTGGTTTGGACCTGGTTTAGACCTGGTTTAGACCTGGTTTAGTCATGGTTTAGACCTGGTTTAGACCTGGTTTAGACCTGGTTTAGTCCTGGTTTAGACCTGGTTTAGACCTGGTTTAGACCTGGTTTAGACCTGGTTTAGTCCTGGTTTAGTCCTGGTTTAGAACTGGTTTAGTCCTGGTTTAGTCCTGGTTTAGACCTGGTTTAGACCTGGTTTAGTCCTGGTTTAGTCCTGGTTTAGACCTGGTTTAGACCTGGTTTAGACCTGGTTTAGTCATGGTTTAGTCCTGGTTTAGTCCTGGTTTAGACCTGGTTTAGACCTGGTTTAGACCTGGTTTAGACCTAGTTTAGACCTGGTTTAGTCCTGGTTTAGACCTGGTTTGGACCTGGTTTGGACCTGGTTTAGTCCTGGTTTAGTCCTGGTTTAGTCCTGGTTTAGACCTGGTTTAGACCTGGTTTAGACCTGGTTTAGTCCTGGTTTAGACCTAATTTATTCCTGGTTTAGTCCTGGTTTAGACCTGGTTTAATCCTGGTTTGGACCTGGTTTATTTAGTCCTGGTTTAGTCCTGGTTTGGTCCTGGTTTAGTCCTAGTTTGGACCTGGTTTAGTCCTGGTTTAGACCTGGTTTAGTCCTGGTTTAGTCCTTGTTTGGACCTGGTTTAATCCTGGTTTGGACCTGGTTTATTTAGTCCTGGTTTAGTCCTGGTTTAGACCTGGTTTAATCCTGGTTTGGACCTGGTTTATTTAGTCCTGGTTTAGTCCTGGTTTGGTCCTGGTTTAGTCCTAGTTTGGACCTGGTTTAGTCCTGGTTTAGACCTAGTTTAGTCCTGGTTTAGTCCTGGTTTAATCCTGGTTTGGACCTGGTTTAGACCTAGTTTGGACCTGGTTTAGACCTGGTTTAGTCCTGGTTTAGATCTGGTTTAGACCTGGTTTATTCCTGGTTTAGTCCTGGTTTAGACCTGGTTTAGACCTGGTTTTGACCTGGTTTAGTCCTGGTTTGGACCTGGTTTAGACCTGGTTTATTTCTGGTTTAGTCCTAGTTTAGACCTAGTTTGGACCTGGTTTAGATCTGGTTTAGACCTGGTTTATTCCTGGTTTAGACCTGGTTTTGACCTGGTTTAGCTCTGGTTTAGATCTGGTTTAGACCTAGTTTGGACCTGGTTTAGCTCTGGTTTAGATCTGGTTTAGACCTGGTTTAGACCTGGTTTAGATCTGGTTTAGACCTAGTTTGGACCTGGTTTAGCTCTGGTTTAGATCTGGTTTAGACCTGGTTTAGACCTAGTTTGGACCTGGTTTAGCTCTGGTTTAGATCTGGTTTAGACCTAGTTTGGACCTGGTTTAGCTCTGGTTTAGATCTGGTTTAGACCTGGTTTAGACCTAGTTTAGACCTAGTTTGGACCTGGTTTAGATCTGGTTTAGACCTGGTTTATTCCTGGTTTAGACCTGGTTTTGACCTGGTTTAGCTCTGGTTTAGATCTGGTTTAGACCTAGTTTGGACCTGGTTTAGCTCTGGTTTAGATCTGGTTTAGACCTGGTTTAGACCTGGTTTAGATCTGGTTTAGACCTAGTTTGGACCTGGTTTAGCTCTGGTTTAGATCTGGTTTAGACCTGGTTTAGACCTAGTTTGGACCTGGTTTAGCTCTGGTTTAGATCTGGTTTAGACCTAGTTTGGACCTGGTTTAGCTCTGGTTTAGATCTGGTTTAGACCTGGTTTAGACCTAGTTTGGACCTGGTTTAGATCTGGTTTAGACCTGGTTTTGACCTGGTTTAGACCTGGTTTAGACCTGGTTTAGACCTGGTTTAGTCATGGTTTAGTCCTGGTTTAGTCCTGGTTTAGACCTGGTTTAGACCTGGTTTAGACCTGGTTTAGACCTAGTTTAGACCTGGTTTAGTCCTGGTTTAGACCTGGTTTGGACCTGGTTTGGACCTGGTTTAGTCCTGGTTTAGTCCTGGTTTAGTCCTGGTTTAGACCTGGTTTAGACCTGGTTTAGACCTGGTTTAGTCCTGGTTTAGACCTAATTTATTCCTGGTTTAGTCCTGGTTTAGACCTGGTTTAATCCTGGTTTGGACCTGGTTTATTTAGTCCTGGTTTAGTCCTGGTTTGGTCCTGGTTTAGTCCTAGTTTGGACCTGGTTTAGTCCTGGTTTAGACCTGGTTTAGTCCTGGTTTAGTCCTTGTTTGGACCTGGTTTAATCCTGGTTTGGACCTGGTTTATTTAGTCCTGGTTTAGTCCTGGTTTAGACCTGGTTTAATCCTGGTTTGGACCTGGTTTATTTAGTCCTGGTTTAGTCCTGGTTTGGTCCTGGTTTAGTCCTAGTTTGGACCTGGTTTAGTCCTGGTTTAGACCTAGTTTAGTCCTGGTTTAGTCCTGGTTTAATCCTGGTTTGGACCTGGTTTAGACCTAGTTTGGACCTGGTTTAGACCTGGTTTAGTCCTGGTTTAGATCTGGTTTTGACCTGGTTTATTCCTGGTTTAGTCCTGGTTTAGACCTGGTTTAGACCTGGTTTTGACCTGGTTTAGTCCTGGTTTGGACCTGGTTTAGACCTGGTTTATTTCTGGTTTAGTCCTAGTTTAGACCTAGTTTGGACCTGGTTTAGATCTGGTTTAGACCTGGTTTATTCCTGGTTTAGACCTGGTTTTGACCTGGTTTAGCTCTGGTTTAGATCTGGTTTAGACCTAGTTTGGACCTGGTTTAGCTCTGGTTTAGATCTGGTTTAGACCTGGTTTAGACCTGGTTTAGATCTGGTTTAGACCTAGTTTGGACCTGGTTTAGCTCTGGTTTAGATCTGGTTTAGACCTGGTTTAGACCTAGTTTGGACCTGGTTTAGCTCTGGTTTAGATCTGGTTTAGACCTAGTTTGGACCTGGTTTAGCTCTGGTTTAGATCTGGTTTAGACCTGGTTTAGACCTAGTTTGGACCTGGTTTAGATCTGGTTTAGACCTGGTTTTGACCTGGTTTAGCTCTGGTTTAGATCTGGTTTAGACCTGGTTTAGACCTAGTTTGGACCTGGTTTAGACCTGGTTTAGACCTGGTTTAGACCTGGTTTAGTCCTGGTTTAGTCCTGGTTTAGTCCTGGTTTAGACCTGGTTTAGACCTGGTTTAGACCTGGTTTAGTCCTGGTTTAGTCCTGGTTTAGACCTGGTTTAGACCTGGTTTAGACCTGGTTTAGTCCTGGTTTAGTCCTGGTTTGGACCTGGTTTAGACCTGGTTTAGACCTGGTTTAGTCCTGGTTTAGTTCTGGTTTAGTCCTGGTTTAGACCTGGTTTAGACCTGGTTTAGACCTGGTTTAGTCCTGGTTTAATTCTGATTTAGACCTGGTTTGGACCTGGTTTAGTTCTGATTTAGACCTGGTTTAGACCTGGTTTAGTTCTGGTTTAGATCTGGTTTAGTCCTGGTTTAGTCCTGGTTTAGTCCTGGTTTAGTCCTGGTTTAAACCTGGTTTAGTCCTGGTTTAGTCCTGGTTTAGACATGGTTTAGACCTGGTTTAGTTCTGGTTTGGACCTGGTTTCGACCTGGTTTAGTCCTGGTTTAGTCCTGGTTTAGTCCTGGTTTAGTCCTGGTTTAGTCCTGGTTTAAACCTGGTTTAGTCCTGGTTTAGTCCTGAGTTAGACCTGGTTTAGACCTGGTTTCGACCTGGTTTAGTCCTGGTTTAGTCCTGGTTTAGACCTGGTTTAGTTCAGGTTTAGACCTGGTTTAGTCCTTGTTTAGTCCTGGTTTAGTCCTGGTTTAGACCTGGTTTAGTCCTGGTTTAGGCCTGGTTTGGTCCTGGTTTAGTCCTGGTTTAGACCTGGTTTAGTTCTGGTTTAGACCTGGTTTAGTCCTGGTTTAGTCCTGGTTTAGATCTGGTTTAGTCCTGGTTTAGTCCTGGTTTAGCTCTGGTTTAGATCTGGTTTAGACCTGGTTTAGACCTGGTTTAGCTCTGGTTTAGATCTGGTTTAGTCCTGGTTTAGACCTGGTTTAGACCTGGTTTAGTCCTGGTTTAGACCTGGTGTAGTCCTGGTTTAGACCTGGTTTAGACCTGGTGTAGTCCTGGTTTAGTCCTGGTTTATATCTGGTTTAGACCTGGTTTAGTCCTGGTTTGGACCTGGTTTAGTCCTGGTTTGGATCTGGTCTAGTCCAGGTTTAGTCCAGGTTTAGACCTGGTTTAGACCTGGTTTAATTCTGATTTAGACCTGGTTTGGACCTGGTTTAGTTCTGATTTAGACCTGGTTTAGACCTGGTTTAGTTCTGGTTTAGATCTGGTTTAGTCCTGGTTTAGTCCTGGTTTAAACCTGGTTTAGTCCTGGTTTAGTCCTGGTTTAGACATGGTTTGGACCTGGTTTAGTTCTGATTTAGACCTGGTTTAGACCTGGTTTAGTTCTGGTTTGGACCTGGTTTCGACCTGGTTTAGTCCTGGTTTAGTCCTGGTTTAGTCCTGGTTTAGTCCTGAGTTAGACCTGGTTTAGACCTGGTTTCGACCTGGTTTAGTCCTGGTTTAGTCCTGGTTTAGACCTGGTTTAGTTCAGGTTTAGACCTGGTTTAGTCCTTGTTTAGTCCTGGTTTAGTCCTGGTTTAGACCTGGTTTAGTCCTGGTTTAGGCCTGGTTTGGTCCTGGTTTAGTCCTGGTTTAGACCTGGTTTAGTTCTGGTTTAGTTCTGGTTTAGACCTGGTTTAGTCCTGGTTTAGTCCTGGTTTAGATCTGGTTTAGTCCTGGTTTAGTCCTGGTTTAGCTCTGGTTTAGATCTGGTTTAGACCTGGTTTAGACCTGGTTTAGCTCTGGTTTAGATCTGGTTTAGTCCTGGTTTAGACCTGGTTTAGACCTGGTTTAGTCCTGGTTTAGACCTGGTGTAGTCCTGGTTTAGACCTGGTTTAGACCTGGTGTAGTCCTGGTTTAGTCCTGGTTTAGTCCTGGTTTAGTCCTGGTTTATTCTTGGTTTAGACCTGGTTTAGACCTAGTTTAGTCCTGGTTTAGTCCTGGTTTAGTCCTGGTTTAGACCTGGTTTCGAACTGGTTTAGTCCTGGTTTAGACCTAGTTTAGTCCTGGTTTAGACCTGGTTTAGTCCTGGTTTGGATCTGGTCTATTCCAGGTTTAGTCCAGGTTTAGACCTGGTTTAGACCTGGTTTAGACCTGGTTTAGTCCTGGTTTAGTCCTGGTTTAGTCCTGGTTTAGACCTGGTTTAGACCTAGTTTAGTCCTGGTTTAGTCCTGGTTTAGTCCTGGTTTAGACCTAGTTTAGTCCTGGTTTAGTTCTGGTTTAGACCTGGTTTAGTCCTGGTTTATTCCTGGTTTAGTCCTGGTTTAGTCCTGGTTTAGTCCTGGTTTAGATCTGGTTTAGACCTGGTTTAGTCCTGGTTTAGTCCTGGTTTAGACCTGGTTTAGGCCTGGTTTGGTCCTGGTTTAGTTCTGGTTTAGTTCTGGTTTAGACCTGGTTTAGACCTGGTTTAGCTCTGGTTTAGATCTGGTTTAGACTTGATTTAGACCTAGTTTGGACCTGGTTTAGACCTGGTTTAGTCCTAGTTTAGACCTAGTTTAGTCCTGGTTTAGTCCTGGTTTAGATCTGGTTTAGACCTGGTTTAGACCTGGTTTAGTCCTAGTTTAGACCTAGTTTAGTCCTGGTTTAGTCCTGGTTTAGACCTGGTTTAGACCTGGTTTAGACCTAGTTTGGACCTGGTTTAGACCTGGTTTAGTCCTGGTTTAGACCTGGTTTAGACCTGGTTTAGTTCTGGTGTAGTCCTGGTTTAGACCTGGTTTAGTCCTGGTTTAGACCTGGTTTAGTCCTGGTTTGGACCTGGTTTGGACCTGGTTTAGTCCTGGTTTTGTCCTAGTTTGGACCTAGTTTAGTCCTGGTTTAGTCCAAGTTTAGACCTGGTTTGGACCTGGTTTAGTCCTGGTTTGGACCTAGTTTAGTCCTGGTTTAGACCTGGTTTAGACCTGGTTTAGTCCTGGTTTAGTCCTGGTTTAGTCCTGGTTTAGCTCTGGTTTAGTCCTGGTTTAGTCCTGGTTTAGCTCTGGTTTAGTCCTGGTTTAGTCCTGGTTTAGTCCTGGTTTAGTCCTGGTTTAGCTCTGGTTTAGTCCTGGTTTAGTCCTGGTTTAGTCCTGGTTTAGACCTGGTTTAGTCCTGGTTTAGTCCTGGTTTAGTCCTGGTTTAGCTCTGGTTTAGTCCTGGTTTAGACCTGGTTTAGTCCTGGTTTAGTCCTGGTTTAGTCCTGGTTTAGTCCTGGTTTAGTCCTGGTTTAGCTCTGGTTTAGTCCTGGTTTAGACCTGGTTTAGTCCTGGTTTAGTCCTGGTTTAGTCCTGGTTTAGTCCTGGTTTAGTCCTGGTTTAGTCCTAGTTTAGACCTAGTTTAGTCCAGGTTTAGTCCAGGTTTAGACCTGGTTTGGACCTGGTTTAGTCCTGGTTTGGACCTAGTTTAGTCCTGGTTTAGTCCTGGTTTAGTCCTGGTTTAGTCCTGGTTTAGACCTGGTTTAGACCTGGTTAAGTCCTGGTTTAGTCCTGGTTTAGTCCTGGTTTAGTCCTGGTTTAGTCCTGGTTTAGTCCAGGTTTAGTCCAGGTTTAGACCTGGTTTGGACCTAGTTTAGTCCTGGTTTAGTCCTAGTTTAGACCTAGTTTAGTCCTGGTTTGGACCTAGTTTAGTCCTGGTTTAGTCCTGGTTTAGTCCTGGTTTAGTCCTGGTTTAGACCTGGTTTAGACCTGCTTTAGTCCTGGTTTAGTCCTGGTTTAGTCCTGGTTAAGTCCTGGTTTAGTCCTGGTTTAGTTCTGGTTTAGACCTGGTTTAGTCCTGGTTTAGTCCTGGTTTAGTTCTGGTTTAGACCTGGTTTAGTCCTGGTTTAGTCCTGGTTTAGTCCTGGTTTAGTCCTGGTTTAGTCCTGGTTTAGTTCTGGTTTAGTCCTGGTTTAGTCCTGGTTTAGACCTGGTTTAGTCCTGGTTTAGTCCTGGTTTAGACCTGGTTTAGTCCTGGTTTAGTCCTGGTTTAGTCCTGGTTTAGACCTGGTTTAGTCCTGGTTTAGACCTGGTTTAGTCCTGGTTTAGTCCTGGTTTAGTTCTGGTTTAGTCCTGGTTTAGACCTGGTTTAGTCCTGGTTTAGACCTGGTTTAGTCCTGGTTTAGTCCTGGTTTAGTTCTGGTTAAGTCCTGGTTTAGTCCTGGTTTAGTCCTGGTTTAGTTCTGGTTAAGTCCTGGTTTAGTCCTGGTTTAGTCCTGGTTTAGTCCTGGTTTAGTCCTGGTTTAGTCCTGGTTTAGTCCTGGTTTAGTCCTGGTTTAGTCCTGGTTTAGTCCTGGTTTAGTTCTGGTTTAGTCCTGGTTTGACATTTTATAAATGTCCATTTAAATCTTGTTTTAATTCAAATAAAGTAAAAACAGGATAAATACTGAATTCTTTGACTCACTTTCTCTGGTTGAAGCTTTTTCCACAGAAGCAGAAGATTTTCTGGTTTAGACGTTTGAACTGAAGCTGGAGCTTTTATATATGTTCACCTCCTGCTCAAGCTCCTCCTCCTCTTCAAGCTCCTCCTCCTCTTCAAGCTCCTCCTCCTCTTCAAGCTCCTCCTCCTCTTCAAGCTCCTCCTCCTCTTCAAGCTCCTCCTCCTCTTCAAGCTCCTCTTCTTCAAGCTCCTCCTCCTCTTCAAGCTCCTCCTCCTCTTCAAGCTCCTCCTCCTCTTCAAGCTCCTCCTCCTCTTCAAGCTCCTCTTCTTCAAGCTCCTCCTCCTCTTCAAGCTCCTCCTCCTCTTCAAGCTCCTCCTCCTCTTCAAGCTCCTCCTCCTCTTCAAGCTCCTCCTCCTCTTCAAGCTCCTCCTCCTCTTCAAGCTCCTCCTCTTCTTCAAGCTCCTCCTCCTCTTCAAGCTCCTCCTCCTCTTCAAGCTCCTCCTCTTCTTCAAGCTCCTCCTCCTGCTCCTCCTTCTCTCTTCTCTCTAGACCCTCTAGAGGGTCCGTTCGTGTGGTCAGTTTGACTCGTGTTCGTGTGGTCAGTTTGACTCGTGTCTGTGTGGTCAGTTGACTCGTGTTCGTGTGGTCAGTTGACTCGTGTTCGTGTGGTCAGTTTGACTCGTGTTCGTGTGGTCAGTTTGACTCGTGTTGGTGTGGTCAGTTGACTCGTGTTCGTGTGGTCAGTTTGACTCGTGTCTGTGTGGTCAGTTTGACTCGTGCTCGTGTGGTCAGTTTGACTCGTGTCTGTGTGGTCAGTTGACTCGTGTTCGTGTGGTCAGTTTGACTCGTGTTCGTGTGGTCAGTTTGACTCGTGTTGGTGTGGTCAGTTGACTCGTGTTCGTGTGGTCAGTTTGACTCGTGTCTGTGTGGTCAGTTTGACTCGTGTTCGTGTGTTCAGTTTGGCTCGTGTTGGTGTGGTCAGTTTGACTCGTGTTCGTGTGGTCAGTTGACTCGTGTTTGTGTGGTCAGTTGACTCGTGTTCGTGTGGTCAGTTGACTCGTGTCTGTGTGGTCAGTTTGACTCGTGTTCGTGTGGTCAGTTGACTCGTGTCTGTGTGGTCAGTTGACTCGTGTTCGTGTGGTCAGTTTGACTCGTGTCTGTGTGGTCAGTTTGACTCGTGTTCGTGTGGTCAGTTTGACTCGTGTCTGTGTGGTCAGTTTGACTCGTGCTCGTGTGGTCAGTTGACTCGTGTCTGTGTGGTCAGTTTGACTCGTGTCTGTGTGGTCAGTTTGACTCGTGCTCGTGTGGTCAGTTGACTCGTGTCTGTGTGGTCAGTTTGACTCGTGTTCGTGTGGTCAGTTGACTCGTGTTCGTGTGGTCAGTTTGACTCGTGTTGGTGTGGTCAGTTTGACTCGTGTCTGTGTGGTCAGTTTGACTCGTGCTCGTGTGGTCAGTTGACTCGTGTTCGTGTGGTCAGTTTGACTCGTGTCTGTGTGGTCAGTTTGACCCGTGTTCGTGTGGTCAGTTTGACTCGTGTTCGTGTGGTCAGTTTGACTCGTGTTCGTGTGGTCAGTTTGACTCGTGTTCGTGTGGTCAGTTTGACTCGTGTTGGTGTGGTCAGTTGGCTCGTATTGGTGTGGTCAGTTTGGCTCGTGTTGGTGTGGTCAGTTTGACTCGTGTTGGTGTGGTCAGTTGACTCGTGTTCGTGTGGTCAGTTTACTCGTGTTGGTGTGGTCAGTTGGCTCGTGTTGGTGTGGTCAGTTGACTCGTGTTGGTGTGGTCAGTTGACTCGTGTTCGTGTGGTCAGTTGACTCGTGTTGGTGTGGTCAGTTGGCTCGTGTTGGTGTGGTCAGTTGGCTCGTGTTGGTGTGGTCAGTTTGACTCGTGTTCGTGTGGTCAGTTGACTCGTGTTCGTGTGGTCAGTTGACTCGTTTGGTGTGGTCAGTTGGCTCGTGTTGGTGTGGTCAGTTGGCTCGTGTTGGTGTGGTCAGTTGGCTCGTGTTGGTGTGGTCAGTTGACTCGTGTTGGTGTGGTCAGTTTGGCTCGTGTTGGTGTGGTCAGTTGACTCGTGTTGGTGTGGTCAGTTGGCTCGTGTTGGTGTGGTCAGTTGGCTCGTGTTGGTGTGGTCAGTTGGCTCGTGTTGGTGTGGTCAGTTTGCTCGTGTTGGTGTGGTCAGTTGACTCGTGTTGGTGTGGTCAGTTTGGCTCGTGTTCATGTGGTCAGTTTGACTCGTGTTCGTGTGGTCAGTTTGACTCGTGTCTGTGTGGTCAGTTTGACTCGTGTTCGTGTGGTCAGTTGACTCGTGTTTGTGTGGTCAGTTTGACTCGTGTTTGTGTGGTCAGTTTGACTCGTGTTCGTGTGGTCAGTTTGACTCGTGTTCGTGTGGTCGGTTTGACTCGTGTTCGTGTGGTCAGTTTGTCTCATGTTCGTGTGGTCAGTTTGACTCGTGTTCGTGTGGTCAGTTTGACTCGTGTTCGTGTGGTCAGTTTGTCTCATGTTCGTGTGGTCAGTTTGACTCGTGTTCGTGTGGTCAGTTTGGTTCGTGCTGGTGTGGTCAGTTTGACTCGTGTCTGTGTGGTCAGTTTGACTCGTGTTCGTGTGGTCAGTTTGACTCGTGTTGGTGTGGTCAGTTGGCTCGTATTGGTGTGGTCAGTTTGGCTCGTGTTGGTGTGGTCAGTTTGACTCGTGTTGGTGTGGTCAGTTGACTCGTGTTCGTGTGGTCAGTTGACTCGTGTTGGTGTGGTCAGTTGGCTCGTGTTGGTGTGGTCAGTTGACTCGTGTTGGTGTGGTCAGTTGACTCGTGTTCGTGTGGTCAGTTGACTCGTGTTGGTGTGGTCAGTTGGCTCGTGTTGGTGTGGTCAGTTGGCTCGTGTTGGTGTGGTCAGTTTGACTCGTGTTCGTGTGGTCAGTTGACTCGTGTTCGTGTGGTCAGTTGACTCGTTTGGTGTGGTCAGTTGGCTCGTGTTGGTGTGGTCAGTTGGCTCGTGTTGGTGTGGTCAGTTGGCTCGTGTTGGTGTGGTCAGTTGACTCGTGTTGGTGTGGTCAGTTGGCTCGTGTTGGGTGGTCAGTTTGGCTCGTGTTGGTGTGGTCAGTTGACTCGTGTTGGTGTGGTCAGTTGGCTCGTGTTGGTGTGGTCAGTTGGCTCGTGTTGGTGTGGTCAGTTGGCTCGTGTTGGTGTGGTCAGTTTGGCTCGTGTTCATGTGGTCAGTTTGACTCGTGTTCGTGTGGTCAGTTGACTCGTGTTTGTGTGGTCAGTTTGACTCGTGTTTGTGTGGTCAGTTTGACTCGTGTTCGTGTGGTCGGTTTGACTCGTGTTCGTGTGGTCGGTTTGACTCGTGTTCGTGTGGTCAGTTTGTCTCATGTTCGTGTGGTCAGTTTGACTCGTGTTCGTGTGGTCAGTTTGACTCGTGTTCGTGTGGTCAGTTTGTCTCATGTTCGTGTGGTCAGTTTGACTCGTGTTCGTGTGGTCAGTTTGGTTCGTGCTGGTGTGGTCAGTTTGACTCGTGTCTGTGTGGTCAGTTTGACTCGTGTTTGTGTGGTCAGTTTGACTCGTGTCTGTGTGGTCAGTTGACTCGTGTTTGTGTGGTCAGTTTGGTTCGTGTTCGTGTGGTCAGTTTGACTCGTGTTCGTGTGGTCAGTTGACTCGTGTTTGTGTGGTCAGTTTGGTTCGTGTTCATGTGGTCAGTTTGACTCGTGTTCGTGTGGTCAGTTGACTCGTGTTGGTGTGGTCAGTTGACTCGTGTTCGTGTGGTCAGTTGACTCGTGTTCGTGTGGTCAGTTTGACTCGTGTTCGTGTGGTCAGTTTGACTCGTGTCTGTGTGGTCAGTTTGACTCGTGTCTGTGTGGTCAGTTTGGCTCGTGTTGGTGTGGTCAGTTTGACTCGTGTTCGTGTGGTCAGTTGACTCGTGTTTGTGTGGTCAGTTTGACTCGTGTCTGTGTGGTCAGTTTGACTCGTGTTCGTGTGGTCAGTTTGACTCGTGCTCGTGTGGTCAGTTGACTCGTGTCTGTGTGGTCAGTTTGACTCGTGTTCGTGTGGTCAGTTTGACTCGTGTTCGTGTGGTCAGTTGACTCGTGTCTGTGTGGTCAGTTTGACTCGTGTTCGTGTGGTCAGTTGACTCGTGTCTGTGTGGTCAGTTTGACTCGTGTTGGTGTGGTCAGTTTGACTCGTGTCTGTGTGGTCAGTTTGACTCGTGCTCGTGTGGTCAGTTGACTCGTGTTCGTGTGGTCAGTTTGACTCGTGTCTGTGTGGTCAGTTTGACTCGTGTTCTTGTGGTCAGTTTGACTCGTGTTTGTGTGGTCAGTTTGACTCGTGTTCGTGTGGTCAGTTTGACTCGTGTTCGTGTGGTCAGTTTGGCTCGTGTTCGTGTGGTCAGTTTGACTCGTGTTCGTGTGGTCAGTTTGACTCGTGTCTGTGTGGTCAGTTGGCTCGTGTTGGTGTGGTCAGTTTGGCTCGTGTTGGTGTGGTCAGTTTGACTCGTGTTCGTGTGGTCAGTTTGACTCGTGTCTGTGTGGTCAGTTGGCTCGTGTTGGTGTGGTCAGTTGACTCGTGTTCGTGTGGTCAGTTGGCTCGTGTTGGTGTGGTCAGTTTGACTCGTGTTCGTGTGGTCAGTTGACTCGTGTTGGTGTGGTCAGTTGGCTCGTGTTGGTGTGGTCAGTTGGCTCGTGTTGGTGTGGTCAGTTGACTCGTGTTGGTGTGGTCAGTTGGCTCGTGTTGGTGTGGTCAGTTGACTCGTGTTGGTGTGGTCAGTTGGCTCGTGTTGGTGTGGTCAGTTGGCTCGTGTTGGGTGGTCAGTTTGGCTCGTGTTGGTGTGGTCAGTTGACTCGTGTTGGTGTGGTCAGTTGGCTCGTGTTGGTGTGGTCAGTTGGCTCGTGTTGGTGTGGTCAGTTTGGCTCGTGTTCATGTGGTCAGTTTGACTCGTGTTCGTGTGGTCAGTTTGACTCGTGTTCGTGTGGTCGGTTTGACTCGTGTTCGTGTGGTCAGTTTGACTCGTGTTCGTGTGGTCAGTTTGTCTCATGTTCGTGTGGTCAGTTTGACTCGTGTTCGTGTGGTCAGTTGACTCGTGTTCGTGTGGTCAGTTTGGTTCGTGTTGGTGTGGTCAGTTTGACTCGTGTTCGTGTGGTCAGTTTGACTCGTGTCTGTGTGGTCAGTTTGACTCGTGTCTGTGTGGTCAGTTGACTCGTGTTTGTGTGGTCAGTTTGGTTCGTGTTCGTGTGGTCAGTTTGACTCGTGTTCGTGTGGTCAGTTGACTCGTGTTTGTGTGGTCAGTTTGGTTCGTGTTCATGTGGTCAGTTTGACTCGTGTTCGTGTGGTCAGTTGACTCGTGTTGGTGTGGTCAGTTGGTTCGTGTTCGTGTGGTCAGTTGACTCGTGTTCGTGTGGTCAGTTGACTCGTGTTCGTGTGGTCAGTTTGACTCGTGTTCGTGTGGTCAGTTTGACTCGTGTCTGTGTGGTCAGTTTGACTCGTGTTTGTGTGGTCAGTTTGGTTCGTGTTCGTGTGGTCAGTTTGACTCGTGTTCGTGTGGTCAGTTGACTCGTGTTCGTGTGGTCAGTTTGGCTCGTGTTCGTGTGGTCAGTTTGGCTCGTGTTCGTGTGGTCAGTTTGGCTCGTGTTCGTGTGGTCAGTTGACTCGTGTTCGTGTGGTCAGTTTTGCTCGTGTTCGTGTGGTCAGTTTGACTCGTGTTTGTGTGGTCAGTTGACTCGTGTTCATGTGGTCAGTTTGGCTCGTGTTCGTGTGGTCAGTTTGACTCGTGTTCGTGTGGTCAGTTGACTCGTGTGGTCAGTTTGGCTCGTGTTCGTGTGGTCAGTTTGTCTCATGTTCGTGTGGTCAGTTTGACTCGTGTTGGTGTGGTCAGTTTGACTCGTGTTCGTGTGGTCAGTTTGGCTCGTGTTTGTGTGGTCAGTTTGTCTCATGTTCGTGTGGTCAGTTGACTCGTGTTGGTGTGGTCAGTTTGGCTCGTGTTTGTGTGGTCAGTTTGACTCGTGTTCGTGTGGTCAGTTTGACTCGTGTTCGTGTGGTCAGTTTGGCTCGTGTTTGTGTGGTCAGTTTGTCTCATGTTCGTGTGGTCAGTTTGTCTCGTGTTTGTGTGGTCAGTTTGTCTCGTGTTCGTGTGGTCAGTTTGGCTCGTGTTGGTGTGGTCAGTTGGCTCGTGTTGGTGTGGTCAGTTGACTCGTGTTGGTGTGGTCAGTTGGCTCGTGTTGGTGTGGTCAGTTGGCTCGTGTTGGTGTGGTCAGTTGACTCGTGTTCGTGTGGTCAGTTGGCTCGTGTTGGTGTGGTCAGTTGACTCGTGTCGGTGTGGTCAGTTGACTCGTGTTGGTGTGGTCAGTTTGGCTCGTGTTGGTGTGGTCAGTTTGACTCGTGTTCGTGTGGTCAGTTGGCTCGTGTTGGTGTGGTCAGTTGGCTCGTGTTGGTGTGGTCAGTTGACTCGTGTTGGTGTGGTCAGTTTGGCTCGTGTTGGTGTGGTCAGTTGACTCGTGTTGGTGTGGTGAGTTGGCTCGTGTTGGTGTGGTCAGTTTGCTCGTGTTCGTGTGGTCAGTTTGGCTCGTGTTGGTGTGGTCAGTTTGACTCGTGTTCGTGTGGTCAGTTTGGCTCGTGTTTGTGTGGTCAGTTTGTCTCATGTTCGTGTGGTCAGTTTGGCTCGTGTTTGTGTGGTCAGTTTGTCTCATGTTCGTGTGGTCAGTTTGACTCGTGTTCGTGTGGTCAGTTTGGCTCGTGTTCGTGTGGTCAGTTTGGCTCGTGTTGGTGTGGTCAGTTGACTCGTGTTTGTGTGGTCAGTTGGCTCGTGTTGGTGTGGTCAGTTGGCTCGTGTTGGTGTGGTCAGTTGGCTCGTGTTGGTGTGGTCAGTTGGCTTGTGTTGGTGTGGTCAGTTGACTCGTGTTCGTGTGGTCAGTTGGCTCGTGTTGGTGTGGTCAGTTTGGCTTGTGTTGGTGTGGCCAGTTGGCTCGTGTTGGTGTGGTCAGTTTGACTCGTGTTGGTGTGGTCAGTTTGGCTCGTGTTGGTGTGGTCAGTTGGCTCGTGTTGGTGTGGTCAGTTGGCTCGTGTTGGTGTGGTCAGTTGGCTCGTGTTGGTGTGGTCAGTTTGGCTCGTGTTGGTGTGGTCAGTTTGCTCGTGTTGGTGTGGTCAGTTTGCTCGTGTTGGTGTGGTCAGTTGACTCGTGTTGGTGTGGTCAGTTTGGCTCGTGTTGGTGTGGTCAGTTGACTCGTGTTCGTGTGTTCAGTTTGACTCGTGTCTGTGTGGTCAGTTTGACTCGTGTTCGTGTGGTCAGTTTGACTCGTGTTCGTGTGGTCAGTTGACTCGTGTTCGTGTGGTCAGTTTGACTCGTGTTCGTGTGGTCAGTTGACTCGTGTCTGTGTGGTCAGTTTGACTCGTGTTCGTGTGGTCAGTTGACTCGTGTCTGTGTGGTCAGTTTGACTCGTGTTGGTCTGGTCAGTTTGACTCGTGTCTGTGTGGTCAGTTTGACTCGTGCTCGTGTGGTCAGTTGACTCGTGTTCGTGTGGTCAGTTTGACTCGTGTCTGTGTGGTCAGTTTGACTCGTGTCTGTGTGGTCAGTTTGACTCGTGCTCGTGTGGTCAGTTGACTCGTGTTCGTGTGGTCAGTTTGACTCGTGTCTGTGTGGTCAGTTTGACTCGTGTTCGTGTGGTCAGTTTGACTCGTGTCTGTGTGGTCAGTTTGACTCGTGTCTGTGTGGTCAGTTTGACTCGTGCTCGTGTGGTCAGTTGACTCGTGTTCGTGTGGTCAGTTTGACTCGTGTCTGTGTGGTCAGTTTGACTCGTGTTCGTGTGGTCAGTTTGACTCGTGTCTGTGTGGTCAGTTTGACTCGTGTCTGTGTGGTCAGTTGGCTCGTGTTCGTGTGGTCAGTTTGACTCGTGTCTGTGTGGTCAGTTTGGCTCGTGTTCGTGTGGTCAGTTTGACTCGTGTTCGTGTGGTCAGTTGACTCGTGTTCGTGTGGTCAGTTTGACTCGTGTTGGTGTGGTCAGTTGGCTCGTGTCGGTGTGGTCAGTTTGACTCGTGTTCGTGTGGTCAGTTGACTCGTGTCTGTGTGGTCAGTTTGACTCGTGTTCGTGTGGTCAGTTGACTCGTGTCTGTGTGGTCAGTTTGACTCGTGTTCGTGTGGTCAGTTTCACTCGTGTCTGTGTGGTCAGTTTGACTCGTGTTGGTGTGGTCAGTTTGACTCGTGTTCGTGTGGTCAGTTTGACTCGTGTTGGTGTGGTCAGTTTGACTCGTGTTCGTGTGGTCAGTTTGACTCGTGTTCGTGTGGTCAGTTTGACTCGTGTCTGTGTGGTCAGTTTGACTCGTGTTCGTGTGGTCAGTTTGACTCGTGTCTGTGTGGTCAGTTTGGCTCGTGTTGGTGTGGTCAGTTGGCTCGTGTTGGTGTGGTCAGTTGGCTCGTGTTGGTGTGGTCAGTTGACTCGTGTTCGTGTGGTCAGTTTGGCTCGTGTTGGTGTGGTCAGTTTGGCTCGTGTTGGTGTGGTCAGTTTGACTCGTGTTGGTGTGATCAGTTTGGCTCGTGTTGGTGTGGTCAGTTGGCTCGTGTTGGTTTGGTCAGTTGGCTCGTGTTGGTGTGGTCAGTTGACTCGTGTTGGTGTGGTCAGTTGGCTCGTGTTGGTGTGGTCAGTTGGCTCGTGTTGGTGTGGTCAGTTGGCTCGTGTTGGTGTGGTCAGTTGACTCGTGTTGGTGTGGTCAGTTGGCTCGTGTTGGTGTGGTCAGTTTGGCTCGTGTTGGTGTGGTCAGTTTGCTCGTGTTGGTGTGGTCAGTTTGCTCGTGTTGGTGTGGTCAGTTGGCTCGTGTTGGTGTGGTCAGTTGAATCGTGTTGGTGTGGTCAGTTGGCTCGTGTTGGTGTGGTCAGTTGACTCGTGTTGGTGTGGTCAGTTGGCTCGTGTTGGTGTGGTCAGTTTGGCTCGTGTTGGTGTGGTCAGTTGACTCGTGTTGGTGTGGTCAGTTGACTCGTGTTGGTGTGGTCAGTTGGCTCGTGTTGGTGTGGTCAGTTGGCTCGTGTTGGTGTGGTCAGTTGGCTCGTGTTGGTGTGGTCAGTTGACTCGTGTTGGTGTGGTCAGTTGGCTCGTGTTGGTGTGGTCAGTTGACTCGTGTTGGTGTGGTCAGTTGGCTCGTGTTGGTGTGGTCAGTTTGGCTCGTGTTGGTGTGGTCAGTTGACTCGTGTTGGTGTGGTCAGTTGGCTCGTGTTGGTGTGGTCAGTTGGCTCGTGTTGGTGTGGTCAGTTGACTCGTGTTGGTGTGGTCAGTTGGCTCGTGTTGGTGTGGTCAGTTGACTCGTGTTGGTGTGGTCAGTTGGCTCGTGTTGGTGTGGTCAGTTGGCTCGTGTTGGGTGGTCAGTTTGGCTCGTGTTGGTGTGGTCAGTTGACTCGTGTTGGTGTGGTCAGTTGGGTCGTGTTGGTGTGGTCAGTTGGCTCGTGTTGGTGTGGTCAGTTTGGCTCGTGTTGGTGTGGTCAGTTGACTCGTGTTGGTGTGGTCAGTTGGCTCGTGTTGGTGTGGTCAGTTGGCTCGTGTTGGTGTGGTCAGTTGGCTCGTGTTGGTGTGGTCAGTTGACTCGTGTTGGTGTGGTCAGTTGGCTCGTGTTGGTGTGGTCAGTTGGCTCGTGTTGGTGTGGTCAGTTTGGCTCGTGTTGGTGTGGTCAGTTTGCTCGTGTTGGTGTGGTCAGTTGGCTCGTGTTGGTGTGGTCAGTTGACTCGTGTTGGTGTGGTCAGTTGGCTCGTGTTGGTGTGGTCAGTTGGCTCGTGTTGGTGTGGTCAGTTGACTCGTGTTGGTGTGGTCAGTTGGCTCGTGTTGGTGTGGTCAGTTGACTCGTGTTGGTGTGGTCAGTTGGCTCGTGTTGGTGTGGTCAGTTGGCTCGTGTTGGTGTGGTCAGTTTGGCTCGTGTTGGTGTGGTCAGTTGACTCGTGTTGGTGTGGTCAGTTGGCTCGTGTTGGTGTGGTCAGTTGGCTCGTGTTGGTGTGGTCAGTTGGCTCGTGTTGGTGTGGTCAGTTGGCTCGTGTTGGTGTGGTCAGTTGGCTCGTGTTGGTGTGGTCAGTTGACTCGTGTTGGTGTGGTCAGTTGGCTCGTGTTGGGTGGTCAGTTTGGCTCGTGTTGGTGTGGTCAGTTGACTCGTGTTGGTGTGGTCAGTTGGCTCGTGTTGGTGTGGTCAGTTGGCTCGTGTTGGTGTGGTCAGTTTGACTCGTGTTCGTGTGGTCAGTTGGCTCGTGTTGGTGTGGTCAGTTGGCTCGTGTTGGTGTGGTCAGTTGACTCGTGTTGGTGTGGTCAGTTGGCTCGTGTTGGTGTGGTCAGTTGGCTCGTGTTGGTGTGGTCAGTTGGCTCGTGTTGGTGTGGTCAGTTTGGCTCGTGTTGGTGTGGTCAGTTGACTCGTGTTGGTGTGGTCAGTTGGCTCGTGTTGGTGTGGTCAGTTGGCTCGTGTTGGTGTGGTCAGTTGGCTCGTGTTGGTGTGGTCAGTTGACTCGTGTTGGTGTGGTCAGTTGGCTCGTGTTGGTGTGGTCAGTTGACTCGTGTTGGTGTGGTCAGTTGGCTCGTGTTGGTGTGGTCAGTTGGCTCGTGTTGGGTGGTCAGTTTGGCTCGTGTTGGTGTGGTCAGTTGACTCGTGTTGGTGTGGTCAGTTGGCTCGTGTTGGTGTGGTCAGTTGGCTCGTGTTGGTGTGGTCAGTTTGGCTCGTGTTCGTGTGGTCAGTTTGACTCGTGTTCGTGTGGTCAGTTTGACTCGTGTTCATGTGGTCAGTTTGGCTCGTGTTGGTGTGGTCAGTTGGCTCGTGTTGGTGTGGTCAGTTGGCTCGTGTTGGTGTGGTCAGTTGGCTCGTGTTGGTGTGGTCAGTTTGGCTCGTGTTGGTGTGGTCAGTTTGCTCGTGTTGGTGTGGTCAGTTTGCTCGTGTTGGTGTGGTCAGTTGGCTCGTGTTGGTGTGGTCAGTTGACTCGTGTTGGTGTGGTCAGTTGGCTCGTGTTGGTGTGGTCAGTTGGCTCGTGTTGGTGTGGTCAGTTGACTCGTGTTGGTGTGGTCAGTTGGCTCGTGTTGGTGTGGTCAGTTTGGCTCGTGTTGGTGTGGTCAGTTGGCTCGTGTTGGTGTGGTCAGTTGGCTCGTGTTGGTGTGGTCAGTTGACTCGTGTTGGTGTGGTCAGTTGGCTCGTGTTGGTGTGGTCAGTTGGCTCGTGTTGGTGTGGTCAGTTGGCTCGTGTTGGTGTGGTCAGTTGGCTCGTGTTGGTGTGGTCAGTTGGCTCGTGTTGGTGTGGTCAGTTGGCTCGTGTTCGTGTGGTCAGTTGGCTCGTGTTGGTGTGGTCAGTTTGGCTCGTGTTGGTGTGGTCAGCTTCAGGCCGTTGCTATGGAAACCCTTCATACAATGATGAGTGTTTTGGTTTCATGCAGTTTTTACGAGCTCCACATTCTGCTGCTGCTCAGAGACTCAGACGGAAAACTCTAAAACTCTGAAACTCCACGCAGTACGCAGACTATGCAGACTATGCAGAGTACGCAGTACACGCAGTACACAGAGTACACAGAGTACACAGAGTACTCCAGTCAAGAGCAGTGCAAACAGCTCTGACGCATTCACACCTTTTATGACCTGAACCATCTGTGTTTTGATCTGAGATTTCTCAAATATCTCAGTCGTCGAGAATTCTTTATTTCATGACTTTTGTTGTTCCTGCTGGAACAACCTGCCGGCCTCTTACTGGTGCCAGAGTCAGGCCTCCTGCTGGTGCCAGAGTCAGGCCTCTTACTGGTGCCAGAGTCAGGCCTCCTGCTGGTGCCAGAGTCAGGCCTCTTACTGGTGGCAGAGTCAGGCCTCCTGCTGGTGTCAGAGTCAGGCCTTTTACTGGTGCCAGAGTCAGGCCTCTTACTGGTGCCAGAGTCAGGCCTCCTGCTGGTGTCAGAGTCAGGCCTTTTACTGGTGCCAGAGTCAGGCCTCTTACTGGTGCCAGAGTCAGGCCTCTTACTGGTGCCAGAGTCAGGCCTCTTACTGGTGCCAGAGTCAGGCCTCCTGCTGGTGTCAGAGTCAGGCCTCTTACTGGTGCCAGAGTCAGGCCTCCTGCTGGTGTCAGAGTCATGCCTCTTACTGGTGCCAGAGTCATGCCTCCTGCTGGTGTCAGAGTCAGGCCTCTTACTGGTGCCAGAGTCAGGCCTCCTGCTGGTGTCAGAGTCAGGCCTCTTACTGGTGCCAGAGTCAGGCCTCCTGCTGGTGTCAGAGTCAGGCCTCTTACTGGTGTCAGAGTCAGGCCTCTTGCTGGTGCCAGAGTCAGGCCTCTTACTGGTGCCAGAGTCAGGCCTCCTGGTGGTGTCAGAGTCAGGCCTCTTACTGGTGCCAGAGTCAGGCCTCCTGCTGGTGTCAGAGTCATGCCTCTTACTGGTGCCAGAGTCATGCCTCCTGCTGGTGTCAGAGTCAGGCCTCTTACTGGTGCCAGAGTCAGGCCTCCTGCTGGAGTCAGAGTCAGGCCTCTTACTGGTGCCAGAGTCAGGCCTCCTGCTGGTGTCAGAGTCATGCCTCTTACTGGTGCCAGAGTCAGGCCTCCTGCTGGTGTCAGAGTCAGGCCTCTTACTGGTGTCAGAGTCAGGCCTCCTGCTGGTGTCAGAGTCATGCCTCTTACTGGTGCCAGATTCATGCCTCCTGCTGGTGTCAGAGTCAGGCCTCTTACTGGTGCCAGAGTCAGGCCTCCTGCTGGTGCCAGAGTCAGGCCTCTTACTGGTGGCAGAGTCAGGCCTCTTACTGGTGGCAGAGTCAGGCCTCCTGCTGGTGTCAGAGTCAGGCCTTTTACTGGTGCCAGAGTCAGGCCTCTTACTGGTGCCAGAGTCAGGCCTCTTACTGGTGCCAGAGTCAAGCCTCCTGCTGGTGTCAGAGTCCGGCCTCTTACTGGTGCCAGAGTCAGGCCTCCTGCTGGTGTCAGAGTCATGCCTCTTACTGGTGCCAGATTCATGCCTCCTGCTGGTGTCAGAGTCAGGCCTCTTACTGGTGCCAGAGTCAGGCCTCCTGCTGGTGCCAGAGTCAGGCCTCTTACTGGTGTCAGAGTCAGGCCTCTTGCTGGTGCCAGAGTCAGGCCTCTTACTGGTGCCAGAGTCAGGCCTCCTGGTGGTGTCAGAGTCAGGCCTCTTACTGGTGCCAGAGTCAGGCCTCCTGCTGGTGTCAGAGTCATGCCTCTTACTGGTGCCAGAGTCATGCCTCCTGCTGGTGTCAGAGTCAGGCCTCTTACTGGTGCCAGAGTCAGGCCTCCTGCTGGTGTCAGAGTCATGCCTCTTACTGGTGCCAGAGTCATGCCTCCTGCTGGTGTCAGAGTCAGGCCTCTTACTGGTGCCAGAGTCAGGCCTCCTGCTGGTGTCAGAGTCAGGCATCTTACTGGTGCCAGAGTCAGGCCTCCTGCTGGTGTCAGAGTCATGCCTCTTACTGGTGCCAGAGTCAAGCCTCCTGCTGGTGTCAGAGTCCGGCCTCTTACTGGTGCCAGAGTCAGGCCTCCTGCTGGTGTCAGAGTCATGCCTCTTACTGGTGCCAGATTCATGCCTCCTGCTGGTGTCAGAGTCAGGCCTCTTACTGGTGCCAGAGTCAGGCCTCCTGCTGGTGCCAGAGTCAGGCCTCTTACTGGTGGCAGAGTCAGGCCTCTTACTGGTGCCAGAGTCAGGCCTCCTGCTGGTGCCAGAGTCAGGCCTCTTACTGGTGGCAGAGTCAGGCCTCCTGCTGGTGTCAGAGTCAGGCCTTTTACTGGTGCCAGAGTCAGGCCTCTTACTGGTGCCAGAGTCAGGCCTCCTGCTGGTGTCAGAGTCAGGCCTCTTACTGGTGCCAGAGTCAGGCCTCCTGCTGGTGTCAGAGTCATGCCTCTTACTGGTGCCAGAGTCATGCCTCCTGCTGGTGTCAGAGTCAGGCCTCTTACTGGTGCCAGAGTCAGGCCTCCTGCTGGTGCCAGAGTCAGGCCTCTTACTGGTGGCAGAGTCAGGCCTCTTACTGGTGCCAGAGTCAGGCCTCCTGCTGGTGCCAGAGTCAGGCCTCTTACTGGTGGCAGAGTCAGGCCTCTTACTGGTGTCAGAGTCAGGCCTTTTACTGGTGCCAGAGTCAGGCCTCTTACTGGTGCCAGAGTCAAGCCTCCTGCTGGTGCCAGAGTCAGGCCTCCTGCTGGTGCCAGAGTCAGGCCTCCTGCTGGTGCCAGAGTCAGGCCTCCTGCTGGTGTCAGAGTCAGGCCTCTTACTGGTGCCAGAGTCAGGCCTCTTACTGGTGCCAGAGTCAGGCCTCCTGCTGGTGCCAGAGTCAGGCCTCTTACTGGTGTCAGAGTCATGCCTCTTACTGGTGCCAGAGTCAGGCCTCCTGCTGGTGTCAGAGTAAGGCCTCTTACTGGTGCCAGAGTCAGGCCTCCTGCTGGTGCCAGAGTCATGCCTCTTACTGGTGCCAAAGTCATGCCTCCTGCTGGTGTCAGAGTCAGGCCTCTTACTGGTGCCAGAGTCAGGCCTCCTGCTGGTGCCAGAGTCGAGCCTCCTGCTGGTGTCAGAGTCATGCCTCTTACTGGTGCCAGAGTCATGCCTCCTGCTGGTGTCAGAGTCAGGCCTCTTACTGGTGCCAGAGTCAGGCCTCCTGCTGGTGCCAGAGTCAGGCCTCTTACTGGTGTCAGAGTCAGGCCTCCTGCTGGTGTCAGAGTCAGGCCTCTTACTGGTGCCAGAGTCAGGCCTCTTACTGGTGCCAGAGTCAGGCCTCCTGCTGGTGCCAGAGTCAGGCCTCCTGCTGGTGTCAGAGTCAGGCCTCCTGCTGGTGCCATGGTCACGCCTCCTGCTGGTGCCAGAGTCAGGCCTCTTACTGGTGTCAGAGTCAGGCCTCCTGCTGGTGCCATGGTCACGCCTCCTGCTGGTACCAGAGTCAGGCCTCTTACTGGTGTCAGAGTCAGGCCTCCTGCTGGTGTCAGAGTCAGGCCTCTTACTGGTGCCAGAGTCAGGCCTCTTACTGGTGCCAGAGTCAGGCCTCCTGCTGGTGTCAGAGTCAGGCCTCTTACTGGTGCCAGAGTCAGGCCTCTTACTGGTGCCAGAGTCAGGCCTCCTGCTGGTGTCAGAGTCAGGCCTCCTGCTGGTGCCATGGTCACGCCTCCTGCTGGTGCCAGGGTCAGGACTAAACATGGACCGTCCTCCTGCTGGTGCCAGAGTCAGGCCTCCTGCTGGTGCCAGAGTCAGGCCTCTTACTGGTGGCAGAGTCAGGCCTCCTGCTGGTGCCAGAGTCAGGCCTCGTGCTGGTGCCAGAGTCAGGCATCCTGCTGGTGTCAGAGTCAGGCCTCCTGCTGGTGCCATGGTCAGGCCTCCTGCTGGTGCCAGGGTCAGGACTAAACATGGAGCAGCCTCCTGCTGGTGCCAGAGTCAGGCCTCCTGCTGGTGCCAGAGTCAGGCCTCCTGCTGGTTTCAGAGTCAGGCCTCCTGCTGGTGCCAGAGTCAGGCCTCCTGCGGGTGTCAGAGTCAGGCCTCTTACTGGTGCCAGAGTCAGGCCTCTTACTGGTGCCAGAGTCAGGCCTCCTGCTGGTGTCAGAGTCAGGCCTCTTGCTGGTGCCAGAGTCAGGCCTCCTGCTGGTGCCAGAGTCAGGCCTCCTGCTGGTGCCAGAGTCAGGCGTCCTGCTGGTGCCAGAGTCAGGCCTCCTGCTGGTGCCAGAGTCAGGCCTCCTGCTGGTGCCAGAGGCGTGCCTCCTGCTGGTGCCAGAGTCAGGCCTCCTGCTGGTGCCAGAGTCAGGCCTCCTGCTGGTGCCAGAGTCAGGCATCCTGCTGGTGCCAGAGTCAGACCTCCTGCTGGTGCCAGAGTCAGGCCTCCTGCTGGTGCCAGAGTCAGGACTAAACAGTTGACAGGGACCTACAGCTGACAGGGACCTACAGCTGACAGGACCTACAGCAGACAGGGACTACAGCTGACAGGGACTACAGCTGACAGGGACCTACAGCTGACAGGGACCTACAGCTGACAGAGACCTACAGCTGACAGGGACCTACAGCAGACAGGGACTACAGCTGACAGGGACTACAGCTGACAGGGACCTACAGCTGACAGGGACTACAGCTGACAGGGACCTACAGCTGACAGGGACCTACAGCTGACAGAGACCTACAGCTGACAGGGACCTACAGCAGACAGGGACTACAGCTGACAGGGACTACAGCTGACAGGGACCTACAGCTGACAGGGACTACAGCTGACAGGGACCTACAGCTGACAGGGATCTACAGCAGACAGGGGCCTACAGCAGACAGGGACCTACAGCTGACAGGGACTACAGCTGACAGGGACTACAGCTGACAGGGACCTACATCAGACAGGGACCCACAGCTGACAGGGACTACAGCTGACAGGGATTTACAGCTGACAGGGACCTACAGCTGACAGGACCTACAGCTGACAGGGACCTACATCAGACAGGGACCCACAGCTGACAGGGACTACAGTTGACAGGGACCTACAGCTGACAGGGACCTACAGCTGACAGGACCTACAGCAGACAGGGACTACAGCTGACAGGGACTACAGCTGACAGGGACCTACAGCTGACAGGGACCTACAGCTGACAGAGACCTACAGCTGACAGGGACCTACAGCAGACAGGGACTACAGCTGACAGGGACTACAGCTGACAGGGACCTACAGCTGACAGGGACTACAGCTGACAGGGACCTACAGCTGACAGGGACCTACAGCAGACAGGGGCCTACAGCAGACAGGGACCTACAGCTGACAGGGACCTACAGCTGACAGAGACCTACAGCTGACAGGGACCTACAGCTGACAGGGACCTACAGCTGACAGAGACCTACAGCTGACAGGGACCTACAGCAGACAGGGACTACAGCTGACAGGGACTACAGCTGACAGGGACCTACAGCTGACAGGGACTACAGCTGACAGGGACCTACAGCTGACAGGGACCTACAGCAGACAGGGGCCTACAGCAGACAGGGACCTACAGCTGACAGGGACCTACAGCTGACAGAGACCTACAGCTGACAGGGACCTACAGCTGACAGGGACCTACAGCTGACAGAGACCTACAGCTGACAGGGACCTACAGCAGACAGGGACTACAGCTGACAGGGACTACAGCTGACAGGGACCTACAGCTGACAGGGACTACAGCTGACAGGGACCCACAGCTGACAGGGACTACAGCTGACAGGGATTTACAGCTGACAGGGACCTACAGCTGACAGGACCTACAGCAGACAGGGACCTACAGCTGACAGGGACTACAGCTGACAGGGACCTACAGCTGACAGGGACCTACAGCAGACAGGGACCTACAGCTGACAGGGACTACAGCTGACAGGGACCTACAGCTGAAAGGGACCTTCAGCTGACAGGGACTACAGCTGACAGGGATTACAGCTGACAGGGACCTACAGCTGAGAGGGACTACAGCTGACAGGGACCTACAGCTGACAGGGACCTACAGCTGACAGGACCTATAGCTGACATGGACTACAGCTGACAGGGACCTACACCTGACAGGGACCTAGAGCTGACAGGGACCTACAGCAGACAGGAACCTACAGCTGACAGGAACTACAGCTGACAGGTACTACAGCTGACAGGGACTACAGCTGACAGGGACCTACAGCTGACAGGGACTACAGCTGACAGGGACTACAGCTGACAGGGACCTACAGCTGACAGGGACCTACAGCTGACAGGGACCTTCAGCTGACAGGGACTACAGCTGACAGGGATTACAGCTGACAGGGACCTACAGCTGACAGGGACTACAGCTGACAGGGACCTACAGCTGACAGGGACCTACAGCTGACAGGACCTAAAGCTGACAGGTACCTACAGCTGACAGGGGACCTACAGCTGACAGGACCTACAGCTGACAGGGACTACAGCTGACAGGGACCTACCCCTGACAGGGACCTACAGCTGACAGGGACCTACAGCAGACAGGGACCTACAGCTGACAGAGACTACAGCTGACAGGGACTACAGCTGACAGGGACTACAGCTGACAGGGACCTACAGCTGACAGGGACTACAGCTGACAGGGACTACAGCTGACAGGGACCTACAGCTGACAGGGACCTACAGCTGACAGGACCTACAGCTGACAGGGACTACAGCTGACAGGGATTACAGCTGACAGGGACCTACAGCTGACAGGGAATACAGCTGACAGGGACTACAGCTGACAGGGACTACAGCTGACAGGGACCTACAGCTGACAGGGACTACAGCTGACAGGGACCTACAGCTGACAGGGACTACAGCTGACAGGGACCTACAGCTGACAGGGACCTACAGCTGACAGGACCTACAGCTGACAGGTACCTAGAGCTGACAGGGACCTACAGCTGACAGGACCTATAGCTGACAGGGACTACAGCTGACAGGGACCTACACCTGACAGGGACCTACAGCTGACAGGGACCTACAGCAGACAAGGACCTACAGCTGACAGGGACTACAGCTGACAGGGACCTAGAGCAGACAGGGACCTACAGCTGACAGGGACTACAGCTGACAGGGACCTACAGCTGACAGGACCTACAGCAGACAGGGACCTACAGCTGACAGGGACCTAAAGCTGACAGGGACCTACAGCTGACAGGGACCTACAGCTGACAGGGACTACAGCTGACAGGGATTACAGCTGACAGGGACCTACAGCTGACAGGGACTACAGCTGACAGGGACCTACAGCTGACAGGGACCTACAGCTGACAGGACCTACAGCAGACAGGGACTACAGCTGACAGGGACCTACAGCTGACAGGGACTACAGCTGACAGGGACCTACAGCTGACAGGGACCTACAGCTGACAGGACCTACAGCAGACAGGGACTACAGCTGACAGGGACTACAGCTGACAGGGACTACAGCTGACAGGGACTACAGCTGACAGGGACCTACAGCTGACAGGGACCTACAGCAGACAGGGACCTACACCTGACAGGGACTACAGCTGACAGGGACCTACAGCTGACAGGGACCTACAGCTGACAGGGACCTACAGCAGACAGGGACCTACAGCTGACAGGGACTACAGCTGACAGGGACTACAGCTGACAGGGACCTACAGCTGACAGGGACTACAGCTGACAGGGACCTACAGCTGACAGGGACCTACAGCTGACAGGGACCTACAGCAGACAGGGACCATACCTGACAGGGACTACAGCTGACAGGGACCTACAGCTGACAGGACCTACAGCTGACAGGGACTACAGCTGACAGGGACTACAGCTGACAGGGACTACAGCTGACAGGGACCTACAGCTGACAGGGACCTACAGCTGACAGGGACTACAGCTGACAGGTATTACAGCTGACAGGGACCTACAGCTGACAGGGACTACAGCTGACAGGGACCTACAGCTGACAGGGACCTACAGCTGACAGGACCTACAGCTGACAGGGACTACAGCTGACAGGGACCTACAGCTGACAGGGACCTACAGCTGACAGGGACCTACAGCTGACAGGACCTACAGCTGACAGGTACCTAGAGCTGACAGGGACCTACAGCTGACAGGACCTATAGCTGACAGGGACTACAGCTGACAGGGACCTACACCTGACAGGGACCTACAGCTGACAGGGACCTACAGCAGACAAGGACCTACAGCTGACAGGGACTACAGCTGACAGGGACCTAGAGCAGACAGGGACCTACAGCTGACAGGGACTACAGCTGACAGGGACATACAGCTGACAGGACCTACAGCAGACAGGGACCTACAGCTGACAGGGACCTAAAGCTGACAGGGACCTACAGCTGACAGGGACCTACAGCTGACAGGGACTACAGCTGACAGGGATTACAGCTGACAGGGACCTACAGCTGACAGGGACTACAGCTGACAGGGACCTACAGCTGACAGGGACCTACAGCTGACAGGACCTACAGCTGACAGGACCTACAGCAGACAGGGACTACAGCTGACAGGGACCTACAGCTGACAGGGACTACAGCTGACAGGGACCTACAGCTGACAGGGACCTACAGCTGACAGGACCTACAGCAGACAGGGACTACAGCTGACAGGGACTACAGCTGACAGGGACTACAGCTGACAGGGACCTACAGCTGACAGGGACCTACAGCAGACAGGGACCTACACCTGACAGGGACTACAGCTGACAGGGACCTACAGCTGACAGGGACCTACAGCTGACAGGGACCTACAGCAGACAGGGACCTACAGCTGACAGGGACTACAGCTGACAGGGACTACAGCTGACAGGGACCTACAGCTGACAGGGACTACAGCTGACAGGGACCTACAGCTGACAGGGACCTACAGCTGACAGGGACCTACAGCAGACAGGGACCATACCTGACAGGGACTACAGCTGACAGGGACCTACAGCTGACAGGACCTACAGCTGACAGGGACTACAGCTGACAGGGACTACAGCTGACAGGGACTACAGCTGACAGGGACCTACAGCTGACAGGGACCTACAGCTGACAGGGACTACAGCTGACAGGTATTACAGCTGACAGGGACCTACAGCTGACAGGGACTACAGCTGACAGGGACCTACAGCTGACAGGGACCTACATCTGACAGGACCTACAGCTGACAGGGACTACAGCTGACAGGGACCTACAGCTGACAGGGACTACAGCTGACAGGGACCTACAGCTGACAGGGACTACAGCTGACAGGGACCTACAGCTGACAGGGACCTACAGCTGACAGGGACTACAGCTGACAGGGATTACAGCTGACAGGGACCTACAGCTGACAGGGACTACAGCTGACAGGGACCTACAGCTGACAGGGACCTACAGCTGACAGGACCTACAGCTGACAGGACCTACAGCAGACAGGGACTACAGCTGACAGGGACCTACAGCTGACAGGGACTACAGCTGACAGGGACCTACAGCTGACAGGGACCTACAGCTGACAGGACCTACAGCAGACAGGGACTACAGCTGACAGGGACTACAGCTGACAGGGACCTACAGCTGACAGGGACCTACAGCTGACAGGGACTACAGCTGACAGGGACCTACAGCTGACAGGGACCTACAGCAGACAGGGACCTACAGCTGACAGGGATTACAGCTGACAGGGACCTACAGCTGACAGGGACTACAGCTGACAGGGACCTACAGCAGACAGGGGCCTACAGCAGACAGGGACCTACAGCTGACAGGGACTACAGCTGACAGGGACTACAGCTGACAGGGACCTACATCAGACAGGGACCCACAGCTGACAGGGACTACAGCTGACAGGGATTTACAGCTGACAGGGACCTACAGCTGACAGGACCTACAGCTGACAGGGACCTACATCAGACAGGGACCCACAGCTGACAGGGACTACAGTTGACAGGGACCTACAGCTGACAGGGACCTACAGCTGACAGGACCTACAGCAGACAGGGACTACAGCTGACAGGGACTACAGCTGACAGGGACCTACAGCTGACAGGGACCTACAGCTGACAGAGACCTACAGCTGACAGGGACCTACAGCAGACAGGGACTACAGCTGACAGGGACTACAGCTGACAGGGACCTACAGCTGACAGGGACTACAGCTGACAGGGACCTACAGCTGACAGGGACCTACAGCAGACAGGGGCCTACAGCAGACAGGGACCTACAGCTGACAGAGACCTACAGCTGACAGAGACCTACAGCTGACAGGGACCTACAGCTGACAGGGACCTACAGCTGACAGAGACCTACAGCTGACAGGGACCTACAGCAGACAGGGACTACAGCTGACAGGGACTACAGCTGACAGGGACCTACAGCTGACAGGGACTACAGCAGACAGGGGCCTACAGCAGACAGGGACCTACAGCTGACAGGGACCTACAGCTGACAGAGACCTACAGCTGACAGGGACCTACAGCTGACAGGGACCTACAGCTGACAGAGACCTACAGCTGACAGGGACCTACAGCAGACAGGGACTACAGCTGACAGGGACTACAGCTGACAGGGACCTACAGCTGACAGGGACTACAGCTGACAGGGACCCACAGCTGACAGGGACTACAGCTGACAGGGATTTACAGCTGACAGGGACCTACAGCTGACAGGACCTACAGCAGACAGGGACCTACAGCTGACAGGGACTACAGCTGACAGGGACCTACAGCTGACAGGGACCTACAGCTGACAGGGACCTACAGCAGACAGGGACCTACAGCTGACAGGGACTACAGCTGACAGGGACTACAGCTGACAGGGACCTACAGCTGAAAGGGACCTTCAGCTGACAGGGACTACAGCTGACAGGGATTACAGCTGACAGGGACCTACAGCTGAGAGGGACTACAGCTGACAGGGACCTACAGCTGACAGGGACCTACAGCTGACAGGACCTACAGCTGACAGGGACTACAGCTGACAGGGACCTACACCTGACAGGGACCTAGAGCTGACAGGGACCTACAGCAGACAGGAACATACAGCTGACAGGGACTACAGCTGACAGGTACTACAGCTGACAGGGACTACAGCTGACAGGGACCTACAGCTGACAGGGACTACAGCTGACAGGGACTACAGCTGACAGGGACCTACAGCTGACAGGGACCTACAGCTGACAGGGACCTTCAGCTGACAGGGACTACAGCTGACAGGGATTACAGCTGACAGGGACCTACAGCTGACAGGGACTACAGCTGACAGGGACCTACAGCTGACAGGGACCTACAGCTGACAGGACCTAAAGCTGACAGGTACCTACAGCTGACAGGGACCTACAGCTGACAGGACCTACAGCTGACAGGGACTACAGCTGACAGGGACCTACCCCTGACAGGGACCTACAGCTGACAGGGACCTACAGCAGACAGGGACCTACAGCTGACAGAGACTACAGCTGACAGGGACTACAGCTGACAGGGACTACAGCTGACAGGGACTACAGCTGACAGGGACCTACAGCTGACAGGGACTACAGCTGACAGGGACTACAGCTGACAGGGACCTACAGCTGACAGGGACCTACAGCTGACAGGACCTACAGCTGACAGGGACTACAGCTGACAGGGATTACAGCTGACAGGGACCTACAGCTGACAGGGACTACAGCTGACAGGGACTACAGCTGACAGGGACTACAGCTGACAGGGACCTACAGCTGACAGGGACTACAGCTGACAGGGACCTACAGCTGACAGGGACTACAGCTGACAGGGACCTACAGCTGACAGGGACCTACAGCTGACAGGACCTACAGCTGACAGGTACCTAGAGCTGACAGGGACCTACAGCTGACAGGACCTATAGCTGACAGGGACTACAGCTGACAGGGACTACAGCTGACAGGGACCTACAGCTGACAGGACCTAAAGCTGACAGGTACCTACAGCTGACAGGGACCTACAGCTGACAGGACCTACAGCTGACAGGGACTACAGCTGACAGGGACCTACCCCTGACAGGGACCTACAGCTGACAGGGACCTACAGCAGACAGGGACCTACAGCTGACAGAGACTACAGCTGACAGGGACTACAGCTGACAGGGACTACAGCTGACAGGGACTACAGCTGACAGGGACCTACAGCTGACAGGGACTACAGCTGACAGGGACTACAGCTGACAGGGACCTACAGCTGACAGGGACCTACAGCTGACAGGACCTACAGCTGACAGGGACTACAGCTGACAGGGATTACAGCTGACAGGGACCTACAGCTGACAGGGACTACAGCTGACAGGGACTACAGCTGACAGGGACTACAGCTGACAGGGACCTACAGCTGACAGGGACTACAGCTGACAGGGACCTACAGCTGACAGGGACTACAGCTGACAGGGACCTACAGCTGACAGGGACCTACAGCTGACAGGACCTACAGCTGACAGGTACCTAGAGCTGACAGGGACCTACAGCTGACAGGACCTATAGCTGACAGGGACTACAGCTGACAGGGACCTACACCTGACAGGGACCTACAGCTGACAGGGACCTACAGCAGACAAGGACCTACAGCTGACAGGGACTACAGCTGACAGGGACCTAGAGCAGACAGGGACCTACAGCTGACAGGGACTACAGCTGACAGGGACCTACAGCTGACAGGACCTACAGCAGACAGGGACCTACAGCTGACAGGGACCTAAAGCTGACAGGGACCTACAGCTGACAGGGACCTACAGCTGACAGGGACTACAGCTGACAGGGATTACAGCTGACAGGGACCTACAGCTGACAGGGACTACAGCTGACAGGGACCTACAGCTGACAGGGACCTACAGCTGACAGGACCTACAGCAGACAGGGACTACAGCTGACAGGGACCTACAGCTGACAGGGACTACAGCTGACAGGGACCTACAGCTGACAGGGACCTACAGCTGACAGGACCTACAGCAGACAGGGACTACAGCTGACAGGGACTACAGCTGACAGGGACTACAGCTGACAGGGACTACAGCTGACAGGGACCTACAGCTGACAGGGACCTACAGCAGACAGGGACCTACACCTGACAGGGACTACAGCTGACAGGGACCTACAGCTGACAGGGACCTACAGCTGACAGGGACCTACAGCAGACAGGGACCTACAGCTGACAGGGACTACAGCTGACAGGGACTACAGCTGACAGGGACCTACAGCTGACAGGGACTACAGCTGACAGGGACCTACAGCTGACAGGGACCTACAGCTGACAGGGACCTACAGCAGACAGGGACCATACCTGACAGGGACTACAGCTGACAGGGACCTACAGCTGACAGGACCTACAGCTGACAGGGACTACAGCTGACAGGGACTACAGCTGACAGGGACTACAGCTGACAGGGACCTACAGCTGACAGGGACCTACAGCTGACAGGGACTACAGCTGACAGGTATTACAGCTGACAGGGACCTACAGCTGACAGGGACTACAGCTGACAGGGACCTACAGCTGACAGGGACCTACAGCTGACAGGACCTACAGCTGACAGGGACTACAGCTGACAGGGACCTACAGCTGACAGGGACCTACAGCTGACAGGGACCTACAGCTGACAGGACCTACAGCTGACAGGTACCTAGAGCTGACAGGGACCTACAGCTGACAGGACCTATAGCTGACAGGGACTACAGCTGACAGGGACCTACACCTGACAGGGACCTACAGCTGACAGGGACCTACAGCAGACAAGGACCTACAGCTGACAGGGACTACAGCTGACAGGGACCTAGAGCAGACAGGGACCTACAGCTGACAGGGACTACAGCTGACAGGGACCTACAGCTGACAGGACCTACAGCAGACAGGGACCTACAGCTGACAGGGACCTAAAGCTGACAGGGACCTACAGCTGACAGGGACCTACAGCTGACAGGGACTACAGCTGACAGGGATTACAGCTGACAGGGACCTACAGCTGACAGGGACTACAGCTGACAGGGACCTACAGCTGACAGGGACCTACAGCTGACAGGACCTACAGCTGACAGGACCTACAGCAGACAGGGACTACAGCTGACAGGGACCTACAGCTGACAGGGACTACAGCTGACAGGGACCTACAGCTGACAGGGACCTACAGCTGACAGGACCTACAGCAGACAGGGACTACAGCTGACAGGGACTACAGCTGACAGGGACTACATCTGACAGGGACCTACAGCTGACAGGGACCTACAGCTGACAGGGACCTACAGCAGACAGGGACCTACACCTGACAGGGACTACAGCTGACAGGGACCTACAGCTGACAGGGACCTACAGCTGACAGGGACCTACAGCAGACAGGGACCTACAGCTGACAGGGACTACAGCTGACAGGGACTACAGCTGACAGGGACCTACAGCTGACAGGGACTACAGCTGACAGGGACCTACAGCTGACAGGGACCTACAGCTGACAGGGACCTACAGCAGACAGGGACCATACCTGACAGGGACTACAGCTGACAGGGACCTACAGCTGACAGGACCTACAGCTGACAGGGACTACAGCTGACAGGGACTACAGCTGACAGGGACTACAGCTGACAGGGACCTACAGCTGACAGGGACCTACAGCTGACAGGGACTACAGCTGACAGGTATTACAGCTGACAGGGACCTACAGCTGACAGGGACTACAGCTGACAGGGACCTACAGCTGACAGGGACCTACATCTGACAGGACCTACAGCTGACAGGGACTACAGCTGACAGGGACCTACAGCTGACAGGGACTACAGCTGACAGGGACCTACAGCTGACAGGGACCTACAGCTGACAGGGACTACAGCTGACAGGGATTACAGCTGACAGGGACCTACAGCTGACAGGGACTACAGCTGACAGGGACCTACAGCTGACAGGGACCTACAGCTGACAGGACCTACAGCTGACAGGACCTACAGCAGACAGGGACTACAGCTGACAGGGACCTACAGCTGACAGGGACTACAGCTGACAGGGACCTACAGCTGACAGGGACCTACAGCTGACAGGACCTACAGCAGACAGGGACTACAGCTGACAGGGACTACAGCTGACAGGGACCTACAGCTGACAGGGACCTACAGCTGACAGGGACTACAGCTGACAGGGACCTACAGCTGACAGGGACCTACAGCAGACAGGGACCTACAGCTGACAGGGATTACAGCTGACAGGGACCTACAGCTGACAGGGACTACAGCTGACAGGGACCTACAGCTGACAGGGACCTACAGCTGACAGGACCTACAGCTGACAGGACCTACAGCAGACAGGGACTACAGCTGACAGGGACCTACAGCTGACAGGGACTACAGCTGACAGGGACCTACAGCTGACAGGGACCTACAGCTGACAGGACCTACAGCAGACAGGGACCTACACCTGACAGGGACTACAGCTGACAGGGACCTACAGCTGACAGGGACCTACAGCTGACAGGGACCTACAGCAGACAGGGACCTACAGCTGACAGGGACTACAGCTGACAGGGACTACAGCTGACAGGGACCTACAGCTGACAGGGACCTACAGCTGACAGGGACCTACAGCTGACAGGGACCTACAGCAGACAGGGACCATACCTGACAGGGACTACAGCTGACAGGGACCTACAGCTGACAGGACCTACAGCTGACAGGGACTACAGCTGACAGGGACTACAGCTGACAGGGACTACAGCTGACAGGGACCTACAGCTGACAGGGACTACAGCTGACAGGTATTACAGCTGACAGGGACCTACAGCTGACAGGGACTACAGCTGACAGGGACCTACAGCTGACAGGACCTACAGCTGACAGGGACTACAGCTGACAGGGACCTACAGCTGACAGGGACTACAGCTGACAGGGACCTACAGCTGACAGGGACCTACAGCTGACAGGGACTACAGCTGACAGGGATTACAGCTGACAGGGACCTACAGCTGACAGGGACTACAGCTGACAGGGACCTACAGCTGACAGGGACCTACAGCTGACAGGACCTACAGCAGACAGGGACTACAGCTGACAGGGACCTACAGCTGACAGGGACTACAGCTGACAGGGACCTACAGCTGACAGGGACCTACAGCTGACAGGACCTACAGCAGACAGGGACTACAGCTGACAGGGACTACAGCTGACAGGGACCTACAGCTGACAGGGACCTACAGCTGACAGGGACTACAGCTGACAGGGACCTACAGCTGACAGGGACCTACAGCAGACAGGGACCTACAGCTGACAGGGACTACAGCTGACAGGGACTACAGCTGACAGGGACCTACAGCTGACAGGGACCTACAGCTGACAGGGACTACAGCTGACAGGGACTACAGCTGACAGGGACCTACAGCTGACAGGGACTACAGCTGACAGGGACTACAGCTGACAGGGACTACAGCTGACAGGGACCTACAGCAGACAGGGACCTACAGCTGACAGGGACTACAGCTGACAGGGACCTACACCTGACAGGGACTACAGCTGACAGGGACTACAGCTGACAGGGACTACAGCTGACAGGGACTACAGCTGACAGGGACCTACAGCTGATAGGGACCTACAGCTGACAGGGACTACAGCTGACAGGGACTACAGCTGACAGGGACTACAGCTGACAGGGACTACAGCTGACAGGGATTACAGCTGACAGGGACCTACAGCTGACAGGGACTACAGCTGACAGGGACCTACAGCTGACAGGGACCTACAGCTGACAGGGACCTACAGCTGACAGGGACCTACAGCTGACAGGACCTACAGCAGACAGGGACTACAGCTGACAGGGACTACAGCTGAAAGGGACCTACAGCAGACAGGGACCCACAGCTGACAGGGACTACAGCTGACAGGGACCTACAGCTGACAGGGACTACAGCTGACAGGGACTACAGCTGACAGGGACTACAGCTGACAGGGACCTACAGCAGACAGGGACCTACAGCTGACAGGGACTACAGCTGACAGGGACCTACACCTGACAGGGACTACAGCTGACAGGGACTACACCTGACAGGGACTACAGCTGACAGGGACTACAGCTGACAGGGACCTACAGCTGATAGGGACCTACAGCTGACAGGGACTACAGCTGACAGGGACTACAGCTGACAGGGACTACAGCTGACAGGGACTACAGCTGACAGGGATTACAGCTGACAGGGACCTACAGCTGACAGGGACTACAGCTGACAGGGACCTACAGCTGACAGGGACCTACAGCTGACAGGGAC
The DNA here is from genome assembly GCF_026437365.1 of Eucyclogobius newberryi. Taxonomy (NCBI): domain Eukaryota; kingdom Metazoa; phylum Chordata; class Actinopteri; order Gobiiformes; family Gobiidae; genus Eucyclogobius; species Eucyclogobius newberryi. The sequence continues at coordinate 84,837 of NW_027315854.1, read as the reverse complement.
CTACAGCTGACAGGGACCTACAGCTGACAGGACCTACAGCAGACAGGGACTACAGCTGACAGGGACTACAGCTGAAAGGGACCTACAGCTGACAGGGACTTACAGCTGACAGGGACCTACATCTGATAGGACCTACAGCTGACAGGGACCTACAGCTGACAGGTACCTACAGCTGACAGGGACTACAGCTGACAGGGACTACAGCTGACAGGGACCTAGAGCTTTCACAAAAGTCGGATATTGCAACAATTCTGACTTATTTTTGGGTCATTGACTTTTTCCACTTCTAAGACTCCTCGGTGTTTTTAAAACACGTTGAAGCTGTAGCTTCAGCTCGTGACCGTCTGGACCAATCAGAGCGCAAGGAGGTGAAGTGAACGGGCCGAGATGCAACCAATGAGCTGCAGGCGTAAAACTATGATCCATGAGTTTAATAACTGAACAAATCATGGAACTAATGACCACCACGGACCTGAGGGCCCCTGAGGGCCCCTGAGGGCCCCTGAGGGCCGCGGATCTACGACTCAGAAGTGAAAAACTAAATCATGTAATAAATGCTGTGGAAATGGAATGTTTTGCCAGGTATAAACTATTGGATGTTATGTTTCGTGTCCATCAGTGTTTTATCTGTACGACACAGACAAGAAACCTAAACATGGACTTAATCATGACTTTAGCATGTTTTGCATGTAAATAAACATGTCATCTGAATACATTTGACATGTTGTAGAATGATATGATTAAAAATCCGTAATTTAAGAAATCAATTTTAGATCAAACATTCCATGTACTTAATAAGAATCAGAATTATTTCCATTGACAGTGAAAATGTTTCCTAACTAGACATTTTTTATGGTTTTATATTTTGTTTGCGATAAACCACAAAACACTGAATAATAACTCTAAACTATTGAGCCATGACAATAAATAGATTTACTTTTTTCCGGTTCAAAATCCTTCAGTTTTCTTAAAACCAGTTGTTTAATATTTGGCTTTATCTCACACTGTGCGCTGCTCTAGTAACTCTCTCTGATTGGTCAGTACGATCACATGGTACGCTAACCGGACGCAGACCTACGTCACTTCTGGGCTGCAGTGTCCAAAGAGCTAAAGGCTAAAGCATGGATCTATTATAATATCTATATAATAAAGGCTAAAGGCTAAAGAGCTAAAGGCTAAAGGCTTAAGAGCTAAAGGCTAAAGGCTAAAGAGCCAAAGGCTAAAGGCTAAAGGCTAAAGAGCTAAAGGCTAAAGGCTAAAGGCTAAAGGCTTAAGAGCTAAAGGCTAAAGGCTTAAGAGCTAAAGGCTAAAGGCTTAAGAGCTAAAGGCTAAAGGCTAAAGGCTTAAGAGCTAAAGGCTAAAGGCTAAAGAGCTAAAGGCTAAAGAGCTAAAGGCTAAAGGCTAACTGGCGCCACTGAGCAGCTCTCATTGACTTGAATGGGCGGCCATCTTGGCTGCTGGGGGCTTGGGTAAACAGCACGTGTCACTGTGAGCTCTCGCGGTGTTTGGAGCAGTTCTCGCGGTGATTGGAGCAGTTCTCGCGGTGATTGGAGCAGTTCTCGCGGTGATTGGAGCAGTTCTCGCGGTGTTTGGAGCAGTTCTCGCGGTGATTGGAGCAGTTCTCGCGGTGATTGGAGCAGTTCTCGCGGTGTTTGGAGCAGTTCTCGCGGTGATTGGAGCAGTTCTCGCGGTGATTGGAGCAGTTCTCGCGGTGATTGGAGCAGTTCTCGCGGTGTTTGGAGCAGTTCTCGCGGTGTTTGGAGCAGTTCTCGCGGTGTTTGGAGCAGTTCTCGCGGTGTTTGGAGCAGTTCTCGCGGTGTTTGGAGCAGTTCTCGCGGTGTTTGGAGCAGTTCTCGCGGTGTTTGGAGCAGTTCTCGCGGTGTTTGGAGCAGTTCTCGCGGTGTTTGGAGCAGTTCTCGCGGTGTTTGGAGCAGTTCTCGCGGTGTTTGGAGCAGTTCTCGCGGTGTTTGGACTCGGGCTGCGGCTCTATATTGCGTCACTTTGCTTCTTCTCAGTCACTTTCTGCGCAGACGGAGCGGCGCTGCGGCTCTGCGCTCAAAACAGGAGAAATGGTAAGAAAAGAGCCTCAAACACGGAGAACAAAACGCACCACGAGTGAAGACGGAGTTTAGAGCCTTTCACTGTCGCGGACTGTCGGGTTTAAGCTTTAGTTTGCCTAAATGTAAAAGAACGCGAGACATGCGCAGTTTGGCGCTGCCGATGATGCTAATAATGCTAATGTTTGAACTCTTAACATTTCCACCTCGTGAGACTCGTGTAAATCTCACACAAGTGTCACACACGTGAGACACAAGTGAGACACACGTGAGACACACGTGAGACACAAGTGAGACACAAGTGAGACACAAGTGAGACACAAGTGAGACACAAGTGAGACACAAGTGAGACACAAGTGAGACACAAGTGAGACACAAGTGAGACACACGGTGAGACACACGGGGTGCACTTTAAACTAGAGCCTCTCTTACGAGGACTCTCCAGGTTAGCTTTAGCTCACTGCTAACGCGAGTCCCGCGTGGGCCCCGCCTGACACGTGGGCGCGCATAGGAACCCGGGAAATCTGTGTTTAATCATTTTTAACCTTTTTTTTAGTCCAGTTTTGTCACTTTCACATTGGACCGGTCTGTTACGGAGCCGGTTTGTGTCGGTTCACGTTTAGTCTCGTTTGTGAACCACGTGCGGCTGCGTAAACACGTGCTTCATTTTACCATTAATATCTTGGATCTTTAATAGTTTACGTCCAGATAAACTCATGAGTCCTGTTTCCACCTACCCCTTATCCCCACCCACATTCTTTAATCAGATTATCCAAAACTTGAAGTGAACTTTTAACGTTAGTGAAGAGTTCTTGTTTCTCAGTGTGCGAGACCACGTGCGTCCGGTCTGCTACTGACCGAACAGTCTCGTGTGTGAGAGACAGTCTCGTGTGTGAGACGGTCTCGTGTGTGAAACGGTCTCGTGTGTGAAACGGTCTCGTGTGTGTGAGACGGTCTCGTGTGTGTGAGACGGTCTCGTGTGTGTGTGTGAGACGGTCTCGTGTGTGTGAGACGGTCTCGTGTGTGTGTGAGACGGTCTCGTGTGTGTGAGACGGTCTCGTGTGTGTGAGACGGTCTCGTGTGTGTGTGAGACGGTCTCGTGTGTGTGAGACGGTCTCGTGTGTGAAACGGTCTCGTGTGTGTGAGACGGTCTCGTGTGTGTGTGTGAGACGGTCTCGTGTGTGTGTGAGACGGTCTCGTGTGTGTGTGAGACGGTCTCGTGTGTGTGTGAGACGGTCTCGTGTGTGAAACGGTCTCGTGTGTGTGAGACGGTCTCGTGTGTGTGTGAGACGGTCTCGTGTGTGTGAGACGGTCTCGTGTGTGTGAGACGGTCTCGTGTGTGAATCTGAGGTCGACTCTCTGGTTTAAACTTGTAGATTGCACAGTCTAGTTTGTTTTGGGATGAGTTAGCTACATTCTTGCTAATACTGATCCATGGCATAAACTAGTTTTAAGCAGATGAGTTGGATCAGGAAGAGCAGTTGTGGTGATGTTTAACATAATCTGTCAATCCCCTGAAATACTGTGATGACAAACTTCTATGTTCTGAACAACTGCAGGGTGTTGGGGGGGCAGAGTTCACAAGTAGTTACAAATAAACCATAACTCTTTCACAGAACGTACGTAACCTGCACAATATATACACGAGTCGCTATTTACAATTTAATATACAGGATAAAGGATTGAATTTTGGACTTGTGTATAACTAAAGTATATTAGTACATAACACGAGCGCAGCCGCTTCACTGTAACAGTGAAGCTCTAACTTACAGAACGTTGACATTAAACAACACTCCTCATATGGACGCAGGCGGTGCCCAAACACACAGCATTAGAACAACACAGTAATGGAGAGCAACGCAGTACCATACCGGCCTTGAACTACAATAAACCCTGTTGCATTGTGGGAGACGTAGTACTTTCGCAGGACTTATACTCTTGTGTTTCAGGTGTTACACGTGCTGTTCGAGCACGCGTCGGGATACGCCCTGTTCGCCGTCAAAGAGGTGGAAGAGATCGGGATGTTACTGCCTCAGGTGAGTCCGGGCTCTGGTGTGACCCGGATGCCCTGCAGTGAGTCCGGGCTCTGGTGTGACCCGGATGCCCTGCAGTGAGTCCGGGCTCTGGTGTGACCCGGATGCCCTGCAGTGAGTCCGGGCTCTGGTGTGACCCGGATGCCCTGCAGGGAGTCCGGGCTCTGGTGTGACCCGGATGCCCTGCAGTGAGTCCGGGCTCTGGTGTGACCCGGATGCCCTGCAGTGAGTCCGGGCTCTGGTGTGACCCGGATGCCCTGCAGCGGGAGGGCATCTGACATGGGCTTGTTTTGACTGTGCTCTCTGTCGCCCCCAGGTGGAGGAAAGTGTCTTGAGTCTGGCTAAATTCAACAATATCGTCAGTCTGGCTGCGTTCTTCCCCTTTAGATCCGCTCAGACGGCGCTGGAGAACATGAACGCCATTTCAGAAGGTTCACACGCTCTCTTAGCTGTGTGTGTGTGTGTGTGTGTGTGTGTGTGTGTGTGTGTGTGTGTGTGTGTGTGTGTGTGTGTGTGTGTGTGTGTGTGTGTGTGTGTGTGTGTGTGTGTGTGTGTGTGTGTGTGTGTGTGTGTGTGTGTGTGTGTGTGTGTGTGTGTGTGTGTGTGTGTGTGTGTGTGTGTGTGTGTGTGTGTGTGTGTGTGTGTGTGTGTGTGTGTGTGTGTGTGTGTGTGTGTGTGTGTGTGTGTGTGTGTGTGTGTGTGTGTGTGTGTGTGTGTGTGTGTGTGTGTGTGTGTGTGTGTGTGTGTGTGTGTGTGTGTGTGTGTGTGTGTGTGTGTGTGTGTGTGTGTGTGTGTGTGTGTGTGTGTGTGTGTGTGTGTGTGTGTGTGTGTGTGTGTGTGTGTGTGTGTGTGTGTGTGTGTGTGTGTGTGTGTGTGTGTGTGTGTGTGTGTGTGTGTGTGTGTGTGTGTGTGTGTGTGTGTGTGTGTGTGTGTGTGTGTGTGTGTGTGTGTGTGTGTGTGTGTGTGTGTGTGTGTGTGTGTGTGTGTGTGTGTGTGTGTGTGTGTGTGTGTGTGTGTGTGTGTGTGTGTGTGTGTGTGTGTGTGTGTGTGTGTGTGTGTGTGTGTGTGTGTGTGTGTGTGTGTGTGTGTGTGTGTGTGTGTGTGTGTGTGTGTGTGTGTGTGTGTGTGTGTGTGTGTGTGTGTGTGTGTGTGTGTGTGTGTGTGTGTGTGTGTGTGTGTGTGTGTGTGTGTGTGTGTGTGTGTGTGTGTGTGTGTGTGTGTGTGTGTGTGTGTGTGTGTGTGTGTGTGTGTGTGTGTGTGTGTGTGTGTGTGTGTGTGTGTGTGTGTGTGTGTGTGTGTGTGTGTGTGTGTGTGTGTGTGTGTGTGTGTGTGTGTGTGTGTGTGTGTGTGTGTGTGTGTGTGTGTGTGTGTGTGTGTGTGTGTGTGTGTGTGTGTGTGTGTGTGTGTGTGTGTGTGTGTGTGTGTGTGTGTGTGTGTGTGTGTGTGTGTGTGTTGAACAACTGCAGGGTGTTAGGGGGGGGAGGCGGCCAGAGTGGGTGTTGGGGGGATGCGGCCTGAGGGGGGGAGGCGAAGAGCTCTTGACCTTTAACCTAACCCTGCTGGTCTCCAGGTTTGGTCCACGCCGACCTGAAGCTGTTCCTCGAGACAAATCTTCCTCGTTCGGGGAAAAAGAAGCCGGTCTTGGGCGTGTCGGACACAAAGATCGGGGCGGCGCTGCAGGAGGAGTGTGGGATGTCACTTCAGACCGGAGGAGTCGTGGCAGAGATACTGCGAGGTGAGGGGGCGGATCCAACCGGGGGGTCGGAGGTCAAACGGGAGCAGAGGCTGTGCTGATGAACTCTTGTGTCCTGAATCTCATGAGGGTTCATACTGAAAATCTGAACAGCCCAAACTTGTAACAATGTGAGACCGAACTTTAAAATGTCCATCTGATTTCTGTCTCCTCCCCCCTCCCATGTCTCCTCCCCCCGCCCCCCTCCCATGTCTCCTCCTCCCCCCTCCCATGTCTCCTCCCCTCAGGCGTCCGGCTCCACTTCCACGCTCTGGTCAAGGGCTTGACGGCTCTCGCGGCCTCTAAAGCTCAGCTGGGTTTGGGTCACAGTTACTCTAGGGCAAAGGTCAAGTTCAACGTGAACCGAGCGGACAACATGATCATCCAGTCCATCGCTCTGCTCGACCAGCTCGACAAGGACATCAACACCTTCTCCATGAGGGTCCGGTGAGTCCTCCAGAAGCGTACCGCAGCCTAAAGAGACCGCGCCCCTCTGGCTGCTCGTCAGTGCAGTTACAGAATGTTGGTCATCTCTCTCCTTCTGTCCTTTAGAGAATGTTGGTCATCTCTCTCCTTCTGTCCTTTAGAGAATGTTGGTCATCTCTCTCCTTCTGTCCTTTAGAGAATGTTGGTCATCTCTCTCCTTCTGTCCTTTAGAGAATGTTGGTCATCTCTCTCCTTCTGTCCTTTAGAGAATGTTGGTCATCTCTCTCCTTCTGTCCTTTAGAGAATGTTGGTCATCTCTCTCCTTCTGTCCTTTAGAGAATGTTGGTCATCTCTCTCCTTCTGTCCTTTAGAGAATGTTGGTCATCTCTCTCCTTCTGTCCTTTAGAGAATGTTGGTCATCTCTCTCCTTCTGTCCTTTAGAGAATGGTACGGTTACCACTTCCCGGAGCTCATAAAGGTCGTCCCTGATAACTCCACGTACTGCCGCTTGGCTCAGCTCATCGGGAACAGGAAGGAGCTCTCGGAGGAGAGCCTGGAGTCGCTGGAGGAGGTGACGATGGACGGAGCCAAAGCCCAGGCCATTCTGGACGCTTCACGACAGTCCATGGGTCAGTGGAATCAGACGTTATTAAAGATCCCATATCATGCTATTATTTTACCACATAATGCCACATCTTCAGAGTGAAGTGTAAAACGAGTGCAAAGCTGTTGATGAACCGCGCCCCTTTTTTACCCACCTGGACTGGCGTGTCCTCGGTGTGGAACACAGGGGGGCAGAGCACATCTCTCATAAACCTGAGGTGAAGGTTCAAGTCCTCGCCTCGGATCCTGTCGGGAGAAACAAACACACGTGACATGGTTTATCTGGTCTTTAGAAACACACGGGACATGGTTTATCTGGTCTTTAGAAACACACACGGGACATGGTTTATCTGGTCTTTAGAAACACACACGGGACATGGTTTATCTGGTCTTTAGAAACACACACGGGACATGGTTTATCTGGTCTTTAGAAACACACACGGGACATGGTTTATCTGGTCTTTAGAAACACGTGACATGGTTTATCTGGTCTTTAGAAACACACACGGGACATGGTTTATCTGGTCTTTAGAAACACACGTGACATGGTTTATCTGGTCTTTAGAAACACACGGGACATGGTTTATCTGGTCTTTAGAAACACACGTGACATGGTTTATCTGGTCTTTAGAAACACACGGGACATGGTTTATCTGGTCTTTAGAAACACACGGGACATGGTTTATCTGGTCTTTAGAAACACGGGACATGGTTTATCTGGTCTTTAGAAACACGTGACATGGTTTATCTGGTCTTTAGAAACACACGGGACATGGTTTATCTGGTCTTTAGAAACACACACGGGACATGGTTTATCTGGTCTTTAGAAACACACGTGACATGGTTTATCTGGTCTTTAGAAACACACACGTGACATGGTTTATCTGGTCTTTAGAAACACACACGGGACATGGTTTATCTGGTCTTTAGAAACACGGGACATGGTTTATCTGGTCTTTAGAAACACGTGACATGGTTTATCTGGTCTTTAGAAACACACACGTGACATGGTTTATCTGGTCTTTAGAAACACACGGGACATGGTTTATCTGGTCTTTAGAAACACACGGGACATGGTTTATCTGGTCTTTAGAAACACACGGGACATGGTTTATCTGGTCTTTAGAAACACACGGGACATGGTTTATCTGGTCTTTAGAAACACACACGTGACATGGTTTATCTGGTCTTTAGAAACACACGGGACATGGTTTATCTGGTCTTTAGAAACACACGGGACATGGTTTATCTGGTCTTTAGAAACACGGGACATGGTTTATCTGGTCTTTAGAAACACACGGGACATGGTTTATCTGGTCTTTAGAAACACACGTGACATGGTTTATCTGGTCTTTAGAAACACGTGACATGGTTTATCTGGTCTTTAGAAACACGGGACATGGTTTATCTGGTCTTTAGAAACACGGGACATGGTTTATCTGGTCTTTAGAAACACACACGGGACATGGTTTATCTGGTCTTTAGAAACACGTGACATGGTTTATCTGGTCTTTAGAAACACACGGGACATGGTTTATCTGGTCTTTAGAAACACACGGGACATGGTTTATCTGGTCTTTAGAAACACGTGACATGGTTTATCTGGTCTTTAGAAACACACGGGACATGGTTTATCTGGTCTTTAGAAACACGGGACATGGTTTATCTGGTCTTTAGAAACACACGGGACATGGTTTATCTGGTCTTTAGAAACACACGGGACATGGTTTATCTGGTCTTTAGAAACACGGGACATGGTTTATCTGGTCTTTAGAAACACACACGGGACATGGTTTATCTGGTCTTTAGAAACACGTGACATGGTTTATCTGGTCTCAGGCATGGACATCTCCCCCATCGATCTGATCAACATCGAGCGTTTCTCCACCCGTGTCGTGTCTCTGGCGGCGTACAGACTGGAGCTTCAGGAGTATCTCAGGTCCAAGATGGGTCAAGTCGCTCCCAACCTGGCGGCGCTCATCGGGGAAGTGGTGAGTGACCTCGCACCCAGTTTAAACACATCCACTGTGTTGGACTGATGATGTTAAACCAAATCTGTCAATCCTCTGACATTTGTGATGACTCTTTCCGGTGCTGATAGTCCTGCCCCTCCTTCCCCTCCCTCACCTGTGCAGACCTCTGCTGACCTGTGCCCTTTCTCGCCCCCTGCAGGTCGGAGCACGCCTCATCTCTCACGCCGGCAGCCTCACGAACCTGGCCAAATACCCGGCCTCCACGGTTCAGATCCTGGGAGCGGAAAAGGCTCTGTTCAGGTACACGGGGCCCCTCCCTGTGGGTGAGGGGGGGGGTAAGGGAGTGGGCGTGGCTTCTGTGATGGCAAAGGGTGGGGCTGCGCGACGGGACCCCTGCGGCCGCACCGGGGGGGGCCCCCAGTGTCACAGCGCCTCAATGTCTGAGCGGCCACTGAGTTTAGAGTAAAACACGAGTGAGTCATGTTGGTGTAAGTGTTATTCTCGGTGACCCTTTACTATTTCACGACTAATGTAGGTGAAGAAGCCTAAAAATAATCCAAAATGATGTAAACATGTGATGAATATCGCTCACATTTGAACCTCGCTGACCCGTTCTCCTGTTTAGGGCCCAGTTGCCTCAGGATCCTGTCATGTTTTAGAGTGGACTCTTTAGACCTTTAACACAGTCTAAACAGAAGTTACCAAAGTCCACAAATGTCTCTCGTTCCATAGGTTTGTAGCGGAGCGTCCTGAGCAGATGCTGATCATTGACCTTCTGAATGACCATTTTGACTTGGAACTTTGATATTGACCTTTAGCCCTAAATGTTTTCATTCGTTCTGACTTGAAGCGTTTGTCTTCAGAGCGCTGAAGACTAAAGGAAACACGCCCAAATATGGTCTGATCTTCCACTCCACGTTCATCGGTCGAGCTGCGGTAGGAGGGGCGGCTGTAGGAGGGGCGGCTGTAGGAGGGGCGGCTGTAGGAGGGGGCGGCTGTAGGAGGGGGCGGCTGTAGGAGGGGGCGGCTGTAGGGGGGGGCGGCTGTGGGGGGGGGCGGCTGTGGGGGGGGGGCGGCTGTAGGGGGGGGCGGCTGTAGGGGGGGGGGCGGCTGTAGGGGGGGGGGCGGCTGTAGGAGGGGGCGGCTGTAGGGGGGGCGGCTGTGGGGGGGGGCGGCTGTAGGGGGGGGCGGCTGTAGGGGGGGGCGGCTGTAGGGGGGGCGGCTGTCTGCGGTGATGCTTCATTTTTCGTCAACAGTATTCAGCCTGTGCTGGTGTTGAAGCTTTGTTCTGAGCAGATTCTTCTTGAACTTTGACACGTTTGACATGTTTTTCTCTCTCACAGTTAAAATGTGTGTTTTTCAGAGGTTCCCACCAGCGTTTTCGGGGACAAACTCCGCGGGCAGGTGGAGGAGAGACTATCCTTCTACGAGACCGGAGACCTGCCCAGAAAGAACGTTGACGTGATGAAGGAGGCGGTGTCTGAGGTGAGGGGGCGGGGTTTAGACCCGGGGGCGCGGTCACAATGTGTGAGAGGTGGAATGGATGATTTTTTTTCCGCAAATTTTTTATCATATTTCCTGGTGTCGTGGATAAATCATTTGTCCTGCCACGTGTCGATCATAAAACGCACCTGTCGCTCACCTGCAGCCGCGCCAGGCTCGTTTCCGCGTGCCTAAGCGCATGGATCTATCATAATATAGTTCCCTCAGTGTACGGGGCAAAATGAAGACTGAGAAAGACAGTTCGAGCTGACTCAGAAATGAAAGAAATCTACAGGAGACGAGAGATGTGATGTGATCTGTCGCGCTGATAAACAAACACACGTGTGTTGTATCAGTCCACACGGGGGAGTGGCATGAGCACTTCTGCCTGCGTTCTAAATCGACAAATCAGCCATACCGCCTTAAAAATTGTCATCGGCCTGAAAAGAAGCGGAAGGACTGTCGCGCTTGTGGGCGGGGCCGGGTGTGGCCTGGGGGCGGTTCTTTGATGCTGTGGATGATGAGCTTCTCTCTCCTGACTCTTGGTGGAGGCACAAACTGATTTAATGAGCCTGACGCAGCACCTTCACTTTGGCTCGTCAGAGTATCACTGTGTGCCAAAGCGCTGAATGTCTCCCCAATATCTCTCCCCCTGCAGGCCGAAGGTGTGGCTGCAGAGATCAAACGAAAACTGGAGAAAAAGGAGAAGAAACGAAAGAAGAAAGAGAAGAAGCTCAAGGAACTCGAGGAGAACGGGACCAACGGAGAGGCTGAGGTGAGGGGCGGGGCCTGAGGTGAGGGGCGGGGCCTGAGGTGAGGGGGCGGGGCCTGAGGTGAGGGGCGGGGGCTGAGGTGAGGGGCGGGGGCTGAGGTGAGGGGGCGGGGCTCGTTCAGACTCGGACTGTTTCTTATGTTTCAGTCTCTTCTAGAAACGAGCTACAGAAAACTGACCCCGAACCATTGTCTGGTCCAAAAAGTGGACCACGTCACTGAAGAGGGTCTCACACTAGTGTCTCATGAGGGGGGTGGTCTCACACTAGTGTCTCATGAGGGGGGTGGTCTCACACTAGTGTCTCATGAGGGGGGGTGGTCTCACACTAGTGTCTCATGAGGGGGGTGGTCTCACACTAGTGTCTCATGAGGGGGGTGGTCTCACACTAGTGTCTCATGAGGGGGGTGGTCTCACACTAGTGTCTCATGAGGGGGGTGGTCTCACACTAGTGTCATGAGGGGGGGTGGTCTCACACTAGTGTCTCATGAGGGGGGTGGTCTCACACTAGTGTCTCATGAGGGGGGGTGGTCTCACACTAGTGTCTCATGAGGGGGGTGGTCTCACACTAGTGTCTCATGAGGGGGGTGGTCTCACACTAGTGTCTCATGAGGGGGGGTGGTCTCACACTAGTGTCTCATGAGGGGGGGTGGTCTCACACTAGTGTCTAATGAGGGGGGGTGGTCTCACACTAGTGTCTCGTGAGGGGGGGTGGTCTCACACTAGTGTCTCATGAGGGGGGGTGGTCTCACACTAGTGTCTCATGAGGGGGGGTGGTCTCACACTAGTGTCTCGTGAGGGGGGGTGGTCTCACACTAGTGTCTCATGAGGGGGGGTGGTCTCACACTAGTGTCTCATGAGGGGGGGTGGTCTCACACTAGTGTCTCATGAGGGGGGGTGTCTCACACTAGTGTCTCATGAGGGGGGTGGTCTCACACTAGTGTCATGAGGGGGGGTGGTCTCACACTAGTGTCTCATGAGGGGGGGTGGTCTCACACTAGTGTCTCGTGAGGGGGGGTGGTCTCACACTAGTGTCTCATGAGGGGGGGTGGTCTCACACTAGTGTCTCATGAGGGGGGGTGGTCTCACACTAGTGTCATGAGGGGGGGGTGGTCTCACACTAGTGTCTCATGAGGGGGGGTGGTCTCACACTAGTGTCTCGTGAGGGGGGGTGGTCTCACACTAGTGTCTCATGAGGGGGGGTGGTCTCACACTAGTGTCTCATGAGGGGGGGTGGTCTCACACTAGTGTCATGAGGGGGGGGTGTCTCATGAGGGGGGTGGTCTCACACTAGTGTCTCATGAGGGGGGGTGGTCTCACACTAGTGTCATGAGGGGGGGGTGTCTCATGAGGGGGGTGGTCTCACACTAGTGTCTCATGAGGGGGGGTGGAGTGTCTCATGAGGGGGGGTGGTCTCACACTAGTGTCTCATGAGGGGGGGTGGAGTGTCTCATGAGGGGGGGTGGTCTCACACTAGTGTCTCATGAGGGGGGGTGGTCTCACACTAGTGTCTCATGAGGGGGGGTGTCTCATGAGGGGGGTGGTCTCACACTAGTGTCATGAGGGGGGGGTGTCTCATGAGGGGGGTGGTCTCAAACTAGTGTCTCATGAGGGGGGGTGGTCTCACACTAGTGTCTCATGAGGGGGGGTGTCTCATGAGGGGGGTGGTCTCACACTAGTGTCATGAGGGGGGGGTGTCTCATGAGGGGGGTGGTCTCAAACTAGTGTCATGAGGGGGGGTGTCTCACACTAGTGTCATGAGGGGGGGGTGGTCTCACACTAGTGTCTCATGAGGGGGGTGGTCTCACACTAGTGTCTCATGAGGGGGGTGGTCTCACACTAGTGTCTCATGAGGGGGGGTGGTCTCACACTAGTGTCTCATGAGGGGGGGTGGTCTCACACTAGTGTCTCATGAGGGGGGTGTCTCACACTAGTGTCTCATGAGGGGGGGTGGTCTCACACTAGTGTCTCATGAGGGGGGTGGTCTCACACTAGTGTCTCATGAGGGGGGGTGTCTCACACTAGTGTCTCGTGAGGGGGGGTGGTCTCACACTAGTGTCTCGTGAGGGGGGGTGGTCTCACACTAGTGTCTCATGAGGGGGGGTGGTCTCACACTAGTGTCTCATGAGGGGGGTGGTCTCACACTAGTGTCTCATGAGGGGGGGTGGTCTCACACTAGTGTCTCATGAGGGGGGGTGGTCTCACACTAGTGTCTCGTGAGGGGGGGTGGTCTCACACTAGTGTCTCATGAGGGGGGTGGTCTCACACTAGTGTCTAATGAGGGGGGGTGGTCTCACACTAGTGTCTAATGAGGGGGGGTGGTCTCTCACTAGTGTCTAATGAGGGGGGGTGGTCTCTCACTAGTGTCTAATGAGGGGGGGTGGTCTCTCACTAGTGTCTAATGAGGGGGGGTGGTCTCACACTAGTGTCTAATGAGGGGGGGTGGTCTCACACTAGTGTCTAATGAGGGGGGGTGGTCTCACACTAGTGTCTAATGAGGGGGGGTGGTCTCACACTAGTGTCTAATGAGGGGGGGTGGTCTCACACTAGTGTCTAATGAGGGGGGGTGGTCTCACACTAGTGTCTAATGAGGGGGGGTGGTCTCACACTAGTGTCTAATGAGGGGGGGTGGTCTCACACTAGTGTCTAATGAGGGGGGGTGGTCTCACACTAGTGTCTAATGAGGGGGGGTGGTCTCACACTAGTGTCTAATGAGGGGGGGTGGTCTCACACTAGTGTCTAATGAGGGGGGGTGGTCTCACACTAGTGTCTAATGAGGGGGGGTGGTCTCACACTAGTGTCTCATGAGGGGGGGTGGTCTCTTCTCACTGAAGAGCAGATGTTGATGCAGTTTCTCTTTCAGGAGAATGGGGAGACGGCGGTGAAGAAAAATAAACCGTCAGAGTCTGAGGCCCCGGCAGACGAGGCCCCGGCAGATGAGGCCCCTAATGAGAACGGGGCCCAAGAAACTCCAAGCAAAAAGAAAAAGAAGCGAAAGTCTGAGCCGGCCCCCGAGGAAGAGGAGGAAGAGGAAAGGACACAAACGCCAGCCAAGAAGAAGAAAAAGGAGATGGCACAAGCAGAGGCCCCTGAGGGCCCCGCCTCAGAGAAAAAGAAAAAAAAGAAAAAGCAGGGGGAGTAAAAACTGATTTAATTTTTTTTTTTTTATCCTTCTGTAAAATGTTTTTAGTTTAAGCCTCTGAAAGATTATGTGCCTTTTCTAAATGTCAACTGTAAATACAATAAAATCATGAACTCCTCCCCGTTTCTAAAGTCTCACTGGAACAATGTGGACGAGCCTCTGAATGTGAGGCCTGTAGATGGCGCTCTGTACAAGGAAACTAATGTGAGTCAGCTCAAGGCAGCTTTAAACACCATATGTGACCGTGTCATCGTGCGGGTTTTAAAGGAACTGTTTGCTGTGGTCAGCGAGCGCAGGGCGACATGGCGTCCAAACACACTTGTGCCTGTCTGACCGCTCCTCGTTCCCTCTGAAGCATCTGAAGCATCAGTCGCACTCGTCACCGTCGTCCGACTCAAACTCCACACGACGTCACAAGTGAAACGTTTTGCTTCAAACCCCGACACAGAAGTCTGAGGTGATTCTTTAATGTCCCACAAGGACATGTGCAGGAGGCAACACTCTTTATTGAACTCTTATGAACAAAACTATCATAGGGGAATGGAGGGGGGGAAATATAGATAATAAAAAGATAAATAATAGAATAAAGTATAAATCACTAGCACAAGACTAGGTAATACTATTAGCAGGTAAGTAAACCGAATAAACAAAACACTCTTATTTACAGGTAGTGCGCGTGGTTACATGAGTATTGCGCGTGGTTACATGAGTATTGCGCGTGGTTACATGAGTATTGCACATGTTAAGGACTAAGTCCCTCCCACAGCGAGGGTGGATAAGTCTCTCACTGAATTGTATTTATTAAAGTTATGTTTCTGTTTGAAGAGAAATACAGATTTTTACTGTTGATTTGGTGGAGGAGCTTCCTGCTATAACAAGGGGCCTTCTCACAACTCGAGGGGGCGTGTGTTTCTGTAGGGGGCGTGTGTTCCAGTAGGGGGCGTGTGTTCCAGTAGGGGGCGTGTGTTCCAGTAGGGGGCGTGTGTTCCTGTAGGGGGCGTGTGTTCCTGTAGGGGGCGTGTGTTCCAGTAGGGGGCGTGTGTTCCTGTAGGGGGCGTGTGTTCCAGTAGGGGGCGTGTGTTCCTGTAGGGGGCGTGTGTTCCAGTAGGGGGCGTGTGTTCCTGTAGGGGGCGTGTGTTCCAGTAGGGGGCGTGTGTTCCTGTAGGGGGCGTGTGTTCCTGTAGGGGGCGTGTGTTCCAGTAGGGGGCGTGTGCCTGTAGGGGGCGTGTGTTCCAGTAGGGGTCGTGTGTTCCTGTAGGGGGCGTGTGTTCCAGTAGGGGGCGTGTGTTCCAGGCGTGTGTTGGGGGCGTGTGTTGGGGGCGTGTGTAGGGGGCGTGTGTTGGGGGCGTGTGTAGGGGGCGTGTGTTCCAGGCGTGTGTTGGGGGCGTGTGTTGGGGGCGTGTGTTGGGGGCGTGTGTTGGGGGCGTGTGTAGGGGGCGTGTGTTCCTGTTGGGGGCGTGTGTTCCTGTAGGGGGCGTGTGTAGGGGGCGTGTGTTGGGGGCGTGTGTTGGGGGCGTGTGTTCCAGTAGGGGGCGTGTGTTCCAGTAGGGGGCGTGTGTTCCAGTAGGGGGCGTGTGTTGGGGGCGTGTGTTGGGGGCGTGTGTTTGGGGCGTGTGTTTGGGGCGTGTGTTGGAGGCGTGTGTTCCTGTAGGGGGCGTGTGTTGGGGGCGTGTGTTCCTGTAGGGGGCGTGTGTTGGGGGCGTGTGTTCCTGTAGGGGGCGTGTGTTGGGGGCGTGTGTTTGGGGCGTGTGTTGGGGGCGTGTGTTGGGGGCGTGTGTAGGGGGCGTGTGTTGGGGGCGTGTGTAGGGGGCGTGTGTTGGGGGCGTGTGTTCCTGTAGGGGGCGTGTGTAGGGGCGTGTGTAGGGGGCGTGTGTTGGGGGCGTGTGTAGGGGGCGTGTGTTGGGGGCGTGTGTTCCTGTAGGGGGCGTGTGTTGGGGGCGTGTGTTTGGGGCGTGTGTTGGGGGCGTGTGTTCCTGTAGGGGGCGTGTGTTGGGGGCGTGTGTAGGGGGCGTGTGTTGGGGGCGTGTGTAGGGGGCGTGTGTTGGGGGCGTGTGTTGGGGGCGTGTGTTTGGGGCGTGTGTTGGGGGCGTGTGTTGGGGGCGTGTGTAGGGGGCGTGTGTAGGGGGCGTGTGTTGGGGGCGTGTGTTGGGGGCGTGTGTTGGGGGCGTGTGTAGGGGGCGTGTGTTCCTGTTGGGGGCGTGTGTTCCTGTAGGGGGCGTGTGTAGGGGGCGTGTGTTGGGGGCGTGTGTTGGGGGCGTGTGTTCCAGTAGGGGGCGTGTGTTCCAGTAGGGGGCGTGTGTTCCAGTAGGGGGCGTGTGTTGGGGGCGTGTGTTGGGGGCGTGTGTTTGGGGCGTGTGTTGGAGGCGTGTGTTCCTGTAGGGGGCGTGTGTTGGGGGCGTGTGTTCCTGTAGGGGGCGTGTGTTGGGGGCGTGTGTAGGGGGCGTGTGTTGGGGGCGTGTGTTCCTGTAGGGGGCGTGTGTTGGGGGCGTGTGTTCCTGTAGGGGGCGTGTGTTGGGGGCGTGTGTTTGGGGCGTGTGTTGGGGGCGTGTGTTGGGGGCGTGTGTAGGGGGCGTGTGTTGGGGGCGTGTGTAGGGGGCGTGTGTTGGGGGCGTGTGTTCCTGTAGGGGGCGTGTGTAGGGGCGTGTGTTGGGGGCGTGTGTAGGGGCGTGTGTAGGGGGCGTGTGTTGGGGGCGTGTGTAGGGGGCGTGTGTTGGGGGCGTGTGTTCCTGTAGGGGGCGTGTGTTGGGGGCGTGTGTTTGGGGCGTGTGTTGGGGGCGTGTGTTCCTGTAGGGGGCGTGTGTTGGGGGCGTGTGTAGGGGGCGTGTGTTGGGGGCGTGTGTAGGGGGCGTGTGTTCCTGTAGGGGGCGTGTGTTGGGGGCGTGTGTTCCTGTAGGGGGCGTGTGTTGGGGGCGTGTGTTGGGGGCGTGTGTTGGGGGCGTGTGTTTGGGGCGTGTGTTTGGGGCGTGTGTTGGGGGCGTGTGTTCCTGTAGGGGGCGTGTGTTCCTGTAGGGGGCGTGTGTTCCTGTAGGGGGCGTGTGTTGGGGGCGTGTGTTGGGGGCATGTGTTGGGGGCGTGTGTTGGGGGCGTGTGTTGGGGGCGTGTGTTAGGGGCGTGTGTTGGGGGCGTGTGTTTGGGGCGTGTGTTGGGGGCGTGTGTTCCTGTAGGGGGCGTGTGTTGGGGGCGTGTGTTGGGGGCGTGTGTTGGGGGCGTGTGTTGGGGGCGTGTGTTTGGGGCGTGTGTTCCTGTAGGGGGCGTGTGTTGGGGGCGTGTGTTGGGGGCGTGTGTTGGGGGCGTGTGTTGGGGGCGTGTGTTGGGGGCGTGTGTTGGGGGCGTGTGTTGGGGGCGTGTGTTGGGGGCGTGTGTTGGGGGCGTGTGTTGGGGGCGTGTGTTGGGGGCGTGTGTTGGGGGCGTGTGTTGGGGGCGTGTGTTTGGGGCGTGTGTTGGGGGCGTGTGTTCCTGTAGGGGGCGTGTGTTGGGGGCGTGTGTTGGGGGCGTGTGTTGGGGGCGTGTGTTGGGGGCGTGTGTTGGGGGCGTGTGTTTGGGGCGTGTGTTCCTGTAGGGGGCGTGTGTTGGGGGCGTGTGTTGGGGGCGTGTGTTGGGGGCGTGTGTTGGGGGCGTGTGTTTGGGGCGTGTGTTGGGGGCGTGTGTTCCTGTAGGGGGCGTGTGTTGGGGGCGTGTGTTGGGGGCGTGTGTTTGGGGCGTGTGTTGGGGGCGTGTGTTGGGGGCGTGTGTTGGGGGCGTGTGTTGGGGGCGTGTGTTGGGGGAATATCTGTAAATATCTAGTTTTTTCTCTTCTAGGGACTAAATTCACTTCCTGACTCACACTTCATGTTCAGAGCGGCGCTGGCCTCAGGAGCAGGACATGGTTGAGACCTCCTGATTGGCCGCTCAGAGCAGTGCAGAGCGATGGAGACCTCCTGATTGGCCGCTCAGAGCAGTGCAGAGCGATGGAGACCTCCTGATTGGCCGCTCAGAGCAGTGCAGAGCGATGGAGACCTCCTGATTGGCCGCTCAGAGCAGTGCAGAGCGATGGAGACCTCCTGATTGGCCGCTCAGAGCAGTGCAGAGCGATGGAGACCTCCTGATTGGCCGCTCAGAGCAGTGCAGAGCGATGGAGACCTCCTGATTGGCCGCTCAGAGCAGTGCAGAGCGATGGAGACCTCCTGATTGGCCGCTCAGAGCAGTGCAGAGCGATGGAGACCTCCTGATTGGCCGCTCAGAGCAGTGCAGAGCGATGGAGACCTCCTGATTGGCCGCTCAGAGCAGTGCAGAGCGATGGAGACCTCCTGATTGGCCGCTCAGGGCAGTGCAGAGCGATGGAGACCTCCTGATTGGCCGCTCAGGGCAGTGCAGAGCGATGGAGACCTCCTGATTGGCCGCTCAGAGCAGTGCAGAGCGATGGAGACCTCCTGATTGGCCGCTCAGAGCAGTGCAGAGCGATGGAGACCTCCTGATTGGCCGCTCAGAGCAGTGCAGAGCGATGGAGACCTCCTGATTGGCCGCTCAGAGCAGTGCAGAGCGATGGAGACCTCCTGATTGGCCGCTCAGAGCAGTGCAGAGCGATGGAGACCTCCTGATTGGCCGCTCAGGGCAGTGCAGAGCGATGGAGACCTCCTGATTGGCCGCTCAGAGCAGTGCAGAGCGATGGAGACCTCCTGATTGGCCGCTCAGAGCAGTGCAGAGCGATGGAGACCTCCTGATTGGCCGCTCAGGGCAGTGCAGAGCGATGGAGACCTCCTGATTGGCCGCTCAGAGCAGTGCAGAGCGATGGAGACCTCCTGATTGGCCGCTCAGAGCAGTGCAGAGCGATGGAGACATGGGGCCCTCAGCAGCTGCTCAGACATGTCCACCACCGACTCCAGGGGCCTCAGACCTGCCTGAAGTTCCTCCTTTAACCACCAGAGGCAGAAGGTGCACTTCTGGTGCGAGCGGTCGAAGGGGAGGAGCCTCATCAATGAAGGGGAGGAGCCTCATCACTGAAGCGGAGAGCACACCTGACTCCGCCCGTCTTACCACCTGGTCCCCGAGCTCCACCCCTTCTGTGAAACTCCGCCTCTGCCCAACGTTTGTGATGAACACACGATGCCAACAAAGGCCCTGTCAACAAAGGCCCTGCCAACAAAGGCCCTGTCAACAAAGGCCCTGCCAACAAAGGCCCTGCCAACAAAGGCCCTGCCAACAAAGCATAGACGCCCCCCATGTCCCACATAGACGCCCCCCATGTCCCACATAGACGTCCCGCATAGACGCCCCCCATGTCCCGCATAGACGCCCCCCATGTCCCACATAGACGCCCCCCATGTCCCACATAGACGCCCCCCATGTCCCACATAGACGCCCCCCATGTCCCACATAGACGCCCCCCATGTCCCACATAGACGCCCCCCATGTCCCACATAGACGTCCCGCATAGACGCCCCCCATGTCCCGCATAGACGCCCCCCATGTCCCGCATAGACGCCCCCCATGTCCCGCATAGACGCCCCCCATGTCCCGCATAGACGCCCCCCATGTCCCGCATAGACGCCCCCCATGTCCCGCATAGACGCCCCCCATGTCCCGCATAGACGCCCCCCATGTCCCGCATAGACGCCCCCCATGTCCCACATAGACGCCCCCCATGTCCCACATAGACGCCCCCCATGTCCCACATAGACGTCCCGCATAGACGCCCCCCATGTCCCGCATAGACGCCCCCCATGTCCCGCATAGACGCCCCCCATGTCCCGCATAGACGCCCCCCATGTCCCGCATAGACGCCCCCCATGTCCCGCATAGACGCCCCCCATGTCCCGCATAGACGCCCCCCATGTCCCGCATAGACGCCCCCCATGTCCCGCATAGACGCCCCCCATGTCCCGCATAGACGCCCCCCATGTCCCGCATAGACGCCCCCCATGTCCCGCATAGACGCCCCCCATGTCCTGTGATGTAATCATGTCATGTCTTTGCCTGAGGACATAGAACTTAGGTCTTATATGTGGAACATGTGGGTCACACTTCTGTCTCTGCAGACTCTGAACACTGAAGCTGCAGGTCAGAGGTCAGAGGTCAGAGGATGAACACATGAGGTAGAACATTGAGCGTGTGTCTCTGCAATATGTTTGGACTGGTTTTGTGCATATGTGGCACCTGCTGTGCCTTAATAAGCTGAACTCAATGTTTGCTCTGGTCAGATCAGGAGGGACAGAAAGACAAATGTCAGGGAGAGACATGTGTCTGTGAGACACATGTGTCTGTGTGAGACACGTGTCTGTGTGAGACACGTGTCTGTGAGAGACACGTGTCTGTGAGAGACACGTGTCTGTGAGACACACGTGTCTGTGTGAGACACGTGTCTGTGTGAGACACATGTGTCTGTGAGAGACACGTGTCTGTGAGAGACACGTGTCTGTGAGACACACGTGTCTGTGTGAGACACGTGTCTGTGTGAGACACATGTGTCTGTGAGAGACACGTGTCTGTGAGAGACATGTGTCTGTGAGAGACACGTGTCTGTGAGAGACATGTGTCTGTGAGAGACACGTGTCTGTGAGAGACACGTGTCTGTGAGAGACACGTGTCTGTGAGAGACACGTGTCTGTGAGAGACACGTGTCTGTGTGAGACACATGTGTCTGTGAGAGACACGTGTCTGTGAGAGACACATGTCTCACACAGTATGAGTAGAACATCAGATCTATCAGATTCTATTCCATGAGTAGAACAGCAGATCTCTCCAGTAGAACCATGAGTAGAACCATGAGTAGAACAGCAGATCTCTCCAGTGGAACCATGAGTAGAACATCAGATCTCTCCAGTGGAACCATGAGTAGAACAGCAGATCTCTCCAGTAGAACCATGAGTAGAACAGCAGATCTCTCCAGTAGAACCATGAGTAGAACCATGAGTAGAACAGCAGATCTCTCCAGTAGAACCATGAGTAGAACAGCAGATCTCTCCAGTGGAACCATGAGTAGAACAGCAGATCTCTCCAGTAGAACCATGAGTAGAACAGCAGATCTCTCCAGTAGAACCATGAGTAGAACCATGAGTAGAACAGCAGATCTCTCCAGTAGAACCATGAGTAGAACCATGAGTAGAACAGCAGATCTCTCCAATAGAACCAGCAGTAGAACCATGAGTGGAACAGCAGATCTCTCCAGTAGAACCATGAGTAGAACAGCAGATTTCTCCAGTAGAACCATGAGTAGAACAGCAGATCTCTCCAGTAGAACCATGAGTAGAACAGCAGATCTCTCCAGTAGAACCATGAGTAGAACCATGAGTAGAACAGCAGATCTCTCCAGTAGAACCATGAGTAGAACAGCAGATCTCTCCAGTAGAACCATGAGTAGAACAGCAGATCTCTCCAGTAGAACCATGAGTAGAACAGCAGATCTCTCCAGTAGAACCATGAGTAGAACAGCAGATCTCTCCAGTAGAACCATGAGTAGAACCATGAGTAGAACAGCAGATCTCTCGAGTAGAACCATGAGTGGAACAGCAGATCTCTCCAGTAGAACCATGAGTAGAACCATGAGTAGAACAGCAGATCTCTCCAGTAGAACCATGAGTAGAACAGCAGATCTCTCCAATAGAACCATGAGTAGAACCATGAGTAGAACAGCAGATCTCTCCAGTAGAACCATGAGTAGAACAGCAGATCTCTCCAGTAGAACCATGAGTAGAACCATGAGTAGAACAGCAGATCTCTCCAGTGGAACCATGAGTAGAACAGCAGATCTCTCCAGTAGAACCATGAGTAGAACCATGAGTAGAACAGCAGATCTCTCCAGTGGAACCATGAGTGGAACAGCAGATCTCTCCAGTAGAACCATGAGTAGAACCATGAGTAGAACAGCAGATCTCTCTAGTAGAACCATGAGTAGAACAGCAGATCTCTCCAGTAGAACCATGAGTAGAACCATGAGTAGTACAGCAGATCTCTCCAGTAGAACCATGAGTAGAACAGCAGATCTCTCCAGTAGAACCATGAGTAGAACCATGAGTAGAACAGCAGATCTCTCCAGTAGAACCATGAGTAGAACCATGAGTAGAACAGCAGATCTCTCCAGTGGAACCATGAGTAGAACAGCAGATCTCTCCAGTAGAACCATGAATAGAACCATGAGTAGAACAGCAGATCTCTCCAGTAGAACCATCAGTAGAACAGCAGATCTCTCCAGTAGAACCATGAGTAGAACAGCAGATCTCTCCAGTAGAACCATGAGTAGAACAGCAGATCTCTCCAGTAGAACCATGAGTAGAACAGCAGATCTCTCCAGTAGAACCATGAGTAGAACAGCAGATCTCTCGAGTAGAACCATGAGTAGAACAGCAGATCTCTCCAGTAGAACCATGAGTAGAACAGCAGATCTCTCGAGTAGAACCATGAGTAGAACAGCAGATCTCTCGAGTAGAACCATGAGTAGAACAGCAGATCTCTCCAATAGAACCATGAGTAGAACCATGAGTAGAACAGCAGATCTCTCCAGTAGAACCATGAGTAGAACAGCAGATCTCTCCAGTAGAACCATGAGTAGAACCATGAGTAGAACAGCAGATCTCTCCAGTAGAACCATGAGTAGAACAGCAGATCTCTCCAGTAGAACCATGAGTGGAACAGCAGATCTCTCCAGTAGAACCATGAGTAGAACCATGAGTAGAACAGCAGATCTCTCCAGTAGAACCATGAGTGGAACAGCAGATCTCTCCAGTAGAACCATGAGTAGAACAGCAGATCTCTCCAGTAGAACCATGAGTAGAACCAGGAGTAGAACAGCAGATCTCTCCAGTGGAACCATGAGTAGAACAGCAGATCTCTCCAGTAGAACCATGAGTAGAACAGCAGATCTCTCCAGTAGAACCATGAGTAGAACCATGAGTAGAACAGCAGATCTCTCCAGTAGAACCATGAGTAGAACCATGAGTAGAACAGCAGATCTCTCCAGTGGAACCATGAGTGGAACAGCAGATCTCTCCAGTAGAACCATGAGTAGAACAGCAGATCTCTCCAGTAGAACCATCAGTAGAACAGCAGATCTCTCCAGTAGAACCATGAGTAGAACCCTGAGTAGAACAGCAGATCTCTCCAGTAGAACCATGAGTAGAACCATGAGTAGAACAGCAGATCTCTCCAGTAGAACCATGAGTGGAACAGCAGATCTCTCCAGTAGAACCATGAGTAGAACAGTAGATCTCTCCAGTGGAACCATGAGTAGAACAGCAGATCTCTCCAGTAGAACCATGAGTAGAACCATGAGTATAACAGCAGATCTCTCAAGTAGAACCATGAGTGGAACAGCAGATCTCTCCAGTGGAACCATGAGTAGAACAGCAGATCTCTCCAGTGGAACCATGAGTAGAACAGCAGATCTCTCCAGTAGAACCATGAGTAGAACCATGAGTAGAACAGCAGATCTCTCCAGTGGAACCATGAGTAGAACAGCAGATCTATCCAGTGGAACCATGAGTAGAACAGCAGATCTCTCCAGTAGAACCATGAGTAGAACCATGAGTAGAACAGCAGATCTCTCCAGTGGAACCATGAGTAGAATATCAGATCTCTCCAGTGGAACCATGAGTAGAACAGCAGATCTCTCCAGTAGAACCATGAGTAGAACAGCAGATCTCTCCAGTAGAACCATGAGTAGAACCATGAGTAGAACAGCAGATCTCTCCAGTAGAACCATGAGTAGAACCATGAGTAAAACAGCAGATCTCTCCAGTAGAACCATGAGTAGAACCATGAGTGGAACAGCAGATCTCTCCAGTAGAACCATGAGTAGAACCATGAGTAGAACAGCAGATCTCTCTAGTAGAACCATGAGTAGAACAGCAGATCTCTCCAGTAGAACCATGAGTAGAACCATGAGTAGTACAGCAGATCTCTCCAGTAGAACCATGAGTAGAACAGCAGATCTCTCCAGTAGAACCATGAGTAGAACCATGAGTAGAACAGCAGATCACTCCAGTAGAACCATGAGTAGAACAGCAGATCTCTCCAGTGGAACCATGAGTAGAACAGCAGATCTCTCCAGTAGAACCATGAGTAGAACCATGAGTAGAACAGCAGATCTCTCCAGTGGAACCATGAGTAGAACATCAGATCTCTCCAGTGGAACCATCAATAGAACAGCAGATCTCTCCAGTAGAACCATGAGTAGAACCATGAGTAGAACAGCAGATCTCTCCAGTAGAACCATGAGTAGAACCATGAGTAGAACAGCAGATCTCTCCAGTGGAACCATGAGTGGAACAGCAGATCTCTCCAGTAGAACCATGAGTAGAACAGCAGATCTCTCCAGTAGAACCATCAGTAGAACAGCAGATCTCTCCAGTAGAACCATGAGTAGAACCCTGAGTAGAACAGCAGATCTCTCCAGTAGAACCATGAGTAGAACCATGAGTAGAACAGCAGATCTCTCCAGTAGAACCATGAGTGGAACAGCAGATCTCTCCAGTAGAACCATGAGTAGAACAGTAGATCTCTCCAGTGGAACCATGAGTAGAACAGTTGATCTCTCCAGTAGAACCATGAGTAGAACCATGAGTATAACAGCAGATCTCTCCAGTAGAACCATGAGTGGAACAGCAGATCTCTCCAGTGGAACCATGAGTAGAACAGCAGATCTCTCCAGTGGAACCATGAGTAGAACAGCAGATCTCTCCAGTAGAACCATGAGTAGAACCATGAGTAGAACAGCAGATCTCTCCAGTGGAACCATGAGTAGAACAGCAGATCTCTCCAGTGGAACCATGAGTAGAACAGCAGATCTCTCCAGTAGAACCATGAGTAGAACCATGAGTAGAACAGCAGATCTCTCCAGTAGAACCATGAGTAGAACCATGAGTAAAACAGCAGATCTCTCCAGTAGAACCATGAGTAGAACCATGAGTGGAACAGCAGATCTCTCCAGTAGAACCATGAGTAGAACCATGAGTAGAACAGCAGATCTCTCTAGTAGAACCATGAGTAGAACAGCAGATCTCTCCAGTAGAACCATGAGTAGAACCATGAGTAGTACAGCAGATCTCTCCAGTAGAACCATGAGTAGAACAGCAGATCTCTCCAGTAGAACCATGAGTAGAACCATGAGTAGAACAGCAGATCACTCCAGTAGAACCATGAGTAGAACAGCAGATCTCTCCAGTGGAACCATGAGTAGAACAGCAGATCTCTCCAGTAGAACCATGAGTAGAACCATGAGTAGAACAGCAGATCTCTCCAGTGGAACCATGAGTAGAACATCAGATCTCTCCAGTGGAACCATCAATAGAACAGCAGATCTCTCCAGTAGAACCATGAGTAGAACCATGAGTAGAACAGCAGATCTCTCCAGTAGAACCATGAGTAGAACCATGAGTAGAACAGCAGATCTCTCCAGTGGAACCATGAGTGGAACAGCAGATCTCTCCAGTAGAACCATGAGTAGAACAGCAGATCTCTCCAGTAGAACCATGAGTAGAACCATGAGTAGAACAGCAGATCTCTCCAGTGGAACCCTGAGTAGAACAGCAGATCTCTCCAGTAGAACCATGAGTAGAACCATGAGTAGAACAGCAGATCTCTCCAGTAGAACCATGAGTAGAACCATAAGTAGAACAGCAGATCTCTCCAGTAGAACCATGAGTGGAACAGCAGATCTCTCCAGTAGAACCATGAGTAGAACCATGAGTAGAACAGCAGATCTCTCCAGTAGAACCATGAGTGGAACAGCAGATCTCTCCAGTAGAACCATGAGTAGAACAGCAGATCTCTCCAGTAGAACCATGAGTAGAACCATGAGTAGAACAGCAGATCTCTCCAGTAGAACCATGAATGGAACAGCAGATCTCTCCAGTGGAACCATGAGTAGAACAGCAGATCTCTTCAGTAGAACCATGAGTAGAACCATGAGTAGAACAGCAGATCTCTCCAGTAGAACCATGAGTAGAACCATGGGTAGAACAGCAGATCTCTCCAGTGGAACCATGAGTAGAACAGCAGATCTCTCCAGTAGAACCATGAGTAGAACAGTAGATCTCTCCAGTAGAACCATGAGTAGAACCATGAGTAGAACAGCAGATCTCTCCAGTGGAACCATGAGTAGAACAGCAGATCTCTCCAGTGGAACCATGAGTAGAACAGCAGATCTCTCCAGTAGAACCATGAGTAGAACCATGAGTAGAACAGCAGATCTCTCCAGTGGAACCATGAGTAGAACATCAGATCTCTCCAGTGGAACCATGAGTAGAACAGCAGATCTCTCCAGTAGAACCATGAGTAGAACAGCAGATCTCTCCAGTAGAACCATGAGTAGAACCATGAGTAGAACAGCAGATCTCTCCAGTAGAACCATGAGTAGAACCATGAGTAGAACCATGAGTAGAACAGCAGATCTCTCCAGTGGAACCATGAGTAGAACAGCAGATCTCTCCAGTAGAACCATGAGTAGAACCATGAGTAGAACAGCAGATCTCTCCAGTAGAACCATGAGTAGAACCATGAGTAGAACAGCAGATCTCTCCAGTGGAACCATGAGTAGAACATCAGATCTCTCCAGTGGAACCATGAGTAGAACAGCAGATCTCTCCAGTAGAACCATGAGTAGAACAGCAGATCTCTCCAGTGGAACCATGAGTAGAACATCAGATCTCTCCAGTGGAACCATGAGTAGAACAGCAGATCTCTCCAGTAGAACCATGAGTAGAACCATGAGTAGAACAGCAGATCTCTCCAGTAGAACCATGAGTAGAACAGCAGATCTCTCCAGTGGAACCATGAGTAGAACAGCAGATCTCTCCAGTAGAACCATGAGTAGAACAGCAGATCTCTCCAGTGGAACCATGAGTAGAACAGCAGATCTCTCCAGTAGAACCATGAGTAGAACCATGAGTAGAACAGCAGATCTCTCCAGTGGAACCATGAGTAGAACAGCAGATCTCTCCAGTAGAACCATGAGTAGAACCATGAGTAGAACAGCAGATCTCTCCAGTAGAACCATGAGTAGAACAGCAGATCTCTCCAGTGGAACCATGAGTAGAACATCAGATCTCTCCAGTGGAACCATGAGTAGAACAGCAGATCTCTCCAGTAGAACCATGAGTAGAACCATGAGTAGAACAGCAGATCTCTCCAGTGGAACCATGAGTAGAACATCAGATCTCTCCAGTAGAACCATGAGTAGAACCATGAGTAGAACAGCAGATCTCTCCAGTAGAACCATGAGTAGAACAGCAGATCTCTCCAGTGGAACCATGAGTAGAACATCAGATCTCTCCAGTGGAACCATGAGTAGAACAGCAGATCTCTCCAGTAGAACCATGAGTAGAACCATGAGTAGAACAGCAGATCTCTCCAGTAGAACCATGAGTAGAACCATGAGTAGAACAGCAGATCTCTCCAGTGGAACCATGAGTAGAACATCAGATCTCTCCAGTGGAACCATGAGTAGAACAGCAGATCTCTCCAGTGGAACCATGAGTAGAACAGCAGATCTCTCCAGTAGAACCATGAGTAGAACCATGAGTAGAACAGCAGATCTCTCCAGTGGAACCATGAGTAGAACATCAGATCTCTCCAGTGGAACCATGAGTAGAACAGCAGATCTCTCCAGTAGAACCATGAGTAGAACCATGAGTAGAACAGCAGATCTCTCCAGTAGAACCATGAGTAGAACAGCAGATCTCTCCAGTGGAACCATGAGTAGAACAGCAGATCTCTCCAGTAGAACCATGAGTAGAACCATGAGTAGAACAGCAGATCTCTCCAGTGGAACCATGAGTAGAACATCAGATCTCTCCAGTGGAACCATGAGTAGAACAGCAGATCTCTCCAGTAGAACCATGAGTAGAACCATGAGTAGAACAGCAGATCTCTCCAGTAGAACCATGAGTAGAACAGCAGATCTCTCCAGTGGAACCATGAGTAGAACATCAGATCTCTCCAGTGGAACCATGAGTAGAACAGCAGATCTCTCCAGTAGAACCATGAGTAGAACCATGAGTAGAACAGCAGATCTCTCCAGTGGAACCATGAGTAGAACATCAGATCTCTCCAGTAGAACCATGAGTAGAACCATGAGTAGAACAGCAGATCTCTCCAGTAGAACCATGAGTAGAACAGCAGATCTCTCCAGTGGAACCATGAGTAGAACATCAGATCTCTCCAGTGGAACCATGAGTAGAACAGCAGATCTCTCCAGTAGAACCACGAGTAGAACCATGAGTAGAACAGCAGATCTCTCCAGTAGAACCATGAGTAGAACCATGAGTAGAACAGCAGATCTCTCCAGTGGAACCCTGAGTAGAACAGCAGATCTCTCCAGTAGAACCATGAGTAGAACCATGAGTAGAACAGCAGATCTCTCCAGTGGAACCATGAGTAGAACAGCAGATCTCTCCAGTAGAACCATGAGTAGAACAGCAGATCTCTCCAGTGGAACCATGAGTAGAACATCAGATCTCTCCAGTGGAACCATGAGTAGAACAGCAGATCTCTCCAGTAGAACCATGAGTAGAACAGCAGATCTCTCCAGTAGATCCATGAGTAGAACCATGAGTAGAACCATGAGTAGAACAGCAGATCTCTCCAGTAGAACCATGAGTAGAACCATGAGTAGAACAGCAGATCTCTCCAGTGGAACCATGAGTAGAACAGCAGATCTCTCCAGTGGAACCATCAATAGAACAGCAGATCTCTCCAGTAGAACCATGAGTAGAACCATGAGTAGAACAGCAGATCTCTCCAGTAGAACCATGAGTAGAACTATGAGTAGAACAGCAGATCTCTCCAGTGGAACCATGAGTGGAACAGCAGATCTCTCCAGTAGAACCATGAGTAGAACAGCAGATCTCTCCAGTAGAACTATGAGTAGAACAGCAGATCTCTCCAGTAGAACCATGAGTAGAACCATGAGTAGAACAGCAGATCTCTCCAGTGGAACCATGAGTAGAACAGCAGATCTCTCCAGTAGAACCATGAGTAGAACAGCAGATCTCTCGAGTAGAACCATGAGTAGAACAGCAGATCTCTCCAGTAGAACCATGAGTAGAACCATGAGTAGAACAGCAGATCTCTCCAGTGGAACCATGAGTAGAACAGCAGATCTCTCCAGTAGAACCATGAGTAGAACCATGAGTAGAACCGCAGATCTCTCCAGTGGAACCATGAGTAGAACAGCAGATCTCTCCAGTAGAAACATGAGTAGAACCATGAGTAGAACAGCAGATCTCTCCAGTAGAACCATGAGTAGAACCATGAGTAGAACAGCAGATCTCTCCAGTAGAACCATGAGTAGAACCATGAGTAGAACAGCAGATCTCTCCAGTAGAACCATGAGTAGAACAGCAGATCTCTCCAGTGGAACCATGAGTAGAACATCAGATCTCTCCAGTGGAACCATGAGTAGAACAGCAGATCTCTCCAGTAGAACCATGAGTAGAACCATGAGTAGAACAGCAGATCTCTCCAGTAGAACCATGAGTAGAACAGCAGATCTCTCCAGTGGAACCATGAGTAGAACAGCAGATCTCTCCAGTAGAACCATGAGTAGAACCATGAGTAGAACAGCAGATCTCTCCAGTGGAACCATGAGTAGAACATCAGATCTCTCCAGTGGAACCATGAGTAGAACAGCAGATCTCTCCAGTAGAACCATGAGTAGAACCATGAGTAGAACAGCAGATCTCTCCAGTAGAACCATGAGTAGAACCATGAGTAGAACAGCAGATCTCTCCAGTAGAACCATGAGTAGAACAGCAGATCTCTCCAGTAGAACCATGAGTAGAACAGCAGATCTCTCCAGTGGAACCATGAGTAGAACATCAGATCTCTCCAGTGGAACCATGAGTAGAACAGCAGATCTCTCCAGTAGAACCATGAGTAGAACAGCAGATCTCTCCAGTAGAACCATGAGTAGAACCATGAGTAGAACAGCAGATCTCTCCAGTGGAACCATGAGTAGAACCATGAGTAGAACAGCAGATCTCTCCAGTAGAACCATGAGTAGAACCATGAGTAGAACAGCAGATCTCTCCAGTGGAACCATGAGTAGAACATCAGATCTCTCCAGTAGAACCATGAGTAGAACCATGAGTAGAACAGCAGATCTCTCCAGTAGAACCATGAGTAGAACCATGAGTAGAACAGCAGATCTCTCCAGTGGAACCATGAGTAGAACAGCAGATCTCTCCAGTAGAACCATGAGTAGAACCATGAGTAGAACAGCAGATCTCTCCAGTAGAACCATGAGTAGAACAGCAGATCTCTCCAGTGGAACCATGAGTAGAACATCAGATCTCTCCAGTGGAACCATGAGTAGAACAGCAGATCTCTCCAGTAGAACCATGAGTAGAACAGCAGATCTCTCCAGTAGAACCATGAGTAGAACCATGAGTAGAACAGCAGATCTCTCCAGTGGAACCATGAGTAGAACAGCAGATCTCTCCAGTAGAACCATGAGTAGAACCATGAGTAGAACAGCAGATCTCTCCAGTGGAACCATGAGTAGAACAGCAGATCTCTCCAGTGGAACCATGAGTAGAACAGCAGATCTCTCCAGTGGAACCATGAGTAGAACAGCAGATCTCTCCAGTAGAACCATGAGTAGAACCATGAGTAGAACTGCAGATCTCTCCAGTGGAACCATGAGTAGAACAGCAGATCTCTCCAGTGGAACCATCAGTAGAACAGCAGATCTCTCCAGTAGAACCATGAGTAGAACCATGAGTAGAACAGCAGATCTCTCCAGTAGAACCATGAGTAGAACCATGAGTAGAACAGCAGATCTCTCCAGTAGAACCATGAGTAGAACAGCAGATCTCTCCAGTGGAACCATGAGTAGAACAGCAGATCTCTCCAGTAGAACCATGAGTAGAACCATGAGTAGAACAGCAGATCTCTCCAGTAGAACCATGAGTAGAACCATGAGTAGAACAGCAGATCTCTCCAGTGGAACCCTGAGTAGAACAGCAGATCTCTCCAGTAGAACCATGAGTAGAACCATGAGTAGAACAGCAGATCTCTCCAGTGGAACCATGAGTAGAACAGCAGATCTCTCCAGTAGAACCATGAGTAGAACAGCAGATCTCTCCAGTGGAACCATGAGTAGAACATCAGATCTCTCCAGTGGAACCATGAGTAGAACAGCAGATCTCTCCAGTAGAACCATGAGTAGAACAGCAGATCTCTCCAGTAGAACCATGAGTAGAACAGCAGATCTCTCCAGTAGAACCATGAGTAGAACCATGAGTAGAACAGCAGATCTCTCCAGTGGAACCATGAGTAGAACAGCAGATCTCTCCAGTGGAACCATCAATAGAACAGCAGATCTCTCCAGTAGAACCATGAGTAGAACCATGAGTAGAACAGCAGATCTCTCCAGTAGAACCATGAGTAGAACCATGAGTAGAACAGCAGATCTCTCCAGTGGAACCATGAGTGGAACAGCAGATCTCTCCAGTAGAACCATGAGTAGAACAGCAGATCTCTCCAGTAGAACCATGAGTAGAACAGCAGATCTCTCCAGTAGAACCATGAGTAGAACCATGAGTAGAACAGCAGATCTCTCCAGTGGAACCCTGAGTAGAACAGCAGATCTCTCCAGTTGAACCATGAGTAGAACCATGAGTAGAACAGCAGATCTCTCCAGTGGAACCATGAGTAGAACAGCAGATCTCTCCAGTAGAACCATGAGTAGAACAGCAGATCTCTCCAGTAGAACCATGAGTAGAACCATGAGTAGAACCGCAGATCTCTCCAGTGGAACCATGAGTAGAACAGCAGATCTCTCCAGTAGAACCATGAGTAGAACCATGAGTAGAACAGCAGATCTCTCCAGTAGAACCATGAGTAGAACCATGAGTAGAACAGCAGATCTCTCCAGTAGAACCATGAGTAGAACCATGAGTAGAACAGCAGATCTCTCCAGTAGAACCATGAGTAGAACAGCAGATCTCTCCAGTGGAACCATGAGTAGAACATCAGATCTCTCCAGTGGAACCATGAGTAGAACCATGAGTAGAACAGCAGATCTCTCCAGTAGAACCATGAGTAGAACAGCAGATCTCTCCAGTGGAACCATGAGTAGAACAGCAGATCTCTCCAGTGGAACCATGAGTAGAATATCAGATCTCTCCAGTGGAACCATGAGTAGAACAGCAGATCTCTCCAGTGGAACCATGAGTAGAACAGCAGATCTCTCCAGTAGAACCATGAGTAGAACCATGAGTAGAACTGCAGATCTCTCCAGTGGAACCATGAGTAGAACAGCAGATCTCTCCAGTGGAACCATCAGTAGAACAGCAGATCTCTCCAGTAGAACCATGAGTAGAACCATGAGTAGAACAGCAGATCTCTCCAGTAGAACCATGAGTAGAACCATGAGTAGAACAGCAGATCTCTCCAGTAGAACCATGAGTAGAACAGCAGATCTCTCCAGTGGAACCATGAGTAGAACAGCAGATCTCTCCAGTAGAACCATGAGTAGAACCATGAGTAGAACAGCAGATCTCTCCAGTAGAACCATGAGTAGAACCATGAGTGGAACAGCAGATCTCTCCAGTAGAACCATGAGTAGAACAGCAGATCTCTCCAGTAGAACCATGAGTAGAACAGCAGATCTCTCCAGTAGATCCATGAGTAGAACCATGAGTAGAACCATGAGTAGAACCATGAGTAGAACAGCAGATCTCTCCAGTAGAACCATGAGTAGAACCATGAGTAGAACAGCAGATCTCTCCAGTGGAACCATGAGTAGAACAGCAGATCTCTCCAGTGGAACCATCAATAGAACAGCAGATCTCTCCAGTAGAACCATGAGTAGAACCATGAGTAGAACAGCAGATCTCTCCAGTAGAACCATGAGTAGAACCATGAGTAGAACAGCAGATCTCTCCAGTGGAACCATGAGTGGAACAGCAGATCTCTCCAGTAGAACCATGAGTAGAACAGCAGATCTCTCCAGTAGAACCATGAGTAGAACAGCAGATCTCTCCAGTAGAACCATGAGTAGAACCATGAGTAGAACAGCAGATCTCTCCAGTGGAACCCTGAGTAGAACAGCAGATCTCTCCAGTTGAACCATGAGTAGAACCATGAGTAGAACAGCAGATCTCTCCAGTGGAACCATGAGTAGAACAGCAGATCTCTCCAGTAGAACCATGAGTAGAACAGCAGATCTCTCCAGTAGAACCATGAGTAGAACCATGAGTAGAACCGCAGATCTCTCCAGTGGAACCATGAGTAGAACAGCAGATCTCTCCAGTAGAACCATGAGTAGAACCATGAGTAGAACAGCAGATCTCTCCAGTAGAACCATGAGTAGAACCATGAGTAGAACAGCAGATCTCTCCAGTAGAACCATGAGTAGAACCATGAGTAGAACAGCAGATCTCTCCAGTAGAACCATGAGTAGAACAGCAGATCTCTCCAGTGGAACCATGAGTAGAACATCAGATCTCTCCAGTGGAACCATGAGTAGAACCATGAGTAGAACAGCAGATCTCTCCAGTAGAACCATGAGTAGAACAGCAGATCTCTCCAGTGGAACCATGAGTAGAACAGCAGATCTCTCCAGTAGAACCATGAGTAGAACCATGAGTAGAACAGCAGATCTCTCCAGTGGAACCATGAGTAGAACATCAGATCTCTCCAGTGGAACCATGAGTAGAACAGCAGATCTCTCCAGTAGAACCATGAGTAGAACCATGAGTAGAACAGCAGATCTCTCCAGTAGAACCATGAGTAGAACAGCAGATCTCTCCAGTGGAACCATGAGTAGAACATCAGATCTCTCCAGTGGAACCATGAGTAGAACAGCAGATCTCTCCAGTAGAACCATGAGTAGAACAGCAGATCTCTCCAGTAGAACCATGAGTAGAACCATGAGTAGAACAGCAGATCTCTCCAGTGGAACCATGAGTAGAACAGCAGATCTCTCCAGTAGAACCATGAGTAGAACCATGAGTAGAACAGCAGATCTCTCCAGTGGAACCATGAGTAGAACATCAGATCTCTCCAGTAGAACCATGAGTAGAACCATGAGTAGAACAGCAGATCTCTCCAGTAGAACCATGAGTAGAACAGCAGATCTCTCCAGTGGAACCATGAGTAGAACATCAGATCTCTCCAGTGGAACCATGAGTAGAACAGCAGATCTCTCCAGTAGAACCATGAGTAGAACCATGAGTAGAACAGCAGATCTCTCCAGTGGAACCATGAGTAGAACATCAGATCTCTCCAGTGGAACCATGAGTAGAACAGCAGATCTCTCCAGTAGAACCATGAGTAGAACCATGAGTAGAACAGCAGATCTCTCCAGTAGAACCATGAGTAGAACCATGAGTAGAACAGCAGATCTCTCCAGTAGAACCATGAGTAGAACCATGAGTAGAACAGCAGATCTCTCCAGTAGAACCATGAGTAAAACCATGAGTAGAACAGCAGATCTCTCCAGTAGAACCATGAGTGGAACAGCAGATCTCTCCAGTAGAACCATGAGTAGAACCATGAGTAGAACAGCAGATCTCTCCAGTAGAACCATGAGTAGAACCATGAGTAGAACAGCAGATCTCTCCAGTGGAACCATGAGTAGAACAGCAGATCTCTCCAGTAGAACCATGAGTAGAACCATGAGTAGAACAGCAGATCTCTCCAGTAGAACCATGAGTAGAACAGCAGATCTCTCCAGTGGAACCATGAGTAGAACCATGAGTAGAACAGCAGATCTCTCCAGTAGAACCATGAGTAGAACCATGAGTAGAACAGCAGATCTCTCCAGTAGAACCATGAGTAGAACCATGAGTAGAACAGCAGATCTCTCCAGTAGAACCATGAGTAGAACCATGAGTAGAACAGCAGATCTCTCCAGTAGAACCATGAGTAAAACCATGAGTAGAACAGCAGATCTCTCCAGTAGAACCATGAGTGGAACAGCAGATCTCTCCAGTAGAACCATGAGTAGAACCATGAGTAGAACAGCAGATCTCTCCAGTAGAACCATGAGTAGAACCATGAGTAGAACAGCAGATCTCTCCAGTGGAACCATGAGTAGAACAGCAGATCTCTCCAGTAGAACCATGAGTAGAACCATGAGTAGAACAGCAGATCTCTCCAGTAGAACCATGAGTAGAACCATGAGTAGAACAGCAGATCTCTCTAGTAGAACCATGAGTAGAACAGCAGATCTCTCCAGTGGAACCATGAGTAGAACCATGAGTAGAACAGCAGATCTCTCCAGTGGAACCATGAGTAGAACAGCAGATCTCTCCAGTGGAACCATCAATAGAACAGCAGATCTCTCCAGTAGAACCATGAGTAGAACCATGAGTAGAACAGCAGATCTCTCCAGTAGAACCATGAGTAGAACTATGAGTAGAACAGCAGATCTCTCCAGTGGAACCATGAGTGGAACAGCAGATCTCTCCAGTAGAACCATGAGTAGAACAGCAGATCTCTCCAGTAGAACTATGAGTAGAACAGCAGATCTCTCCAGTAGAACCATGAGTAGAACCATGAGTAGAACAGCAGATCTCTCCAGTGGAACCCTGAGTAGAACAGCAGATCTCTCCAGTAGAACCATGAGTAGAACCATGAGTAGAACAGCAGATCTCTCCAGTGGAACCATGAGTAGAACAGCAGATCTCTCCAGTAGAACCATGAGTAGAACAGCAGATCTCTCCAGTAGAACCATGAGTAGAACCATGAGTAGAACAGCAGATCTCTCCAGTGGAACCATGAGTAGAACAGCAGATCTCTCCAGTAGAACCATGAGTAGAACCATGAGTAGAACCGCAGATCTCTCCAGTGGAACCATGAGTAGAACAGCAGATCTCTCCAGTAGAAACATGAGTAGAACCATGAGTAGAACAGCAGATCTCTCCAGTAGAACCATGAGTAGAACCATGAGTAGAACAGCAGATCTCTCCAGTAGAACCATGAGTAGAACCATGAGTAGAACAGCAGATCTCTCCAGTAGAACCATGAGTAGAACAGCAGATCTCTCCAGTGGAACCATGAGTAGAACATCAGATCTCTCCAGTGGAACCATGAGTAGAACAGCAGATCTCTCCAGTAGAACCATGAGTAGAACCATGAGTAGAACAGCAGATCTCTCCAGTAGAACCATGAGTAGAACAGCAGATCTCTCCAGTGGAACCATGAGTAGAACAGCAGATCTCTCCAGTAGAACCATGAGTAGAACCATGAGTAGAACAGCAGATCTCTCCAGTGGAACCATGAGTAGAACATCAGATCTCTCCAGTGGAACCATGAGTAGAACAGCAGATCTCTCCAGTAGAACCATGAGTAGAACCATGAGTAGAACAGCAGATCTCTCCAGTAGAACCATGAGTAGAACCATGAGTAGAACAGCAGATCTCTCCAGTAGAACCATGAGTAGAACAGCAGATCTCTCCAGTAGAACCATGAGTAGAACAGCAGATCTCTCCAGTGGAACCATGAGTAGAACATCAGATCTCTCCAGTGGAACCATGAGTAGAACAGCAGATCTCTCCAGTAGAACCATGAGTAGAACAGCAGATCTCTCCAGTAGAACCATGAGTAGAACCATGAGTAGAACAGCAGATCTCTCCAGTGGAACCATGAGTAGAACAGCAGATCTCTCCAGTAGAACCATGAGTAGAACCATGAGTAGAACAGCAGATCTCTCCAGTGGAACCATGAGTAGAACATCAGATCTCTCCAGTAGAACCATGAGTAGAACCATGAGTAGAACAGCAGATCTCTCCAGTAGAACCATGAGTAGAACCATGAGTAGAACAGCAGATCTCTCCAGTGGAACCATGAGTAGAACAGCAGATCTCTCCAGTAGAACCATGAGTAGAACCATGAGTAGAACAGCAGATCTCTCCAGTAGAACCATGAGTAGAACAGCAGATCTCTCCAGTGGAACCATGAGTAGAACATCAGATCTCTCCAGTGGAACCATGAGTAGAACAGCAGATCTCTCCAGTAGAACCATGAGTAGAACAGCAGATCTCTCCAGTAGAACCATGAGTAGAACCATGAGTAGAACAGCAGATCTCTCCAGTGGAACCATGAGTAGAACAGCAGATCTCTCCAGTAGAACCATGAGTAGAACCATGAGTAGAACAGCAGATCTCTCCAGTGGAACCATGAGTAGAACAGCAGATCTCTCCAGTGGAACCATGAGTAGAACAGCAGATCTCTCCAGTGGAACCATGAGTAGAACAGCAGATCTCTCCAGTAGAACCATGAGTAGAACCATGAGTAGAACTGCAGATCTCTCCAGTGGAACCATGAGTAGAACAGCAGATCTCTCCAGTGGAACCATCAGTAGAACAGCAGATCTCTCCAGTAGAACCATGAGTAGAACCATGAGTAGAACAGCAGATCTCTCCAGTAGAACCATGAGTAGAACCATGAGTAGAACAGCAGATCTCTCCAGTAGAACCATGAGTAGAACAGCAGATCTCTCCAGTAGAACCATGAGTAGAACAGCAGATCTCTCCAGTAGAACCATGAGTAGAACCATGAGTAGAACAGCAGATCTCTCGAGTAGAACCATGAGTAGAACCATGAGTAGAACAGCAGATCTCTCCAGTGGAACCCTGAGTAGAACAGCAGATCTCTCCAGTAGAACCATGAGTAGAACCATGAGTAGAACAGCAGATCTCTCCAGTGGAACCATGAGTAGAACAGCAGATCTCTCCAGTAGAACCATGAGTAGAACAGCAGATCTCTCCAGTGGAACCATGAGTAGAACATCAGATCTCTCCAGTGGAACCATGAGTAGAACAGCAGATCTCTCCAGTAGAACCATGAGTAGAACAGCAGATCTCTCCAGTAGAACCATGAGTAGAACAGCAGATCTCTCCAGTAGAACCATGAGTAGAACCATGAGTAGAACAGCAGATCTCTCCAGTGGAACCATGAGTAGAACAGCAGATCTCTCCAGTGGAACCATCAATAGAACAGCAGATCTCTCCAGTAGAACCATGAGTAGAACCATGAGTAGAACAGCAGATCTCTCCAGTAGAACCATGAGTAGAACCATGAGTAGAACAGCAGATCTCTCCAGTGGAACCATGAGTGGAACAGCAGATCTCTCCAGTAGAACCATGAGTAGAACAGCAGATCTCTCCAGTAGAACCATGAGTAGAACAGCAGATCTCTCCAGTAGAACCATGAGTAGAACCATGAGTAGAACAGCAGATCTCTCCAGTGGAACCCTGAGTAGAACAGCAGATCTCTCCAGTTGAACCATGAGTAGAACCATGAGTAGAACAGCAGATCTCTCCAGTGGAACCATGAGTAGAACAGCAGATCTCTCCAGTAGAACCATGAGTAGAACAGCAGATCTCTCCAGTAGAACCATGAGTAGAACCATGAGTAGAACCGCAGATCTCTCCAGTGGAACCATGAGTAGAACAGCAGATCTCTCCAGTAGAACCATGAGTAGAACCATGAGTAGAACAGCAGATCTCTCCAGTAGAACCATGAGTAGAACCATGAGTAGAACAGCAGATCTCTCCAGTAGAACCATGAGTAGAACCATGAGTAGAACAGCAGATCTCTCCAGTAGAACCATGAGTAGAAAAGCAGATCTCTCCAGTGGAACCATGAGTAGAACATCAGATCTCTCCAGTGGAACCATGAGTAGAACCATGAGTAGAACAGCAGATCTCTCCAGTAGAACCATGAGTAGAACAGCAGATCTCTCCAGTGGAACCATGAGTAGAACAGCAGATCTCTCCAGTAGAACCATGAGTAGAACCATGAGTAGAACAGCAGATCTCTCCAGTGGAACCATGAGTAGAACATCAGATCTCTCCAGTGGAACCATGAGTAGAACAGCAGATCTCTCCAGTAGAACCATGAGTAGAACCATGAGTAGAACAGCAGATCTCTCCAGTAGAACCATGAGTAGAACAGCAGATCTCTCCAGTGGAACCATGAGTAGA
The DNA here is from genome assembly GCF_026437365.1 of Eucyclogobius newberryi. Classification (NCBI taxonomy): domain Eukaryota; kingdom Metazoa; phylum Chordata; class Actinopteri; order Gobiiformes; family Gobiidae; genus Eucyclogobius; species Eucyclogobius newberryi. The sequence continues at coordinate 45,712 of NW_027315854.1, read as the reverse complement.
ACCATGAGTAGAACAGCAGATCTCTCCAGTGGAACCATGAGTAGAACAGCAGATCTCTCCAGTGGAACCATGAGTAGAACAGCAGATCTCTCCAGTGGAACCATGAGTAGAACAGCAGATCTCTCCAGTAGAACCATGAGTAGAACCATGAGTAGAACTGCAGATCTCTCCAGTGGAACCATGAGTAGAACAGCAGATCTCTCCAGTGGAACCATCAGTAGAACAGCAGATCTCTCCAGTAGAACCATGAGTAGAACCATGAGTAGAACAGCAGATCTCTCCAGTAGAACCATGAGTAGAACCATGAGTAGAACAGCAGATCTCTCCAGTAGAACCATGAGTAGAACCATGAGTAGAACAGCAGATCTCTCCAGTGGAACCCTGAGTAGAACAGCAGATCTCTCCAGTAGAACCATGAGTAGAACCATGAGTAGAACAGCAGATCTCTCCAGTGGAACCCTGAGTAGAACAGCAGATCTCTCCAGTAGAACCATGAGTAGAACAGCAGATCTCTCCAGTGGAACCATGAGTAGAACATCAGATCTCTCCAGTGGAACCATGAGTAGAACAGCAGATCTCTCCAGTAGAACCATGAGTAGAACAGCAGATCTCTCCAGTAGATCCATGAGTAGAACCATGAGTAGAACCATGAGTAGAACAGCAGATCTCTCCAGTGGAACCATGAGTAGAACAGCAGATCTCTCCAGTAGAACCATGAGTAGAACCATGAGTAGAACAGCAGATCTCTCCAGTAGAACCATGAGTAGAACCATGAGTAGAACAGCAGATCTCTCCAGTAGAACCATGAGTAGAACCATGAGTAGAACAGCAGATCTCTCCAGTAGAACCATGAGTGGAACAGCAGATCTCTCCAGTAGAACCATGAGTAGAACATCAGATCTCTCCAGTGGAACCATGAGTAGAACAGCAGATCTCTCCAGTAGAACTATGAGTAGAACCATGAGTAGAACAGCAGATCTCTCCAGTGGAACCATGAGTAGAACAGCAGATCTCTCCAGTGGAACCATCAGTAGAGCAGCAGATCTCTCCAGTAGAACCATGAGTAGAAAAGCACATCTCTCCGGTAGAACCATGAGTAGAACCATGAGTAGAACAGCAGATCTCTCCAGTAGAACCATGAGTAGAACCATGAGTAGAACAGCAAATCTCTCCAGTGGAACCATGAGTAGAACATCAGATCTCTCCAGTGGAACCATGAGTAGAACCATGAGTAGAACAGCAGATCTCTCCAGTGGAACCATGAGTAGAACAGCAGATCTCTCCAGTGGAACCATGAGTAGAACAGCAGATCTCTCCAGTAGAACCATGAGTAGAACCATGAGTAGAACAGCAGATCTCTCCAGTGGAACCATGAGTAGAACATCAGATCTCTCCAGTGGAACCATGAGTAGAACAGCAGATCTCTCCAGTAGAACCATGAGTAGAACAGCAGATCTCTCCAGTAGAACCATGAGTAGAACCATGAGTAGAACAGCAGATCTCTCCAGTAGAACCATGAGTAGAACCATGAGTAGAACAGCAGATCTCTCCAGTAGAACCATGAGTAGAACCCTGAGTAGAACAGCAGATCTCTCCAGTAGAACCATGAGTAGAACCATGAGTAGAACAGCAGATCTCTCCAGTAGAACCATGAGTGGAACAGCAGATCTCTCCAGTAGAACCATGAGTAGAACAGTAGATCTCTCCAGTGGAACCATGAGTAGAACAGCAGATCTCTCCAGTAGAACCATGAGTAGAACCATGAGTATAACAGCAGATCTCTCCAGTAGAACCATGAGTGGAACAGCAGATCTCTCCAGTGGAACCATGAGTAGAACAGCAGATCTCTCCAGTGGAACCATGAGTAGAACAGCAGATCTCTCCAGTAGAACCATGAGTAGAACCATGAGTAGAACAGCAGATCTCTCCAGTGGAACCATGAGTAGAACAGCAGATCTCTCCAGTGGAACCATGAGTAGAACAGCAGATCTCTCCAGTAGAACCATGAGTAGAACCATGAGTAGAATATCAGATCTCTCCAGTGGAACCATGAGTAGAATATCAGATCTCTCCAGTGGAACCATGAGTAGAACAGCAGATCTCTCCAGTAGAACCATGAGTAGAACAGCAGATCTCTCCAGTAGAACCATGAGTAGAACCATGAGTAGAACAGCAGATCTCTCCAGTAGAACCATGAGTAGAACCATGAGTAAAACAGCAGATCTCTCCAGTAGAACCATGAGTAGAACCATGAGTAGAACAGCAGATCTCTCCAGTAGAACCATGAGTGGAACAGCAGATCTCTCCAGTAGAACCATGAGTAGAACCATGAGTAGAACAGCAGATCTCTCCAGTAGAACCATGAGTGGAACAGCAGATCTCTCCAGTAGAACCATGAGTAGAACAGCAGATCTCTCCAGTAGAACCATGAGTAGAACCATGAGTAGAACAGCAGATCTCTCCAGTAGAACCATGAGTGGAACAGCAGATCTCTCCAGTGGAACCATGAGTAGAACAGCAGATCTCTCCAGTGGAACCATGAGTAGAACAGCAGATCTCTCCAGTAGAACCATGAGTAGAACCATGAGTAGAACAGCAGATCTCTCCAGTAGAACCATGAGTAGAACCATGAGTAGAACAGCAGATCTCTCCAGTAGAACCATGAGTAGAACCATGAGTAGAACAGCAGATCTCTCCAGTAGAACCATGAGTGGAACAGCAGATCTCTCCAGTAGAACCATGAGTAGAACCATGAGTAGAACAGCAGATCTCTCCAGTAGAACCATGAGTGGAACCGCAGATCTCTCCAGTAGAACCGTGAGTAGAACAGCAGATCTCTCCAGTAGAACCATGAGTACAACCATGAGTAGAACAGCAGATCTCTCCAGTAGAACCATGAGTGGAACAGCAGATCTCTCCAGTGGAACCATGAGTAGAACAGCAGATCTCTCCAGTGGAACCATGAGTAGAACAGCAGATCTCTCCAGTAGAACCATGAGTAGAACCATGAGTAGAACAGCAGATCTCTCCAGTAGAACCATGAGTAGAACCAGGAGTAGAACAGCAGATCTCTCCAGTTGAACCATCAATAGAACAGCAGATCTCTCCAGTAGAACCATGAGTAGAACCATGAGTAGAACAGCAGATCTCTCCAGTGGAACCATGAGTGGAACAGCAGATCTCTCCAGTAGAACCATGAGTAGAACAGCAGATCTCTCCAGTAGAACCATGAGTAGAACAGCAGATCTCTCCAGTAGAACCATGAGTAGAACCATGAGTAGAACAGCAGATCTCTCCAGTAGAACCATGAGTGGAACAGCAGATCTCTCCAGTAGAACCATGAGTAGAACAGCAGATCTCTCCAGTGGAACCATGAGTAGAACAGCAGATCTCTCCAGTAGAACCATGAGTAGAACCATGAGTAGAACTGCAGATCTCTCCAGTGGAACCATGAGTAGAACAGCAGATCTCTCCAGTGGAACCATCAGTAGAACAGCAGATCTCTCCAGTAGAACCATGAGTAGAACCATGAGTAGAACAGCAGATCTCTCCAGTAGAACCATGAGTAGAACCATGAGTAGAACAGCAGATCTCTCTAGTAGAACCATGAGTGGAACAGCAGATCTCTCCAGTAGAACCATGAGTAGAACCATGAGTAGAACAGCAGATCTCTCCAGTAGAACCATGAGTAGAACCAGGAGTAGAACAGCAGATCTCTCCAGTGGAACCATCAATAGAACAGCAGATCTCTCCAGTAGAACCATGAGTAGAACCATGAGTAGAACAGCAGATCTCTCCAGTAGAACCATGAGTAGAACCATGAGTAGAACAGCAGATCTCTCCAGTGGAACCATGAGTGGAACAGCAGATCTCTCCAGTAGAACCATGAGTAGAACAGCAGATCTCTCCAGTAGAACCATGAGTGGAACAGCAGATCTCTCCAGTAGAACCATGAGTGGAACAGCAGATCTCTCCAGTAGAACCATGAGTAGAACAGCAGATCTCTCCAGTGGAACCATGAGTAGAACAGCAGATCTCTCCAGTAGAACCATGAGTAGAACCATGAGTAGAACTGCAGATCTCTCCAGTGGAACCATGAGTAGAACAGCAGATCTCTCCAGTGGAACCATCAGTAGAACAGCAGATCTCTCCAGTAGAACCATGAGTAGAACCATGAGTAGAACAGCAGATCTCTCCAGTAAAACCATGAGTAGAACCATGAGTAGAACAGCAGATCTCTCTAGTAGAACCATGAGTGGAACAGCAGATCTCTCCAGTAGAACCATGAGTGGAACAGCAGATCTCTCCAGTAGAACCATGAGTAGAACCATGAGTAGAACAGCAGATCTCTCCAGTAGAACCATGAGTAGAACAGCAGATCTCTCCAGTAGAACCATGAGTAGAACCATGAGTAGAACAGCAGATCTCTCCAGTGGAACCATGAGTAGAACAGCAGATCTCTCCAGTAGAACCATGAGTAGAACCATGAGTAGAACAGCAGATCTCTCCAGTGGAACCATGAGTAGAACAGCAGAACTCTCCAGTGGAACCATCAGTAGAACAGCAGATCTCTCCAGTAGAACCATGAGTAGAACAGCAGATTTCTCCAGTAGAACCATGAGTAGAACAGCAGATCTCTCCAGTAGAACCATGAGTAGAACAGCAGATCTCTCCAGTAGAACCATGAGTAGAACCATGAGTAGAACAGCAGATCTCTCCAGTAGAACCATGAGTAGAACAGCAGATCTCTCCAGTAGAACCATGAGTAGAACAGCAGATCTCTCCAGTAGAACCATGAGTAGAACAGCAGATCTCTCCAGTAGAACCATGAGTAGAACCATGAGTAGAACAGCAGATCTCTCCAGTAGAACCATGAGTGGAACAGCAGATCTCTCCAGTAGAACCATGAGTAGAACCATGAGTAGAACAGCAGATCTCTCCAGTAGAACCATGAGTAGAACAGCAGATCTCTCCAATAGAACCATGAGTAGAACCATGAGTAGAACAGCAGATCTCTCCAGTAGAACCATGAGTAGAACAGCAGATCTCTCCAGTAGAACCATGAGTAGAACCATGAGTAGAACAGCAGATCTCTCCAGTGGAACCATGAGTAGAACAGCAGATCTCTCCAGTAGAACCATGAGTAGAACCATGAGTAGAACAGCAGATCTCTCCAGTGGAACCATGAGTAGAACAGCAGATCTCTCCAGTAGAACCATCAGTAGAACAGCAGATCTCTCCAGTAGAACCATGAGTAGAACCATGAATAGAACAGCAGATCTCTCCAGTAGAACCATGAGTAGAACAGCAGATCTCTCCAGTAGAACCATGAGTAGAACCATGAGTAGAACAGCAGATCTCTCCAGTAGAACCATGAGTGGAACAGCAGATCTCTCCAGTAGAACCATGAGTAGAACCATGAGTAGAACAGCAGATCTCTCTAGTAGAACCATGAGTAGAACAGCAGATCTCTCCAGTAGAACCATGAGTAGAACCATGAGTAGTACAGCAGATCTCTCCAGTAGAACCATGAGTAGAACAGCAGATCTCTCCAGTAGAACCATGAGTAGAACCATGAGTAGAACAGCAGATCTCTCCAGTAGAACCATGAGTAGAACCATGAGTAGAACAGCAGATCTCTCCAGTGGAACCATGAGTAGAACAGCAGATCTCTCCAGTAGAACCATGAATAGAACCATGAGTAGAACAGCAGATCTCTCCAGTAGAACCATCAGTAGAACAGCAGATCTCTCCAGTAGAACCATGAGTAGAACAGCAGATCTCTCCAGTAGAACCATGAGTAGAACAGCAGATCTCTCCAGTAGAACCATGAGTAGAACAGCAGATCTCTCCAGTAGAACCATGAGTAGAACAGCAGATCTCTCCAGTAGAACCATGAGTAGAACAGCAGATCTCTCGAGTAGAACCATGAGTAGAACAGCAGATCTCTCCAATAGAACCATGAGTAGAACCATGAGTAGAACAGCAGATCTCTCCAGTAGAACCATGAGTAGAACAGCAGATCTCTCCAGTAGAACCATGAGTAGAACCATGAGTAGAACAGCAGATCTCTCCAGTAGAACCATGAGTAGAACAGCAGATCTCTCCAGTAGAACCATGAGTGGAACAGCAGATCTCTCCAGTAGAACCATGAGTGGAACAGCAGATCTCTCCAGTAGAACCATGAGTAGAACCATGAGTAGAACAGCAGATCTCTCCAGTAGAACCATGAGTGGAACAGCAGATCTCTCCAGTAGAACCATGAGTAGAACAGCAGATCTCTCCAGTAGAACCATGAGTAGAACCAGGAGTAGAACAGCAGATCTCTCCAGTGGAACCATGAGTAGAACAGCAGATCTCTCCAGTAGAACCATGAGTAGAACAGCAGATCTCTCCAGTAGAACCATGAGTAGAACCATGAGTAGAACAGCAGATCTCTCCAGTAGAACCATGAGTAGAACCATGAGTAGAACAGCAGATCTCTCCAGTAGAACCATGAGTAGAACCCTGAGTAGAACAGCAGATCTCTCCAGTAGAACCATGAGTAGAACCATGAGTAGAACAGCAGATCTCTCCAGTAGAACCATGAGTGGAACAGCAGATCTCTCCAGTAGAACCATGAGTAGAACAGTAGATCTCTCCAGTGGAACCATGAGTAGAACAGCAGATCTCTCCAGTAGAACCATGAGTAGAACCATGAGTATAACAGCAGATCTCTCCAGTAGAACCATGAGTGGAACAGCAGATCTCTCCAGTGGAACCATGAGTAGAACAGCAGATCTCTCCAGTGGAACCATGAGTAGAACAGCAGATCTCTCCAGTAGAACCATGAGTAGAACCATGAGTAGAACAGCAGATCTCTCCAGTGGAACCATGAGTAGAACAGCAGATCTCTCCAGTGGAACCATGAGTAGAACAGCAGATCTCTCCAGTAGAACCATGAGTAGAACCATGAGTAGAACAGCAGATCTCTCCAGTGGAACCATGAGTAGAATATCAGATCTCTCCAGTGGAACCATGAGTAGAACAGCAGATCTCTCCAGTAGAACCATGAGTAGAACAGCAGATCTCTCCAGTAGAACCATGAGTAGAACCATGAGTAGAACAGCAGATCTCTCCAGTAGAACCATGAGTAGAACCATGAGTAAAACAGCAGATCTCTCCAGTAGAACCATGAGTAGAACCATGAGTGGAACAGCAGATCTCTCCAGTAGAACCATGAGTAGAACCATGAGTAGAACATTAGATCTCTCCAGTAGAACCATGAGTGGAACAGCAGATCTCTCCAGTAGAACCATGAGTGGAACAGCAGATCTCTCCAGTAGAACCATGAGTAGAACAGCAGATCTCTCCAGTAGAACCATGAGTAGAACCATGAGTAGAACCATGAGTAGAACAGCAGATCTCTCCAGTAGAACCATGAGTGGAACAGCAGATCTCTCCAGTGGAACCATGAGTAGAACAGCAGATCTCTCCAGTGGAACCATGAGTAGAACAGCAGATCTCTCCAGTAGAACCATGAGTAGAACCATGAGTAGAACAGCAGATCTCTCCAGTAGAACCATGAGTAGAACCATGAGTAGAACAGCAGATCTCTCCAGTAGAACCATGAGTAGAACCATGAGTAGAACAGCAGATCTCTCCAGTAGAACCATGAGTGGAACAGCAGATCTCTCCAGTAGAACCATGAGTAGAACCATGAGTAGAACAGCAGATCTCTCCAGTAGAACCATGAGTGGAACCGCAGATCTCTCCAGTAGAACCGTGAGTAGAACAGCAGATCTCTCCAGTAGAACCATGAGTGGAACAGCAGATCTCTCCAGTGGAACCATGAGTAGAACAGCAGATCTCTCCAGTGGAACCATGAGTAGAACAGCAGATCTCTCCAGTAGAACCATGAGTAGAACCATGAGTAGAACAGCAGATCTCTCCAGTAGAACCATGAGTAGAACCAGGAGTAGAACAGCAGATCTCTCCAGTGGAACCATCAATAGAACAGCAGATCTCTCCAGTAGAACCATGAGTAGAACCATGAGTAGAACAGCAGATCTCTCCAGTAGAACCATGAGTGGAACAGCAGATCTCTCCAGTAGAACCATGAGTAGAACAGCAGATCTCTCCAGTAGAACCATGAGTAGAACCATGAGTAGAACAGCAGATCTCTCCAGTAGAACCATGAGTGGAACAGCAGATCTCTCCAGTGGAACCATGAGTAGAACAGCAGATCTCTCCAGTGGAACCATGAGTAGAACAGCAGATCTCTCCAGTAGAACCATGAGTAGAACCATGAGTAGAACAGCAGATCTCTCCAGTAGAACCATGAGTAGAACCATGAGTAGAACAGCAGATCTCTCCAGTAGAACCATGAGTAGAACCATGAGTAGAACAGCAGATCTCTCCAGTAGAACCATGAGTGGAACAGCAGATCTCTCCAGTAGAACCATGAGTAGAACCATGAGTAGAACAGCAGATCTCTCCAGTAGAACCATGAGTGGAACCGCAGATCTCTCCAGTAGAACCGTGAGTAGAACAGCAGATCTCTCCAGTAGAACCATGAGTACAACCATGAGTAGAACAGCAGATCTCTCCAGTAGAACCATGAGTGGAACAGCAGATCTCTCCAGTGGAACCATGAGTAGAACAGCAGATCTCTCCAGTGGAACCATGAGTAGAACAGCAGATCTCTCCAGTAGAACCATGAGTAGAACCATGAGTAGAACAGCAGATCTCTCCAGTAGAACCATGAGTAGAACCAGGAGTAGAACAGCAGATCTCTCCAGTGGAACCATCAATAGAACAGCAGATCTCTCCAGTAGAACCATGAGTAGAACCATGAGTAGAACAGCAGATCTCTCCAGTAGAACCATGAGTAGAACCATGAGTAGAACAGCAGATCTCTCCAGTGGAACCATGAGTGGAACAGCAGATCTCTCCAGTAGAACCATGAGTAGAACAGCAGATCTCTCCAGTAGAACCATGAGTAGAACAGCAGATCTCTCCAGTAGAACCATGAGTAGAACCATGAGTAGAACAGCAGATCTCTCCAGTAGAACCATGAGTGGAACAGCAGATCTCTCCAGTAGAACCATGAGTAGAACAGCAGATCTCTCCAGTGGAACCATGAGTAGAACAGCAGATCTCTCCAGTAGAACCATGAGTAGAACCATGAGTAGAACAGCAGATCTCTCCAGTAGAACCATGAGTAGAACCATGAGTAGAACAGCAGATCTCTCTAGTAGAACCATGAGTGGAACAGCAGATCTCTCCAGTAGAACCATGAGTGGAACCGCAGATCTCTCCAGTAGAACCGTGAGTAGAACAGCAGATCTCTCCAGTAGAACCATGAGTACAACCATGAGTAGAACAGCAGATCTCTCCAGTAGAACCATGAGTGGAACAGCAGATCTCTCCAGTGGAACCATGAGTAGAACAGCAGATCTCTCCAGTGGAACCATGAGTAGAACAGCAGATCTCTCCAGTAGAACCATGAGTAGAACCATGAGTAGAACAGCAGATCTCTCCAGTAGAACCATGAGTAGAACCAGGAGTAGAACAGCAGATCTCTCCAGTGGAACCATCAATAGAACAGCAGATCTCTCCATTAGAACCATGAGTAGAACCATGAGTAGAACAGCAGATCTCTCCAGTAGAACCATGAGTAGAACCATGAGTAGAACAGCAGATCTCTCCAGTGGAACCATGAGTGGAACAGCAGATCTCTCCAGTAGAACCATGAGTAGAACAGCAGATCTCTCCAGTAGAACCATGAGTAGAACAGCAGATCTCTCCAGTAGAACCATGAGTAGAACCATGAGTAGAACAGCAGATCTCTCCAGTAGAACCATGAGTGGAACAGCAGATCTCTCCAGTAGAACCATGAGTAGAACAGCAGATCTCTCCAGTGGAACCATGAGTAGAACAGCAGATCTCTCCAGTAGAACCATGAGTAGAACCATGAGTAGAACTGCAGATCTCTCCAGTGGAACCATGAGTAGAACAGCAGATCTCTCCAGTGGAACCATCAGTAGAACAGCAGATCTCTCCAGTAGAACCATGAGTAGAACCATGAGTAGAACCATGAGTAGAACAGCAGATCTCTCTAGTAGAACCATGAGTGGAACAGCAGATCTCTCCAGTAGAACCATGAGTAGAACCATGAGTAGAACAGATGTTCCACTCTTAACTCTGAAGCAGCGCTGCTAAAACTACTGCGTTACTTCTCCTCACACAACCTCACACTTGCTTTTATCTATAATGAACAGGTCAAACTAGTTTTAAGTTCGGTTTAAAACACCAAAAACGTATGTTTCCGTTCAGTGCGGTTCAGTGTGTGACGTGTGCTTTGGCTTCAAATGAACGAACACAAGTCGTTTTTGAATTTAGTATTTTTTCCATTTAACTGTCCTAAGACGTGAGCCAAATGTGCATTTCAAACAAGAATGTTAAAGTTACATATTTAAATACATTGATATACTGTTCATTTGTTTGTTAAGGTCGAATTCATTGTTTTCTTCCTTCACTTCACAAAGCCAGATCCTGTTTTGCAAAAAATAGTAAGTTTACTATTATTTGATTCATTTGTGAAAGACCACCAACAATAATGGTATCTCCATGTCATATTTGTGGCAAACTGTCCGGCCAATGGAGTTTATAAGACACACAGAAATTCACAACTATTTACCTAAGTTGATTACTACCCTTTACCTCAGTCCACATGGTGTCAGATGCTAATTATTGTTCCTCACCATTCATTTCTTCCTTTTAAAAGACAATGTCAACTTTAAATGAGATGCGAAGTATCATCCAAAGGAGCCGACCAACCTGTTCAGACCCAAGAAAACATCATGGAGCCACTTGTTAGCTCTGGTATCGACTGCATTGATGACCTGAAGTATTTACAACAAGAGGATATCAAAGATGTTCGACCCGTTATTCAGCAAAGAAAACTGATGGAGGCCTTCAAAATGGTCCTGCTTATTTTATTTTATTTTCATCATTATTATTATTAGGCCCGAGCCCCAGCAGGGCGGAGGGCCTATTGCTCCCGCAACGCTGCCGAAGGTGCTGTTGTCACTCATTGTTGACAACAGCAGCGCGAAGCGCTGCATTCCTCCAAAATCACTCCTGGCATCGTCCCGTACGCAAGAATCCATGCAACTGTCTTACTGTCTTACCAAACTGTCTTACCAAACTGTCTTACCAAACTGTCTTACCAAACTGTCTTACCAAACTGTCTTACCAAACATGCGGGCGCAGCCCGCATGTTTGGTGCCCCGTCGCCCCTGGCAGGTACAGTGAACTAGCCCATGCCGAAGGCATGGATCATGCATACTTACTCCTGCTATGACAGAAATAGTCAACAATTAGTGAATGGGCGTAGCCCATTCACTAATTGTTGACAACAGCAGCGCGAAGCGCTGCATTCCTTCAAAAACCCTCCTGGCATCGTCCTGTATGCGAGAATCCATGCCGCAGGCATGGGCCATGCTTGTATCTGCTCAAATCAATGGAAGTCTATGGGGAGTGGGCGGCGCATCCCGACGGAATAGGGAGTGACGAGCGCGTAAGCGCTCGTAATGATGATTCCACCCCATGGCGGCATCGGGAAGGCTTAGAGCTTTCAAACGATGTATAATTTGTTGTTATAGTGGAAACGGCTATATTGTTTTTGCTAAAAATATTATTATTAGGCCTGAGCGCCACAAGCTGGCGAGAGGCCTATTAATCTCGTAAGGCCGTGCGAAGCACGGCTACGAAAGTGCGCACGTAGTGCGCACGAAATCGAGCGCGAAGCGCTCGCCCACTTCCAAATACTCACTAACGCACTCCTTCACTCATGCACGCCCCGTGCATACTAATTAGTAGTAGGAAAATGGAACATTACCGTTGTAAACGGGCGAAGCCCGTGCAAAAGTGCGCACTAAACGAGCACTTTACATTGAGATGACGACCGCGAAGCGGTCGTCATCCCCATATAAAGCACTCATTTGCCCTAAGTGTCTCACGAATACGTTCCCCATCTCTTGCATGTTCCGTGCATATAAGCATGTAATGCAAAAATTGAACATTATTACTGTATAGAGGGCCAAAAACACAAAGTGGGCGGAGCCCACTCAAAATTAACGAAAGTACCCGTCAGTGACCAGGGACCCACACCATGAGGTAGGAAAGCGCGAGCGCTTTCCGAAAATGTATAGTTTATGATATTTGAAAAATGGGAAACATTGTTTTCGCATCGGAATATTATTCTTTCTTTCTTTCTTTCTTCTTCTTCTTCTCGGGACCAACCCCCCTATTTTTCACCCAGTGAACATTGACGAAAAGTCACAAAAATGTTCACACCTCTAAAAATCGTGCCTCTCTACATTCTGGCTATTTCCCTTTTCTAAAATAAAAAAAATTGGCGCGTCAGCGCCCCCAAATGTACCAAAAATGCATTGAGAGATGGGAAATGACCCAAAAAAAATCTGATCGTAGAATCATGAAATTTGGCGCAGAGGTAGATGGTGACAAGAGAAGTAAAAAATATTATTACGGCAACGCCGTCCGCCCAACCAAATGTCGGCCATATTGCTTCAAAAATGGCTAAACATGACTTCGGAGTTTTTCCAAACGTCGTACTTTTACGAACTCCTCTCAGGGCGTTGGCCCTAAAAAGCTGAAATTTGGTGGAAATGCTACTGAGGAGTGGGACATCAAAAGTTATCCAAATTACATTGATACCTCTCACGGTCTCTGTGCGGCGAAGCCGCAAACTGTAGCTAGAATTTCAGAAATCTCCCATATTTAAAATTTCTGCCGTTTGCGCAGATAAAGTTCGAATTGCGTCAAATTAGAATCAGTTGTTAAACTCTTTGCCCTAAACCTACTTGAAGTGAAATAAATTCATTTGGCGCTACAGCGCCCCCTACAGATTTTATATGGAGGTTAAATGTTTAGTTTTGCGAAATTATATGAAATTTGACACACAACTCAATTTTAGCATCCCCATCAAAAAAGTCAATGAGACCCATGTCATAATTGTTATGGCGTTGCCGTAGCGATGACCGAAACCTTTCATGTTATTCCAATGGGGAAATCGCCAGAACATGTTTACACTTTAGACTTTCACAAACTCCTCCCCCTGAGGGCGTTAGACATATTAACCTGAAATTTGGTGAGACTCATCTTCAGGACCATCAAAAGTTATCCACATTTTCATTCAAAGAGTCACAGTGTCTGTGCGGCAGAGCCGCACATTTTGCCAAGAATTCAAAATAAAATTGCTTTTTGATGGTAAAACAAAGGGGAGAAGATGTGACAGCGTCACAGATTCAGCAGTAGGCGTAATAAAAGGATAATTGGGGCGCGTTAGCGCCCCCTCCTCTTGCGGCGTGGCGGTGGTGTGGCGGCGGCGTGGCGAGGGCCGATCATTGCCGCTTGCGGCTATATTTATTATTATTTTTCTTGTTCTTCATCGCTTTGAACTCTAATTTGACCCCCTGAACATGCTCAAAAACTCACCAAACTTTGCCCAAAATTCAGAATCGGCGAAAAATTTTGTTTTTTCTGGGCCATTTTTTTTTTTGTTAAAAAATGGCGCGACAGCGCCACCGACAAAAGTCAAAATACATTGCGCCTATGGGAGACGCCCCGAGGTCAACTTTGTCGTAGAGCTACGAAAATCGGAACACGCATTCCTCTCGTGAGGACAAAAAACAAATATTATTGTGGCCACGCCCCCAGACTTACCCTATGGCCGCCATCTTCCTTTGAAAATGAAAACACGCTGTGTTAGCCATTTTGTTCACGTCAAACTTTGACGAACTCCTCCTAGGGCGTTTTGCCCACCAACTTCAAAATCGGCGTACGTTCTCTGGACAAGTGGGGCATCTAAAGTTATCCAATTTTTTGAGATACCTTTTACGGTCTGTGTGCGGCGCAGCCGCAAAGTTGGACAACTTATTTTGAGATATTGCAATTCTAAAAATTGCTCCCATTTGATCAAAACGAGTCCGATTAGGACCAAATTTGAATCAGTTGTTAAACTTTCAAGTTTGGACCAGTTTATGATGACAAAATTGAAATGGGCGCGATAGCGCCCCCTACAGAGTTGCCTTTGAGTGAACATTGATGGACAAAAACTGGTTTTACACAAATGTTCTAAACTTTGCCCAAAATTCTATTTTGGGGTCCCGAGCAAAAGGCCAATCAAACTTATGCCTTAATTTTTACGGCGTAGTCGTAGCGATGACATAAACCTCCCATGTTATCCCTATGGGAAAATTGCTAAATCTCTCGAATATCCACATTTTTCTGTTTCACACTTTAACGAACTCCTCCTAGGGCGTTTTGCCCACCGACCTCAAAATCGGTGTAAGTCCCCTAGACAAGTGGGGCATCTAAAGTTATCCAAATTTTAAGGATAACTTTTACGGTCTCTGTGCGACGGAGCCGCAAACGTTTCCCTGAATTCTGACTATTTGGCCTTCAGAGTGGCCTATAAACAATAGAGTTTTTCCAAATGACATTATATTTTGCACAAAATTCTAATTTGCCATCCTGATCATAAAAGTATGAGAGCCAAAGTCATATTTTGTACGGCGTAACCGTAACGATGACAGAAACATCCCATTATATCCTTATGGGACAATCGCGAAATTGCTCAAATGACCACATTTTTACGCTTCACACTTTAGCGAACTCCTCCTAGGGCGATTGTCCGATCAAGTTCATATTTGGGGAAAATCATCTACACAGGCGAGGCATCAAAAGTTATCCATATTTCGATTCTAAGTGCTACGGTCTCTGTGTGGCGGACCCGCAAATATATGTCACAAATGGGAAAACAGCAAAATCTCTCAAATTACCACATTTTTATGTTTTACACTTTAACTAACTCCTCCTAGTGCGTTTTGCCCACCAACTTCTAAATGGGTGTACTTTCTCTAGACAAGTGGGGCATCTAAATTTATCCAAATTTTAAGGATAGCTTTTACGGTTTCTGTGCGACGGAGCCGCAAACGTTTCCCAGAATTCTGACTATTTGGCCTTCTGAGTGGCCTATAAACAATAGAGTTTTTTCCAAATGACATGACATTTTGCACACAATTCTCATTTGCCATCCTGATCATAAAAGTATGGGAGCCAAAGTCATATTTGGTAAAGCGTAGCCGTAGCGATGACAGAAACATCCCATGTTATCCCTATGCGGAAACCGCAAAATCTCTAAAATGACCACATTTTTACGCTTCACACTTTAACGAACTCCTCCTAGGGCGAATACCCGATCAAGTTGATATTTGGGGAGAATCATCTACACAAGCGGGGCATCAAAAGTTATCCATATTTTGATTCCAAGTGACACGGTCTCTGTGGTGGAGCCGCACATTTGACTGACATTTGTGTTCATTTGCACTGGTTAAGCACAGCATTGTACATGTACAATGTGTCGCTGTCTTAGTTCTTAGATAACACACACAATGAGGGCCATTTTAGTTAGCGCCATCTCTGTAAAATGCAGAGAGCAGAGTCTGATAGCCGGTGGCCCGTGAGGGCCGTTGGATGCCGCTTGCGGCTTTATTAGGCCAGAGTCCCAGCAGGGCGGAGGGCCACAAAATTATAATTTGCAATCCCAATCATAAAAGTATAGGAGCCAAAGTCATATTTTGTACAGCGTAGCCATAGCGATGATGGAAACATCCCATGTTATCCCCATGGGAAAACCGCAAAA
>NW_027315854.1:5000-25000 GCF_026437365.1 Eucyclogobius newberryi | reverse complement strand
TGTTGAATGGATAGTAGTCGCCTGTAAATTATATGCTGCTATCCCTGTCGGAGCCGTTAATAAAACGCTGACATTATCAGGACTATGTAGGGGCCAATAACCGAGACGCCTCATATTGAATCGCTCTAATCAGGTGACTTTTCCCAGTGCCTGCTCCACCCGTAATAAAAACGTGTAATGGGTCAGGGTTCTTGCCTGCAACTTTCTCTAAGCAAAATTGCCGTATTTTGTAAAAAATAGACAGCTGTTGCTCGTTCAGAGTTCTCACAAGTGAAAGACCCTCTTTACGACTCATGACATTTGCTTTCTCCACATGACCAATTTGCTGATTGCTCACGGCCAAGTCGGGAATGGGCTCTTGCTCATGCTCAGAGTTAACTCCCTGCATCTTCTCTCTGTTCTCCTCCTTTGACTCCAACCTCTCAACTTCCTGCTCTGGGCAGAGCAAGCCCCATGCATCCTCTAAGACGTCATCACCGTCCATCTGCTCCTGGACCTCCTCCAGGTCCTCAGTCGCAAGTTCAAAGCAACACCTGTTTGAATCAACAATCGATTTAACGGTATGTAGGGACCCGTCACTCAAACGAACTTCTCCGTTTTTATAAAATTCCTCAAACGTATCATACGGAGGCGGCTTAAGGTCAGCCTCAATGCGATATGGCAGGAATAACTGAAGGATACTTTGATGAAATAACTCTGTAACTTTAGTCTCAGAAAACCGCGCATAACGGAGGACTGCAGGCTTGGTCCGTGTTCTCTTAGTAATTGCACCCAAACCATTTTGTAACATAATTGGCTTTTTACATTTGTCAGATGGACAAAGTAAGCGATATTCGGATACCAATGTCGCAATGCACATGTCATTAAATGTCTCGTTATGTGGTCTACCCAAGTAACGATCAATCGTGTTTCTCATCCAAATATCGTCCGGCCTTTCCTCATCTATTTCACTTATGGGTCTGCTCATGCGAACGATATTATTGCCTGTTGGAATGAATTCAACCTTGCGTGAAAACTCTTTAAGATGCATCCCTGGTATTACACGATAGACAGCTTCCTGCGCAGAGACATCTCGATTATGAAGATAAACGCTGCCTAATTTTTTAAATGCCTCTTTTGCACTAAGATTACCTTTGGAAGCTTCTTTTTGCGCAAACCCATTTCTCTTTCTGATTTGGAAATATATGAAATAATGTACACGACACAAGCCCACGCATTTACAACAAACTGGATATCCATGTTGGCATTCCAGCAAATGAATAACTTCTCGTTGTAGTTATTAATCCAGACTTCGTCGAGTTCCCTGGCCAAAACTATGTGTGTGTGTCCGCCTAAAACACTGTAGACTTGTTCAAAAGTGAACTGCGATAACCCCAAGGACGCAAACAAATCCTGAGCACTAAGAGACAGGTTATTTTCATCAAGAGTAGCCTTCTTAAGCGCAGTCATAATAACTTCAGCTTGTTCCCTTGTAACAAGTGGGACAGATTCAGGGTCCAGCTGTTTAATAAACGTACGCGTCGATATCGGGCGGGGAAAATTAAAACGGCACACCTTTTTACCTTTCCTACATGTTTTGGAGTGACGTTTGGAATGCTGCTGCACCGAAGTAACTTTTTCCAATACATTTGGGTCTGAGGGTCGTTTACACGTGACATATTGATCCACAAAGTTCAGGACCTCCTCGTCAGTGTTGACACCAAGTTTAGGGGGGTTCTCTACCCAAAAGAGGGCGTGGCAATGTGGGCTACCTCTCTGCTGGAATTCTACACGATAGAAATAATCGATGATTTTACCGATGGGCTGAGCTGGTGCCAAAATAACTTTACGCAAAAATCGGCGCCAACGGGAGTCAAACATGCGAGCCGCGGTTACAGGGTGACGACGCAAAAGGTCACATCTCTCAGCCCAGTCCAAATCTGCACCCTCCGGGTACCACCTTCCTGCTTTAAGAGTGTTTTCAGTAGGCTTGGCCACCGCAGATCTGCAGAGCTAAATGAACAAAACCACGTCGGAATACCGAGCTGACGAATGGTTGCAAACAAATTTTTTTGTGCCAATTGCCAGAAGAGCGGTGTTCCTCTTATAGCCGTCATAAATCGATAACCATTATCAAACTGTAGTAAATCTTGTAAAGTTCCTTCACCTGCAGCAGCATTACCAGAACCGGAATGTCCCTTCCGCAAAGCTATGGACACTTTTGACACAACCTGCTCAACCTCCAACATGTATAATGCCAAAAAGAGAAACTTAAATTTTTCTGCAAATCTGCCATCCACATGCATTAGTCGGTTAACAAAATATCGGCACAAGGTTAAACGTGTTTTCCGAGGGGTATGAAACGTATTGCGTCCAAAGCATTTAGCTTCATTTTCTTTATCCTTTAACAAACTTACCGGGCTGTTACCCTCAGCCGGAGCTAAATTTAAAACACCTTCAAAATAGTGGTCAAGAGCCTCCTGCCCTATATCAGCAGGCATGAAGAATGTGTCCTGGTACATGCAATGCCGCTGTCGATCATGGACAAGCTCATCATCCAATTCGGCTTGCTCCTGCTCCACCTGATTAGCCATTAAATCCATGTCCGCTCGCGTACCCATAGCCGCTACGTTAACGTCCGCTCCCGTACCCATAGCCGCTACGTTAACGTCCGCTCCCGTACCCATAGCCGCTACGTTAACGTCCGCTCGCGTACCCATAGCCGCTACGTTAACGTCCGCTCCCGTACCCATAGCCGCTACGTTAACGTCCGCTCCCGTATCCATAGCCGCTACGTTAACGTCCGCTCCCGTACCCATAGCCGCTACGTTAACGTCCGCTCCCGTATCCATAGCCGCTACGTTAACGTCCGCTCCCGTACCCATAGCCGCTACGTTAACGTCCGCTCCCGTATCCATAGCCGCTACGTTAACGTCCGCTCGCGTACCCATAGCCGCTACGTTAACGTCCGCTCCCGTATCCATAGCCGCTACGTTAACGTCCGCTCCCGTACCCATAGCCGCTACGTTAACGTCCGCTCCCGTATCCATAGCCGCTACGTTAACGTCCGCTCCCGTACCCATAGCCGCTACGTTAACGTCCGCTCCCGTATCCATAGCCGCTACGTTAACGTCCGCTCGCGTACCCATAGCCGCTACGTTAACGTCCGCTCCCGTATCCATAGCCGCTACGTTAACGTCCGCTCCCGTATCCATAGCCGCTACGTTAACGTCCGCTCCCGTACCCATAGCCGCTACGTTAACGTCCGCTCCCGTACCCATAGCCGCTACGTTAACGTCCGCTCCCGTACCCATAGCCGCTACGTTAACGTCCGCTCCCGTATCCATAGCCGCTACGTTAACGTCCGCTCGCGTACCCATAGCCGCTACGTTAACGTCCGCTCGCGTACCCATAGCCGCTACGTTAACGTCCGCTCCCGTATCCATAGCCGCTACGTTAACGTCCGCTCGCGTACCCATAGCCGCTACGTTAACGTCCGCTCGCGTACCCATAGCCGCTACGTTAACGTCCGCTCCCGTACCCATAGCCGCTACGTTAACGTCCGCTCGCGTACCCATAGCCGCTACGTTAACGTCCGCTCCCGTATCCATAGCCGCTACGTTAACGTCCGCTCCCGTATCCATAGCCGCTACGTTAACGTCCGCTCCCGTACCCATAGCCGCTACGTTAACGTCCGCTCCCGTATCCATAGCCGCTACGTTAACGTCCGCTCCCGTACCCATAGCCGCTACGTTAACGTCCGCTCGCGTACCCATAGCCGCTACGTTAACGTCCGCTCCCGTACCCATAGCCGCTACGTTAACGTCCGCTCGCGTACCCATAGCCGCTACGTTAACGTCCGCTCCCGTATCCATAGCCGCTACGTTAACGTCCGCTCCCGTACCCATAGCCGCTACGTTAACGTCCGCTCCCGTACCCATAGCCGCTACGTTAACGTCCGCTCCCGTATCCATAGCCGCTACGTTAACGTCCGCTCCCGTATCCATAGCCGCTACGTTAACGTCCGCTCCCGTATCCATAGCCGCTACGTTAACGTCCGCTCCCGTATCCATAGCCGCTACGTTAACGTCCGCTCCCGTATCCATAGCCGCTACGTTAACGTCCGCTCCCGTACCCATAGCCGCTACGTTAACGTCCGCTCCCGTACCCATAGCCGCTACGTTAACGTCCGCTCCCGTATCCATAGCCGCTACGTTAACGTCCGCTCCCGTACCCATAGCCGCTACGTTAACGTCCGCTCCCGTACCCATAGCCGCTACGTTAACGTCCGCTCCCGTACCCATAGCCGCTACGTTAACGTCCGCTCCCGTATCCATAGCCGCTACGTTAACGTCCGCTCCCGTATCCATAGCTTCCTGTTCTTCCCTCTCAAACTCATTAACCCACTCCTCATTAAAATCAATGTCTATATAATATCGATTGTTTCTTTTAAGAAACTCAATGGCCCTCCGCACACGCTCTGTATCCACATACTGATACTCGTATTATAAGAAAGTTTGCGCTTAAGTTTTACCGGTAACAAACAACCGTCCATATTGCTACGCGGCAAGAGCTTTACGGTCTCAGTAATTCGGGAGGGGACACAAGTCGAAGGACCATGCGCTCCTCGTTGACCCCCCTTTGGCAAGGCTAGAACTTGCATAAAATGTATATTAAGTGCCACTATATGCTGTTCAACGGTGTTCAAGCACGCAAGTTCGGGTGGAATGTCGTCCAGTTGTAAATTATTGACTGAACTTTCAGCTGGCATTTCACCTTTACAGAGTTTGGAGTTACATGTGTAGCAGATCCATAAACTACCTCTGCGATCCAAGAGGGGGCATGGAGTTGGACACTTTTGGTCGCATGTATGTAAATAAGCCTCTGAGATACAGGCATCAGCTACAGCAGCACATTTAGGTTTAGCCATAAAGTCTTCCTTTTTACAAGGTAAGACCTGGTTCTTAAATAAGAGTTTTAAACACACACAACAAACATATTCTGGACCATCTTCAACTTCCTTTATGAATTGTTCCATGACAAAAGTGAAGTTTTCCAGTTTTTGTTTCAATTGTTTTTTACTTTTTGTGTATGCTTCTCGAGTTTTATTTTTAAATTGCTCATTATGGCGGTATTTTTGTTCAACAAGTGCTTTAACTTTTTGTTTATGAAGGGGATTGGTCTTGTACTTTTGTTTACTGGCTGCTTTGACATTTTGTTTGTGTTGTACATTAGCTTTATATTTGTTAATGCTGGCAGCTTTAAGTTTGTTTTGATATTGTAAATTAGCTTTATATTTGTTAATGCTGGCAGCTTTAAGTTTGTTTTGATATTGTAAATTAGCTTTATATTTGTTAATGCTGGCAGCTTTAAGTTTGTTTTGATATTGTAAATTAGCTTTATATTTGTTAATGCTGGCAGCTTTAAGTTTGTTTTGATATTGTAAATTAGCTTTATATTTGTTAATGCTGGCAGCTTTAAGTTTGTTTTGATATTGTAAATTAGCTTTATATTTGTTAATGCTGGCAGCTTTAAGTTTGTTTTGATATTGTAAATTAGCTTTATATTTGTTAATGCTGGCAGCTTTAAGTTTGTTTTGATATTGTAAATTAGCTTTATATTTGTTAATGCTGGCAGCTTTAAGTTTGTTTTGATATTGTAAATTAGCTTTATATTTGTTAATGCTGGCAGCTTTAAGTTTGTTTTGATATTGTAAATTAGCTTCATATTTGTTAATGCTGGCAGCTTTAAGTTTGTTTTGATATTGTACATTAGCTTTATATTTGTTAATGCTGGCAGCTTTAAGTTTGTTTTGATATTGTAAATTAGCTTTATATTTGTTAATGCTGGCAGCTTTAAGTTTGTTTTGATATTGTAAATTAGCTTTATATTTGTTAATGCTGGCAGCTTTAAGTTTGTTTTGATATTGTAAATTTGCTTTATATTTGTTAATGCTGGCAGCTTTAAGTTTGTTTTGATATTGTACATTAGCTTTATATTTGTTAATGCTGGCAGCTTTAAGTTTGCATTGATATTGTGAATCAATGCTGTATTTATTTTTAAATGTTGCTTTAACTTTTTCTCGATAATGCATATTGGTTATATATTTATGCATAGTTGCAGTCTTTATTTGATTTCCATAGTCTATATTCACATTATATTTATGTTTCTTTGCAGCCTTTTTCCCTTCTCTATACTCTACATCAAGTTTGTATCGTACCAAACAACGTTGTTTAACTTGTTCCCGTTGTTGTATATATTTTTGCTTTACTGTCTGTTTGATCACATCATGATGTTTGTTGTATGTGTTTTTCTGACTCTTTTTCTTTTTCTTTAGCATGTACTTTGATAACGCAGTTTTTTTGATTGTACTTATGTCATCATTATCTGTTGGATTAACTAGTGATTGGGCATCTTCATTTTTAGATCGAATATGGTAGCCTTTCAATGGTAATGCAGAGAATTGGCAGCATTCATAACAACCGTGAGTAATAGGTTGTTTGACGCAAGTTACAGTTTCATAATGATTATTAATATTTTCCAGGTAAATGCCTTTGGTTGACAAAGGCTCAGTAGTACAGCTGTATTTCAGCCAGTGTCCGTTATATAAAGTATAGACATTTACGCCTAAATAATCCGCGGCGGCATGGATTTCAAGTTCTGTGGCCCATGTGCCAACCAGACGCATTTTTGTCGCACTGATATATTGTTCAACAGACAAGTGGCCTTCGCGCAAAAGGGTTTTGTATTTTTGAGCGTCATTTTGGAGCTGTTTAACAATCGCAAGTCTAATTTTCCGATGATATTTTTGCGTGCCACTAATTGCCTGCGAAACAGCGCGAAAGAAACAATTACCATCCGCAACAATTTTGTCTTTTTGACACGGCGTTCCCAGTGGCCCTATAGTTTCAGGATCTGCTACACCAAACTTCAGAAACTCTGCCTTTAGGAGTTTGCACAAATCTTTGCAAACACCTTCACCAATAGGATTGAAGAACAGGGCTTTGTCTTGAACACCAGTGCACAGCACATCGAAATCACCGTCTGTGTCTTTCGTAGTTTTAAATGCATCTTGGGGTACAGAAGAAACTTCTGCAGACTTTTTACGCTTTAAACCCTGGCTGGTGGTTGGGGTTACAGAAGGAGAAACTTCTGAAGGCTTTCTGCGCTTTAAACCCCTACGGCTGGTGGTTGAGGTTACAGAAGAAGCATCTTCTGCGGGCTCTTCACCCTTTAAATCCATCAGACTAGCGATTGGGGGAACAGATGGAGAAACGTCTGCTGGCTCTTTGGTTGTGGTTACAGAGGTAGAAACTTCTGCAGGCTCTCTGCGCTTTAAGCCACTCAGACCATTTGGACTTGCAGGAGACGCTTTGGTCGCTTTACGCTTCAAACCCCTCACACTAGTGGATGGGGTAACAGAAGGTGTAACTCCTGGAGGAGCTCTGCTCTTTAAACCCCTCACACTAGTGGATGGGGTAACAGAAGGAGTAACTCCTGGAGGAGCTCTGCTCTTTGAACCCCTCACACTAGTGGATGGGGTAACAGAAGGAGTAACTCCTGGGGGAGCTCTGCTCTTTAAACCCCTCACACTAGTGGATGGGGTAACAGAAGGAGTAACTCCTGGGGGAGCTCTGCTCTTTAAACCCCTCACACTAGTGGATGGGGTAACAGAAGGTGTAACTCCTGGAGGAGCTCTGCTCTTTGAACCCCTCACACTAGTGGATGGGGTAACAGAAGGAGTAACTCCTGGAGGAGCTCTGCTCTTTGAACCCCTCACACTAGTGGATGGGGTAACAGAAGGAGTAACTCCTGGGGGAGCTCTGCTCTTTAAACCCCTCACACCATCGGCAACAACAACATCAACGCCAGTAATCTCAAATGGTTTTGAAACGTCTTCATAACCGCCAGCCAAAGCACTAAAATGACTGGACACAGCATCAATGCTTTTAAAATACACAACCACGCTCTTACCATCATAGTGTACCAAACCATCAGCACCGCGCGAATGTGAGTCGACCACTGCATATCGACCATTTTGTTTAATAACTGCGCAAGTGGTACCACCGAGCGTGAAAAGACATGTGTCATACAACGCAAACACCTGTTCTAAACCACAATCTAAGGTCACGCACAAGCCCACATCAATCATGTCGCTCTTTTCAACGTTTACATCTCCGGCAAGTGAATCACTGAAAGCAAATCTGAAACAACGGCCATCTACAACCCACGCAGTTGGCAACTCCGAAACAAGTAGCAAGCCTTTAGTAAATCCACCTTGACGACGCTTCTTGTACAGTTCATCCCCGAGTTTCAAAACCCTGTCTAAATGCCTCTGTTCCCATGAAAACACACTGGACACTGTGTGCTTGGCTAAAGCCACCAGTGAAATCGCCACACACTGTAGACCGGCAAAAAGGAACCTGCGATCATTCTGATTAAGGCTACCCCTAACCGCAGGAGGTAAAACATCAAGCTGGGACTTAGCTTTGTTGTCAGCTGGTGGGATGCTGTGTAGGGAAGGCTGACTGGTCACAGGAGGGCTGAGGCAAGGAGAAGGTTGTCTGCCGTATGTGGTCTTGGGAGGGCGGTGTGGAGAAGGCTGGGTTACTGGTGGGGGGCTGGTCTTCTTGAGAAGGACAACAACATTAGCGTCTTCAAATTACACAGATTGTCTATTCAGTCTTACTGCAATACAAAAGGTTTTGTTTCTGCTGCCGTAATATTTAAATAAATTAAACAATTAAGTTTGGACTTAAGTTGCAAAATGGACAAATTTGAATGACTATGGACCAAATGGGACTCATATCATGAATAATATGAGGCGAAAAGGTCTTTAGTCATCTTTTATTTTTGATTTCATATCTTATTTATTTCAGGGACAGTGCATACTAATAAAAATATGCCAGAATTAGCCAACATTCTATTTTTCATATGTAATCAGCCTAAAAACAGGGAATAAAGAAATGACTTTCTGTTTGAGCAAAACCAAAGTTATAAAATAAAAACAAAAAAATAAAAAGTATAATTAAGAATACACTAGCACTTCAGAAGCCTCTTATGACGACGACACAATCAAGGCAGTTCACGTCGCCCGGATCGGCGTCACCGGGGCCCCATCCTGGAGCCAGGCCTGGGATGGGTGCTCCATGGCGAGCGCCTGGTGGCCGGGTCTTACCCCACGGGGCCCGGCCGGGCACAGCCCGAAAGAGCGACGTGGGGCCGCCCTCCCGTGGGCCCACCACCCGCAGGAGGATCCATAGGGGGCCGGTGCAGAGAGATCTGGGCGGCAGTCGACGGCAGGGGCCTCGGCGACCAGATCTCCGGACACAGAGACTAACTCTGGGGACATGGAATGTCACCTCGCTGGGGGGGAAAGAGCCTGAGCTTGTGCGGGAGGTTGAGCGATACCGACTAGATATAGTCGGCCTCACCTCCACGCACAGTTTGGGCTCTGGAACCCATCTCCTCGAGAGGGGCTGGACGCTCCACTTCTCTGGTGTTGCCCGCGGGGAGAGGCGGCGGGCTGGTGTGGGCTTGCTGATAGCCCCTCAGCTCAGCCGCCACGTGTTGGAGTTTACCCCGGTGAACGAGAGGGTCGCGTCCCTCCGCCTTCGGGTGGGGGACAGGTCTCTCACTGTTGTGGCGGCCTACGGGCCGAACAGCAGTGCAGAGTACCCGGCCTTCTTGGAGTCCTTGGGAGGGGTACTGGACAGTGCACCGACCGGGGACTCCGTTGTTCTACTGGGGGACTTCAACGCCCACGTGGGCAATGACAGTGACACCTGGAGAGGGGTGATCGGGAAGAACGGCTTCCCCGATCTGAACCCGAGCGGTGTTCAGTTATTGGACTTCTGTGCTAGCCACGGATTGTCCATAACGAACACCATGTTCAAGCACAAGGGTGTCCATCAGTGCACGTGGCACCAGGACACCCTAGGCCGGAGGTCAATGATCGACTTAGTTGTCGTGTCATCAGACCTCCGGCCGCGTGTCTTGGACACTCGGGTGAAGAGAGGGGCAGAGTTGTCAACCGATCACCACCTGGTGGTGAGTTGGATCCGCTGGCGGAGGAGGAAGCCGGACAGACTTGGCAGACCCAAGCGCATTGTGAGGGTCTGTTGGGAACGTCTAGTGGAGCCCTCTGTCAGTAGGGTATTCAACTCGCACCTCCGGGAGAGCTTCTCCCATGTCCCGGGGGAGGCTGGGGACATTGAGTCCGAGTGGACCATGTTCTCCGCCTCCATTGTTGATGCGGCTGCTCGGAGCTGTGGTCGCAAGGTCTCCGGTGCCTGTCGTGGCGGCAACCCCCGAACCCGGTGGTGGACACCGGAAGTAAGGGATGCCGTCAGACTAAAGAAGGAGGCCTATCAGGCCACTCTGGCTTGTAGGTCTCCGGAGGTCATCGACGGGTATCGGCAGGCCAAGCGAGCCGCGGCTCGTGCTGTCGCAGAGGCAAAAACCCGGGCCTGGGAGGAGTTCGGGGAGGCCATGGAGGAGGACTATCGGTCGGCACCAAAGAAATTCTGGCAAACCGTCCGGCGCCTCAGGAAGGGGAAGCAGTGTCTCACAAACACCGTTTACGGTGCGGGTGGAGGCCTGCTGACCTCGACTGGGGATGTCGTCGGACGGTGGAAGGAATACTTTGAGGATCTCCTTAATCCCTCAGTCACGTCTTCTGAAGAGGAAGTAGAGACCGGGGACTCGGAGGCTGGCTCATCCATCACCCAAGCTGAAGTCACTGAGGTTGTCCGCAAACTCCTCGGTGGCAGGGCTCCGGGGGTGGATGAGATCCGCCCTGAGTACCTAAAGTATCTGGATGTTGTAGGACTGTCTTGGTTGACACGTCTCTGCAACATCGCGTGGCGTTCGGGGACCGTGCCTCTGGACTGGCAGACCGGGGTGGTGGTCC
Source organism: Eucyclogobius newberryi (assembly GCF_026437365.1). NCBI lineage: Eukaryota > Metazoa > Chordata > Actinopteri > Gobiiformes > Gobiidae > Eucyclogobius > Eucyclogobius newberryi. Next base: position 14,109 of record NW_027315854.1, on the reverse strand, counting down.
CTCTGTTCAAGAAGGGGGACCGGAGGGTGTGTTCCAACTACAGAGGGATCACACTCCTCAGCCTCCCGGGTAAGGTCTATTCCAAGGTACTGGAGAGGAGAATCCGACCGATAGTCGAACCTCGGATTCAGGAGGAGCAGAGTGGTTTTCGTCCCGGTCGTGGAACACTGGACCAGCTCTATACCCTCCATCGGGTGCTCGAGGGTTCATGGGAGTTTGCCCAACCAGTCCACATGTGCTTTGTGGATCTGGAGAAGGCTTTTGACCGTGTCCCTCGGGGTGTCCTTTGGGGGGTGCTCCGGGAGTACGGGGTCCGGGGCCCTTTGCTCAGGGCTGTCCGGTCCCTGTATGACCGGAGCAGGAGCTGTGTTCGCATTGCCGGCAGTAAGTCAGACCTGTTCCCAGTGCATGTTGGACTCCGCCAGGGCTGCCCTGTGTCACCGGTTCTGTTCATAATTTTTATGGACAGAATTTCTAGGCGCAGTCAGGGGTCGGAGGGTGTCCGGTTTGGGGACCACAGGATCTCATCTCTGCTGTTTGCAGACGATGTTGTCCTGATGGCTCCATCAAACCCGGACCTGCAACATGCACTGGGACGGTTTGCAGCCGAGTGTGAAGCGGCTGGGATGAGAATCAGCACCTCCAAATCCGAGGCCATGGTTCTCGACCGGAAAAAGGTGGCTTGCCCTCTCCAGGTGGGTGGGGTGTCCTTGCCCCAAGTGGAGGAGTTCAAGTATCTCGGGGTCTTGTTCACGAGTGAGGGAAGGATGGAGCGTGAGATCGACAGGCGGATCGGTGCAGCGGCTGCAGTGATGCAGTCGCTGCATCGGACCGTTGTGGTAAAGAGGGAGCTGAGCCGAAAGGCAAAGCTCTCTATTTACCGGTCGGTCTACGTTCCTACCCTCACCTATGGTCATGAGCTTTGGGTAGTGACCGAAAGAACAAGATCGCGGATACAAGCGGTCGAAATGAGTTTCCTCCGCCGGGTGGCTGGGCGCTCCCTTAGAGATAAGGTGAGGAGCTCGGCCACACGGGGGGAGCTCGGAGTAGAGCCGCTGCTCCTCCACGTCGAGAGGAGCCAGCTGAGGTGGCTCGGGCATCTGTTCCGGATGCCTCCTGGGCGCCTCCCTCGGGAGGTGTTTCAGGCATGTCCCACCGGGAAGAGGCCCCGGGGAAGACCCAGGACACGCTGGAGAGACTATGTCTCTCGGCTGGCCTGGGAACGCCTCGGGATCCCCCCGGAGGAGTTAGAGGAAGTGTCTGGGGAGAAGGAAGTCTGGGAGTCCCTGCTCAGACTGCTGCCCCCGCGACCCGGCCCCGGATAAAGCGGCAGAAGATGGATGGATGGATGGATGGAAGAATACACTAGCAATTAAGTATAAATAAACCATATTAACTCCCCTGGTCTGTCAACATCCCTGGGGTCTCCTCCACATCTCCCACCTGTAGCCACAAACAACAAATATGTATTACATTACATTCTGTACAAACTTCATTAAAAAACAAGAATAAAAAACAAACCTTGTCCTCCAGCAAAGTGTCCATCAAGACCACACTAGTGGGGGACGTCCCTGGTGTCACGTCTTCCACAACTGCCACCGCCTAGAAACAATTTAACATTATGAATAGGTAACAAACCATAAAACATTATGAAGCTCTTTAAACCCACACAAACCTGGTCCTCCTCCATCTCTGAGGAGCTGGCAGGTGAGCCGGGTCTCACCTCCAGAGCAGGTGCTGCCTCAGTCTGTGTAAAGAAAAGTTGCTTTTAGTCAACGTGTTTTCTAATCATTAACAGGGCAAATTAGGGATGTGCAATATTGGAAGAATCTAATTGCGACATTTTGGATAAGAATTTAATTAGATTCACGATTTGTTTCATTTAAGTTTCAACAATGGGATTGGGTTAATAGTTCACACTTAAACTTAAAGACTGAAATACGCAGATGAGCTGATAATCTATTAGACTCACACATCTAAACCATTGTTTGGCAGAATAATACAAATACCAAAAACTGTAGTCTTTGTGAGTTGCTAATTAGGTCCATTTAAAAATTGTGATTACAATTAGATTGAGGTTAATTTGGCGTGGCTAAAACAGTCTAAATGTGAACGGAATCAGGACTTGAGCCGTGCAGAGACTGGAAAAAGCAGCACTAAAGCAGTTTTATACAAATACTAAACAACGTCTAAACCAGAACTAAAGTAAGTCAAAAGCTGAACTGAAGCAGGACTAAAAAAACAGTTCTATACCAATACTTAAAGTTTGAAGCAGAATTAAATCACAACTAAAGCCTATAGCTGGTTTAAAGTAAGGCTACAAAAGGACTAAGCAGGACTACACGGCATGGGGAAAATATGCAAGTCCAAATTTTCTTACAAGAATTACAATTAGATTTATGATAAATCTAATCTATGTTTTAACAATAACATTCTGTTGAAAGTTTACATTTAAGTCTAGAATGTAAAGTCTGAGTGTAAAGTCTCACCTGCCGCTGGGAGCAACGTCGCTTTGAGGCAGCAGGTTTGAATGTCTCTCGCGCGACATCCTCCTCCATCCCAGATGTGGAGGTGACGGGTGTTTGGCCTTTCACCACGTCTGCATAGGAGGGGCGGGCAGGTGAGCGACCTCTCACCTCCAAAACCGCCTACAGAATCACACACACACACATGAGGAGTGGCATCTTGACATGTAAATATGAGCACATTGACACCGACATGGCCCCCCTCTGATGCGGGTGAGGTGCTGGAAGGTGAGCGGGGTCTCACCTCCACACGGGGAAAGGAGCGTGAACGTGAGCGGCGGTCCCTCACTTCCACAACAGGCTATAAAACACAAAACATAAGTGAGTTGTTATAAATGTCAGACATTAAATACATGCGTTCATGCCACACCCACCGTCTGCTCCTCTGTCCCCGATGTAATGGGAGGTGAGCAGGAGGGGCTCACCTCCTCAGCCATTGCCTCGACCGCTCCCCTGGGCTGGCACCTCCGGGCAACAGCTTTACGACGTCTCGCGTGAGGCGTCTTTTTAAAAAGGAAAAAGGTAACTTCTTTAAACATTTGCTACATCAAAGCATAACATCATTTTACACAACTCATGAGGAATTACCTTCTTTCCCTTTGGAAAGCTGCGACTTGACTTCACAAAGCCAAGGCGAGATGGAACAATCTTGTTCATCTCCATCAAGATAGCGGGGTTGAACACTGTGGGCGAGAGGGGGATGGAGAAGACGGTCTCCACTTGTGGACATTAAGCAAATGTTTTAGCCCACCATATTAACACCAAGATTGCCACTCACATAAAGTCCTTATCCAAACTCACCTCCTTTTGAACCAGCCGAGCCCGGGGTCCCACAGGAGAGGTCTGCAGGGCCCTTGACCGGTTCTTCTGTAACAGACAGAAAATCAAACAGTATTCAGAGATGTCTGTTAATGATTTTTTTTATTCATCATCAGGAAGAAGTGAATCAGTCCCTCCACTCACAATCAAAGCTCTATACATACAATACAATACATTACAGGTAACATTGCACAAAGTGTCAAAATGTATTGTTAGCTGACCAAAACAAACACACGTTGTCCAAGTGGCAGAGCAGTGACGTGTTGTGACTGACTGTTTTGCAACTGTGCAGTTTCCTTAGTGACCAGTGGTGTGTGACCTGGAGCTTGTACAGTAATGCCTGTACAAGCTCCTCTTTAATGTTTTTTTGTTTTGTTTGTTATCAGCGCGAGAGAGGTTAAAAGACACACACACCTTTCTGCGCCGTTCAACCAGTGTAAAGTCATCAGGGGGTGGAAGTGGCACAGGAATGGGATCGGTGGGAGCAGGTGACTCCAGTTGTATGTAGCAGGCCTGCCACAACAACTTCACGAAGATCACCATCCCATGATTGTCACTCAGATGAATCTGAGAGAGAAATAAACAATAAGCATTCATTACAAATAAACAGAGCTAAGGTTAGACTTTAGGACGGATCAGAGAACTTCAACTGGTCTTTGAAAAGGAAACACCAGAGTTTGTACAAAATGTAAGATAGGCTTCTCGTTTAATTTTAAGATATGCTGAGGAACTAAAGTACCGCCAATGGATTGATAAAGCTGTGCAAAGAGTCAGAGATAAAATGACTACTCACGCCATCCTTGCTCCACAGCTCTCGGCGATTCATTGGGAAGTGCTCAGTCACCGGGAAGTAGTGGGTTTCTTTGAAAACAAACATGTAATCACATTAGATTTCTGTGTTAAATATATTATTGGTATATAATAAAAGTGTGTGCAGATTCACACGTCTGCACCAAAGCTGCAGGTATGAAAATGAGATTATACTGTGAACATACCCAAGTCCACTGCAACACTTTGAAACTTTTCCCTCAGAAGTGTTTGGGGCTCCACAAACTGAGCGATACGAGTCGGGAAGTCCATGACCACAACCTGTGTCAGACATGAACATGTTAACATCCGGTGAAGTGAAATCAAATGAATAGATTGAAATATTATAATAAGAAACCCTCTTACCTTCTTAAACCGTGCACAGAGGTAGCTAAGGAGATGGGCAAACGCCTTGCCAGCCTCGGTGACGGTGCCAAAGGCTCTCAAGTCATTGCAGGGAGCGAGGAGACACACCAGATCAGGCTCTGTTAAATGAAGATTGAAGTCAGTATAGTTAAGCAGACAAGCTAAACTAACTTCGGCTAACACTTCACCTATGCGCAGTTTGGTCTTCTGCAGCTGATCATAGAGATCCTGAGATGAACCTCCAGGTGTCGAACTGAAGCCAAAGTAAAGACATCCCTCTGGCATCTCAACGAACCCATCCACGATGGCACGCAGATGGGAGTGGCCGATCACAAACACAAACTAGAAAACATATGTACAATTTAAAACTAGATTCCACGGCCACTGTAGACCCCAAAATATTAGAGTCACAAGCACAAGAGTCAAGGGCGCATGCAATAAAGCAATAACTCATTTGTGAGAGAGACATGGAGCGGAGGAGACATGGAGCAGAGGAGACATGGAGCGGAGGAGACACGGAGCGGAGAGACATGGAGCAGAGGAGACATGGAGCGGAGGAGACATGGAGCAGAGGAGACATGGAGCGGAGGAGACATGGAGCAGAGGAGACATGGAGCAGAGGAGACATGGAGCAGAGGAGACATGGAGCGGAGAGACATGGAGCGGAGGAGACACGGAGCGGAGAGACATGGAGCAGAGGAGACATGGAGCAGAGGAGACATGGAGCAGAGGAGACATGGAGCAGAGGAGGAGACACGGAGCGGAGGAGACATGGAGCGGAGGAGACACGGAGCGGAGAGACATGGAGCAGAGGAGACATGGAGCGGAGGAGACATGGAGCAGAGGAGACATGGAGCAGAGGAGACATGGAGCGGAGAGACATGGAGCAGAGGAGACATGGAGCGGAGAGACATGGAGCGGAGGAGACACGGAGCGGAGAGACATGGAGCAGAGGAGACATGGAGCGGAGGAGACACGGAGCGGAGAGACATGGAGCAGAGGAGACATGGAGCGGAGGAGACACGGAGCGGAGAGACATGGAGCAGAGGAGACATGGAGCGGAGGAGACATGGAGCGGAGGAGACATGGAGCGGAGGAGACATGGAGCGGAGGAGACATGGAGCAGAGGAGGAGACACGGAGCGGAGGAGGCACGGAGCAGAGGAGACATGGAGCGGAGGAGACATGGAGCAGAGGAGACATGGAGCAGAGGAGACATGGAGCGGAGGAGACATGGAGCGGAGAGACATGGAGCGGAGGAGGAGACATGGAGCGGAGGAGACATGGAGCAGAGGAGACATGGAGCAGAGGAGACATGGAGCAGAGGAGACATGGAGCGGAGAGACATGGAGCGGAGGAGACACGGAGCGGAGAGACATGGAGCAGAGGAGACATGGAGCAGAGGAGACATGGAGCAGAGGAGACATGGAGCAGAGGAGGAGACACGGAGCGGAGGAGACATGGAGCGGAGGAGACACGGAGCGGAGAGACATGGAGCAGAGGAGACATGGAGCGGAGGAGACATGGAGCAGAGGAGACATGGAGCAGAGGAGACATGGAGCGGAGAGACATGGAGCAGAGGAGACATGGAGCGGAGAGACATGGAGCGGAGGAGACACGGAGCGGAGAGACATGGAGCAGAGGAGACATGGAGCGGAGGAGACACGGAGCGGAGAGACATGGAGCAGAGGAGACATGGAGCGGAGGAGACACGGAGCGGAGAGACATGGAGCAGAGGAGACATGGAGCGGAGGAGACATGGAGCGGAGGAGACATGGAGCGGAGGAGACATGGAGCGGAGGAGACATGGAGCAGAGGAGGAGACATGGAGCGGAGGAGACATGGAGCAGAGGAGACATGGAGCGGAGGAGACATGGAGCAGAGGAGACATGGAGCAGAGGAGACATGGAGCGGAGGAGACATGGAGCGGAGAGACATGGAGCGGAGGAGGAGACATGGAGCGGAGGAGACATGGAGCAGAGGAGACATGGAGCAGAGGAGACATGGAGCGGAGAGACATGGAGCGGAGGAGACATGGAGCAGAGGAGGAGACATGGAGCGGAGGAGACATGGAGCAGAGGAGACATGGAGCGGAGAGACATGGAGCGGAGAGACATGGAGCGGAGGAGACATGGAGCAGAGGAGGAGACATGGAGCGGAGGAGACATGGAGCGGAGGAGACATGGAGCAGAGGAGGAGACATGGAGCGGAGGAGACATGGAGCGGAGGAGACATGGAGCAGAGGAGGAGACATGGAGCGGAGGAGACATGGAGCAGAGGAGGAGACATGGAGCGGAGGAGACATGGAGCAGAGGAGACATGGAGCGGAGAGACATGGAGCGGAGGAGACATGGAGCGGAGGAGACATGGAGCGGAGGAGACATGGAGCGGAGGAGACATGGAGCAGAGGAGACATGGAGCAGAGGAGGAGACATGGAGCGGAGGAGACATGGAGCAGAGAGACATGGAGCAGAGGAGGAGACATGGAGCGGAGGAGACATGGAGCGGAGAGACATGGAGCGGAGGAGACATGGAGCGGAGGAGACATGGAGCAGAGGAGACATGGAGCGGAGGAGACATGGAGCGGAGGAGGCATGGAGCGGAGAGACATGGAGCGGAGAGACATGGAGCAGAGGAGGAGACATGGAGCAGAGGAGACATGGAGCGGAGAGACATGGAGCGGAGGAGACATGGAGCGGAGGAGACATGGAGCAGAGGAGACATGGAGCGGAGGAGACATGGAGCGGAGGAGACATGGAGCGGAGGAGACATGGAGCGGAGGAGACATGGAGCAGAGGAGGAGACATGGAGCAGAGGAGGAGACATGGAGCAGAGGAGGAGACATGGAGCAGAGGAGGAGACATGGAGCGGAGGAGGAGACATGGAGCAGAGGAGACATGGAGCGGAGGAGACATGGAGCGGAGGAGACATGGAGCGGAGGAGACATGGAGCGGAGGAGACATGGAGCAGAGGAGGAGACACGGAGCGGAGGAGGCACGGAGCAGAGGAGACATGGAGCGGAGGAGACATGGAGCAGAGGAGACATGGAGCAGAGGAGACATGGAGCGGAGGAGACATGGAGCGGAGAGACATGGAGCGGAGGAGGAGACATGGAGCGGAGGAGACATGGAGCAGAGGAGACATGGAGCAGAGGAGACATGGAGCGGAGAGACATGGAGCGGAGGAGACATGGAGCAGAGGAGGAGACATGGAGCGGAGGAGACATGGAGCAGAGGAGGAGACATGGAGCGGAGGAGACATGGAGCAGAGGAGACATGGAGCGGAGAGACATGGAGCGGAGGAGACATGGAGCAGAGGAGGAGACATGGAGCGGAGGAGACATGGAGCGGAGGAGACATGGAGCAGAGGAGGAGACATGGAGCGGAGGAGACATGGAGCAGAGGAGGAGACATGGAGCGGAGGAGACATGGAGCAGAGGAGACATGGAGCAGAGGAGGAGACATGGAGCGGAGAGACATGGAGCAGAGGAGACATGGAGCAGAGGAGACATGGAGCGGAGGAGACATGGAGCGGAGGAGACATGGAGCAGAGGAGGAGACATGGAGCAGAGGAGGAGACATGGAGCAGAGGAGACACGGAGCAGAGGAGGAGACATGGAGCAGAGGAGGAGACATGGAGCAGAGGAGGAGACATGGAGCAGAGGAGGAGACATGGAGCAGAGGAGGAGACATGGAGCAGAGGAGGAGACATGGAGCAGAGGAGGAGACATGGAGCAGAGGAGGAGACATGGAGCAGAGGAGGAGACATGGAGCAGAGGAGGAGACATGGAGCAGAGGAGGAGACATTGGACCTAATTGTACACTTTTGTGCTAATGAATACATTTAACCCGACAGTTTTGACTGAATTATTACAGTTTGGTAAATACTTAAATCACATAAACAAAAATCTGGGTCACATGGGAAAAAATAAGGAGAAAACTCCAGGTATTAAGTCACGATGTGTCAGTTCTGTTTCCATGGAGAATGTACCAGCTGAAGGGAACAATCATCACACAAACTTGTACAGAAAGGTCAAAGTGCAGAGACTAACTTACCAAAGACAGGCTTGTGTTTGGAGGCACGGTCTGCATCTGAGAGAGCACTTCTGCTGCTCTCAGCTGCTCCTTAGCAGCCGAAGAGCGCTTTAAACTCTTTAGGCGAGGCATCTGACGTATAATGTGGAGGAATAAGGACCGATATTGATATCATCAACATTAAAGGCTCAAATGTGCAAACGAGAAGAACCTGAGGAAGAGACTAACCCAGACATGACAGAGCTGACAGACATGACAGACATGACAGACATGACAGACATGACAGACATGACAGACATGACAGACATGACAGACCTGACAGAGCGTGTGCGCAGAGAGAGCGCGTGTGTGTGCGCAGAGAGCGTGTGCGCGTGCGCAGAGAGTGCATTTGTGCGATGATAACGAGACATGTTAATAAAAGTTAATTTTTCATTAATGACGTTATTCTGTTTTCCTTTCATTGTGACCGATTCAGAATGAGCCATGACAGGTGCCAAATGATCAGTATCAGTCCAGGACTAGACCAGAGTCTCGGTCAGAGTCCAGGTCTAGACCAGAG
>NW_027315854.1:0-2500 GCF_026437365.1 Eucyclogobius newberryi | reverse complement strand
ACTGGTACGCGCTCCTGCGCGCTGCGTCCCCCCTCCTCCTCTCCTCCTCTCCTCCTCTTCCTCTCCTCCTCTACTCCCCCCTTCCTCTCCTCCTCTACTCCCCCCTTCCTCTCCTCCTCTCCTCCCCCCTTCCTCTCCTCCTCTTCCTCTCCTCTTCTCCCCCTTCCTCTCCTCCTCTTCCTCTCCTCCTCTTCCTCTCCTCCTCTTCCTCTCCTCCTCTTCCTCTCCTCTCCTCCCCCCTTCCTCTCCTCCTCTCCTCCTCTTCCTCTCCTCCTCTTCCTCCTCCCCCTTCCTCTCCTCCTCTTCCTCTCCTCCTCCCCTCCCCCCTTCCTCTCCTCCTCTCCTCCCCCTTCCTCTCCTCCTCTCCTCCCCCCTTCCTCTCCTCCTCTCCTCCCCCCTTCCTCTCCTCCTCTTCCTCTCCTCTTCTCCCCCTTCCTCTCCTCCTCTCCGCCTCTTCCTCTCCTCCCCCCTTCCTTCCTCCTCTCCTCCTCTTCCTCTCCTCCTCTTCTCCCCTTCCTCTCCTCCTCTCCTTCTCCTCCTCTCCTCCCCCCTTCCTCTCCTCCTCTCCTCCTCTTCCTCTCCTCCTCTCCTCCTCTTCCTCTCCTCCTCTCCTCCCCCCTTCCTCTCCTCCTCTCCTCCTCTTCCTCTACTCCTCTTCCTCTCCTCCTTCTCCTCTCCTCCCCCCTTCCTCTCCTCCTCTCCTCCTCTTCCTCTCCTCCCCCCTTCCTCTCCTCCTCTCCTCCCCCCTTCCTCTCCTCCTCTCCTCTCCTCCTCTCCTCCTCTTCCTCTCCTCTCCTCCCCCCTTCCTCTCCTCCTCTTCCTCTCCTCCTCTTCCTCTCCTCCTCTTCTCCCCCCTTCCTCTCCTCCTCTCCTCCTCCTCTTCTCCCCCTTCTCTTCCTCTCCTCCCCCCTTCCTCTCCTCCTCTTCCTCTCCTCCTCTCCTCCTCTTCCTCTCCTCCTCTTCTCCCCCTTCCTCTCCTCTTCCTCTCCTCCTCTTCCTCTCCTCTCCTCCCCCTTCCTCTCCTCCTCTCCTCCTCTACTCCCCCCTTCCTCTCCTCCTCTACTCCCCCCTTCCTCTCCTCCTCTCCTCCCCCTTCCTCTCCTCCTCTCCTCCCCCCTTCCTCTCCTTCTCTTCCTCTCCTCTTCTCCCCCTTCCTCTCCTCCTCTTCCTCTCCTCCCCTTCCTCTCCTCCTCTTCCTCTCCTCCTCTTCCTCTCCTCCTCTACTCCCCCCTTCCTCTCCTCCTCTCCTCCTCTTCCTCTCCTCCTCTTCCTCTCCTCCTCTTCCTCTCCTCCCCCTTCCTCTCCTCCTCTTCCTCTCCTCCTCCCCTCCCCCCTTCCTCTCCTCCTCTCCTCCCCCCTTCCTCTCCTCCTCTCCTCCTCTTCCTCTCCTCCTCTTCTCCCCCTTCCTCTCCTCCTCTTCCTCTCCTCCTCTTCCTCTCCTCTCCTCCCCCTTCCTCTCCTCCTCTCCTCCTCTACTCCCCCCTTCCTCTCCTCCTCTACTCCCCCCTTCCTCTCCTCCTCTCCTCCCCCCTTCCTCTCCTCCTCTCCTCCCCCCTTCCTCTCCTTCTCTTCCTCTCCTCTTCTCCCCCTTCCTCTCCTCCTCTCCTCCTCTTCCTCTCCTCCCCTTCCTCTCCTCCTCTTCCTCTCCTCCTCTTCCTCTCCTCCTCTCCTCCTCTTCCTCTCCTCCTCTTCCTCTCCTCCTCTTCCTCTCCTCTCCTCCCCCTTCCTCTCCTCCTCTTCCTCTCCTCCTCCCCTCCCCCTTCCTCTCCTCCTCTCTCCCCCCTTCCCTCTCCTCCTCTCCTCCCCCCTTCCTCTCCTCCTCTCTCCTCTTCTCCCCCTTCTCTCCTCCTCTTCCTCTCCTCCCCCTTCCTTCCTCTCTCCTCCTCTTCTCCCCCTTCCTCTCCTCCTCTCCTTCCCCCTTCTCTCCTCCCTCTCCTCCTCTTCCTCTCTCTCCTCTTCCTGCTCCGCCTCTCCCTCTCCTCCTCTCCTCCCCCTTTCCTCTCCTCCTCTCCTCCTCTTCCTCTCTCCTCTTCCTCTCCTCTCCTCCCCCCTTCCTCTCCTCCTCTCTCCTCTTCCTCTCCTCCTTCTCCTCTCCTCCCCCCTTCCTCTCCTCCTCTCTCCTCTTCCCCCTCCCTCCCCCCTTCCTCTCCTCCTCTCCTCCCCCTTCCTCTCCTCCTCTCCTCCCCCCTTCCTCTCCTCCTCTCCTCCCCCTTCCTCTCCTCCTCTTCCCTCTCCTCCTCTTCCTCTCCTCTCCTCCCCCCTTCCTCTCCTCCTCTTCCTCTCCTCTTCTCCCCCTTCCTCTCCTCCTCTTCCTCTCCTCCTCTCCTCCCCCCCGTTCCTCTCCTCCTCTCCTCCTCTTCCTCTCCTCCTCTCCTCTCCTCTCCTCCCCCCTTCCTCTCCTCCTCTCCTCCTCTTCCTCTCCTCTTCTCCCCTTCCTCTCCTCCTCTCCTCCTCTTCCTCTCCTCCTCTCCTCCCCCTTTCCTCTCCTCCTCTCCTCCCC
>NW_027315853.1:0-27500 GCF_026437365.1 Eucyclogobius newberryi | reverse complement strand
AGACGGCGACACATTGGACATGGCCAATCCAGTGCAAATCAACACAAGTGTCAGTCAAATTTGCTGCGCCGCCGCACAGAGACCGTAGCACTTGGAATAAAAATATGGATAACTTTTGATGCCCCGCTTGTGTAGATGATATTTCCCAAAGTAAAGCTTGATCGAGCTATTGCCCACGGAGGAGTTTGTTAAAGTGTGAAGCATAAATGTGAACATTTCAAGGATTTGGCGGTTTTCCCATTTGTGACAGTATATTTGCAGCTCCACGGCACAGAGACCGTACCACTTAAAATCAAAATATGACTAACTTTTGATGCCCCGTTTGTGTAGATGATTCTCCCCAAATATGAGCTTGATCGGGCAATCGCCCTAGGAGGAGTTTGTTAAAGTGTGAAGCGTAAAAATGTGGTGATTTGAGCGATTCTGCGATTTTCCCATAAGGATAACATGGGATATTTCTGTCATCGCTACGGTTACGCCGTACAAATTATGACTCTGGCTCTCATACTTTTGTGATCAGGATGGCAAATTAGAATTTTGTTCAAAATATCATGTCATTTGGAAAAACTCTATTGTTTATAGGCCACTCTGAAGGCCAAATAGTCAGAATTCTGGGAAACGTTTGCGGCTCCGTCGCACAGAGACCGTAAAAGTTATCCTTAAAATTTGGATAACTTTAGATGCCCCACTTGTCTAGAGGACGTACACCGATTTTGAAGTCGGTGGGCAAAACGCACTAGGAGGAGTTCGTTAAAGTGTAAAACATAAAAATGTGGATATTTGAGACATTTTGCAGTTTTCCCATAGGGATAACATGGGAGGTTTCTGTCATCGCTACGACTACGCCGTAAAAATTTAGGCATTTTTCTGATTGGCTTTTGTGATCGGGACGGCAAAATAGAATTTTGGGTAAAGTTTAGACAATTTTGGTAAAACTAATTTTTGACCTTCAATGTTAATTTAAAGGTCACTCTGTAGGGGGCGCTATCGCGGCCATTTCAATTTTGTCATCATAAACTGGTCCAAACTAGAAAGTTTAACAACTGATTCAAATTTGGTCCTAATCGGACTGGTTTTGATCAAATGGGAGCAATTTTTAGATCTGCAATATTCCAAAATAAGTTGTCCAACTTTGCGGCTGCGCCGCACACAGACCGTAAAAGGTATCTCAAAAAATTGGATAACTTTAGATGCCCCACTTGTCCAGAGGACGTCCGCCGATTTTGAAGTTGGTGGGCAAAACGCCCTAGGAGGAGTTCGTCAAAGTTTGACGTGAACAAAATGGCTAACACAGCGTGTTTTCATTTTCAAAGGAAGATGGCGGCCATAGGGTAAGTCTGGGGGCGTGGCTACAATGATTTTTTTTGTTTGTCCTCACGAGAGGAATGCGTGTTCCGAATTTCGTAGCTTTACGCCAAAGTTGACCTCGGGGCGTCTCCCATAGGCGCAATGTATTTTGACTTTTGTCGGTGGCGCTGTCGCGCCATTTTTTAACGAATAAAAAAATGGCCCAGAAAAAATAACATTTTTCGCCGATTCTGAATTTTGGGCAAAGTTTGGTGAGTTTTTGAGCATGTTCAGGGGGTCAAATTAGAGATCAAAGCGCTGAAGAAGAACAAGAAAAATAATAATAATAATATTTTTAGCAAAAACAATATAGCCGTTTTCACTATAACAACAAATTATACATCGTTTGAAAGCTCTAAGCCTTCCCGATGCCGCCATGGGGTGGAATCATCATTACGAGCGCTTACGCGCTCGTCAGTCCCTATTCCGTCGGGATGCCCCGCCCTCTCCCCATAGACTTCCATTGATTTGAGCAGATACAAGCATGGGACGATGCCAGGAGGGTTTTTGGAGGAATGCAGCGCTTCGCGCTGCTGTTGTCAACAATTAGTGAATGGGCTACGCCCATTCACTAATTGTTGACTATTTCTGTCATAGCAGGAGTAAGTATGCATGATCCATGCCTTCGGCATGGGCTAGTTCACTGTACTTGCCAGGGGCGACGGGGTACCAAACATGCGGGCTGCGCCCGAAGGCAATGCTGCCTTCGGCAGCATTGCGGGAGCAATAGGCCCTCCGCCCTGCTGGGGCTCGGGCCTAAAAAGCGCCTGACAATAAGATCTTCTCCTTCACTTCAAGTTTGTTTTGTCCAGAAATAACTTCAGTTTGGCACAAAACCGTTTCATGTCAAGCGTGTTTCAACTTCTTCTCTTTCCTTCTTATGGTGGCAAACCTTTAGCGCTCGTCTCCATGGTAACAAGCAGCAGAAAAGTGACACGGAGCGGTTTTAGCCTCGGATTTATTTCAAGTCGTTACACTGCACATTTAATCAGGTGAAAAAAGACATTTCATTTGCAGCTGAAACACAGAGGCTCCTGAAGGTTTTCCAAATGTGTTCTTCAAAATCACAAGAAATGAAGACATTTAAAACAGATTGTTCAAAAGGAACAACTTTGTCTGATCTTGGGAATAAAGAAGAATAATCCGCCTTAAAAAGAGGCAGAATCACAGTAAAAACAGTTTTGTCCAATTTTAGAATCGTATTATTTTCCTGCATTTATTTTTCACCACCACCAACAGTCTGTTCATGAATATTCATGAATAAGGCAAAGTTTGTACAGATTTTGAGACAAACAGAGTTGAGTAAAGTACATTCCATAAATCTCCTCTTTGTTCTTCCTCCAGTGTTTCTCAATCTCTGGTTCTGATGCTGTTTTTTATGTCCTGAGAGCAGCAAGTCCAGTTTAAGTCCTGGTTTAGGAAAAGATCAGGATCAAAAAGGTCTCGACTGTGACAGTTCAGGAGCTTATTTCAGTTTAAGGAAATGTGCAGTGGCTCCATAACCAACCCCGACTCCAGCGTGTAGAGGCTGAGTGAACTGAGTCTGGACTCTGTGGAGGAGGCTCATGTCTGGACCCTGAACGCTGTAAAAGGACAGAGCCCCTGCGCTGTGGTCCAGGTAAACCCCGATTCTGGACCCGACCGGACCTGGGATCTCGGACCAGACTTTGTTGAACCCAAATGAGTGACCAAAACTGTTACAGTGTAAGGCCCAGGATTTATCATTGTCTCCAAACACACAGTCTCTCTCAGTGTCTTTATAAACAGCTGCGATTAGAACCCACCTCCCGCTCCACTCCAGCTCCCAGTAACATCGGCCCGTCAGCTCCTCTGGACTCAGGACCTGCAACACATTGAATCTGTCTGGATGATCAGGATAACTCTGCTCTTCATCCTCATATGTCACTCTTCTGTTTCCATCAGACAGAAACAGATGTTTAAATGCTGTGTTTGGGTCCAGAGTGATGTCTCGTGCATATCTGAGGAAGTCCTCTCTGCAGCTCGGCTCAGGCCTCAGTTCATCCTGGACTTGAACCTTGGCCTCCTCCAGAAAGACCTGCAGTTTGTCCCTGAGTTCAGACACAGCTCTGGACACGTCCTCAAAGTCCCTCCTTGATCCGGTCTGGATCCTGGACTCTGTGTGCTGTGTGTCTGTGGCCAGAGGGGGGCAGCGCAGTATAAACTGGTTGTGGTCAGGGGTGAGGGACAGTGTGTCCAGCTCAGAGATGCTCCTCTTCAGCTCAGTCACGTCCTGCTGCAGTTGGTCCTGGAGCTCTTGGACTGGGCTCAGTTGGGTCTTCTCCTGGGAGAGGATCTGCTGCTTCACTTCAGAGCGTCTTTTCTCCAGGAGAAGGGCCATCTCTCTGAAGCTGTCCTCACTGCACTGCAGCGCTCTCTGGACAGAGCAGCTGATGTCCTGGGCCTCCTGTTGGAGCCTCTGCAGGTCTGTCTCTTTGTGCTGGAGGCTCTGGAGCAGCAGGGCCCTCCTGGCCGGCAGCTGTGCCTGCCTCTGGGCCCTCTCTGAGGCAGAGGACACGGTGTCGTGGCCCTTGTGATGCTCCATGCAGCAGACCACACACAGGAGCTGCCCGTCGGTGCGGCAGAACATCTTCTTGACCTCGTTGTGCTCAGAGCACAGGTTCTCCTGGAGGTGGTGTGAGGGCGCCACCAGCTGGTGTCTCTGTAGCGCTGCAGCGTCATGATGAGGCTGGAGGTGGCTCTCACAGTAAGAGGCCACACACTGCAGACAGGAGCGCAGCGCCTTCAGCTTCCTCCCAGTGCACACGTCACAGCTCACATCTCCAGGAGCGGCGTAGCAGCGGTCAGCAGGGGGCGCTGTGAGCCCTCTCCTCTTCAGCTCCTCCACTAAACCTGCTAACATGATGTTTTTGATGGGGACAGGCCTGGGGCTGAAGCTCTGCCTGCACTGAGGGCAGCTGTAGACCGGCCTCTCTGTCTCCTCTCTGTCCCAGTGGCTGTGGATGCAGCTGCTGCAGTAGCTGTGTCCACAGGGAATAGTGAGCGGCTCCTTCAGGTCCTCCAAACACACGGAGCAGCTCAGAGCCGCCGGGTCCACTGTGCTCTGCGCCATTTCTCCCTCTGAGAGCAGGACGAGTGTCACTTCCTCATAACAGAAACTCTGAGTCAGAGAGAGAGAGAGAGAGGGGGGGAGGGGCCGTCCTGCTCTGAGCGGAGCAGGAAGTGACTCTGAGTCAGAGTTTAGTGTCAGATTCATTCCTCGTGTGTTTGAGTCCTTCATGAGGAACAAGAGACTCAAACTAAACCTCCTCCTGCTGGTTTTATGAGTGCATATTTGAGCTGTTCATTAACAAAGTAAAAAGGTTTGAGTCTTATTTATAAATCTGGACGTGGAATTCATGTCTGAAACTCTCAAAGCACAAATCAGAGTTTCTGGAACATCTTTTGGCTAAATTTCGAGACCTCAGACATAATAAACTCTACGTGCGCTTTATAAATGAGACTCGCGTTCTTTACCCGAGTCGCACTTCAGTCTTTTGTCACGGACGATTGTTTCTGTAGAATATTTTCACTTTTTAACGCATTATCAGCCAAATGAAGGTGGATAAAGTGATTTTTTGATATTTTTTTAATTACATTTTGACATTTTGATGTAATAACGCTGTGTCTTGTGTCTTCTAGAGTCTGTAAAGTCCAATAACGATCACGATTATCATCATCATCATCGTCGATACGGTTTTGCCACATAAACAGCCAGATAAAAAGTACTTTACGTGAGTTTGACTTTTCTGCGGTCTCATTTATAAAGCGTACGTATAGTTTATTACGTTTGTAGTCCATAAAAAATGAACTCGACATGAAAATGAGACAAAAATGGTCCAAAAAAGTTTGATTTGTGCTTTGAGGGTTTCATAAATGAGGCAGAACGTGATCAGAGCTCAAAGAGAGGTTTGTTTTGTCCGTTCTTCACACCTTTAGTAAGAATTCCACGTGGAGCTTCGTAATGAGACGTGGAATGTGTGAACTGAAGCGACATCGTACGATTCTCACCACGATGATGTTTTCCAGTCATAATCTGGACGTCGTCATGTTTACGTGTCTTTTCCTTCCCGTGCAGGAGTGGGCGTGGCTCTGAAGCTGTGGGCGTGGCTCTGGTGCTATGGGTGTGGCTCTGGTGCTGTGGGTGTGGCTCTGGTGCTGTGGGTGTGGCTCTGGTGCTGTGGGTGTGGCTCTGGTGCTGTGGGCGTGGCTCTGGTGCTGTGGGTGTGGCTCTGGTGCTATGGGTGTGGCTCTGGTGCTGTGGGTGTGGCTCTGGTGCTGTGGGTGTGGCTCTGGTGCTGTGGGCGTGGCTCTGGGGCTGTGGGCGTGGCTCCAGTACTGTGGGTGTGGCTCTGGTGCTGTGGGCGTGGCTCTGGTGCTGTGGGTGTGGCTCTGGTGCTGTGGGCGTGGCTCTGGTGCTGTGGGTGTGGCTCTGTTGCTGTGGGCGTGGCTCTGGGGCTGTGGGCGTGGCTCCAGTACTGTGGGCGTGGCTCCGGTGCTGTGGGTGTGGCTCTGGTGCTGTGGGCGTGGCAGGTCTGCCCCCTGGTGGCCTCAACACGCTCTACAACTCCCGGGTGAAGTTGGCGGAGCTGGTGAGGCGTCCCAAACAGGGCGTGTCCCGCTGGGTCCCCAACACCTACTTCACCTGGCACAGCGGAGTCAGGTTTGAGCTCAGATATCGCTATGACGACGCTGTCACTTTTCTCCCACAGAGACATAAAGATCGGGCCTTAAAGAACTAAAACTGGACCAAACTGTGCCAGATTCTGAGCCTCATTTATGACACGATTAAGTTTCATAAATGAGGCCAAATTTGACATTTCAGGCCAATTTTTTAGCCAGATCGAATTTAGTCCAAAGATAAATAAGAAATCAAAAATAAAAAAATCCAAAATTCCCTCTGTAAATGTTTCTGTGTCTAAAATGTGAGAAAATGAACACTTTTTACACATAAAGTGACTTATTTCTGTTTGAAAACAAAACATGACCAAAAACATTTGTATTGATTTATTTCATATGGACAGAGCGTTTTCATTGGACGAACCAGATGCAATGTTTTAAGTGAAAACAATACACAAAGTACAGACTATTTACAATACATTTAATCTCATACATCACCATGTGCATGTGTCATGATTCAGCCACAGCTTCAAACACATAATAAAGGTTCATGTCAGTCTGCAGTCCCCACTCACAGAGGCTCTGGTGTTATGAACCACACAGTCCCCACTCACAGAGGCTCTGGTGTTATGAACCACACAGTCCCCACTCACAGAGGCTCTGGTGTTATGAACCACACAGTCCCCACTCACAGAGGCTCTGGTGTTATGAACCACACAGTCCCCACTCACAGAGGCTCTGGTGTTATGAACCACACAGTCCCCACTCACAGAGGCTCTGGTGTTATGAACCACACAGTCCCCACTCACAGAGGCTCTGGTGTTATGAACCACACAGTCCCCACTCACAGAGGCTCTGGTGTTATGAACCACACAGTCCCCACTCACAGAGGCTCTGGTGTTATGAACCACACAGTCCCCACTCACAGAGGCTCTGGTGTTTGGAACCACACAGTCCCCACTCACAGAGGCTCTGGTGTTATGAACCACACAGTCCCCACTCACAGAGGCTCTGGTGTTATGAACCACACAGTCCCCACTCACAGAGGCTCTGGTGTTATGAACCACACAGTCCCCACTCACAGAGGCTCTGGTGTTTGGAACCACACAGTTCAAAGGCAAAGCCTCAGTCTTAATTCTGTTGGATCTGATGCTGCTTTTGAGACTGTCGATCATGGGATCGGCCTCCTGCTGGTGCCAGAGTCAGGACTAAACATGGACCGGCCTCCTGCTGGTGCCAGAGTCAGGACTAAACATGGAGCGGCCTCCTGCTGGTGCCAGAGTCAGGACTAAACATGGATCGGCCTCCTGCTGGTGCCAGAGTCAGGACTAAACATGGACCGGCCTCCTGCTGGTGCCAGAGTCAGGACTAAACATGGACCGGCCTCCTGCTGGTGCCAGAGTCAGGACTAAACATGGACCGGCCTCCTGCTGGTGCCAGAGTCAGGACTAAACATGGACCGGCCTCCTGCTGGTGTGTTTCAGTTTTATGCAGCTAAAATCTGGAACATTCTTCCTGAAGATGTGAGACAGGTTCTACTCTGACAATGTTCAAATCTAAGCTAAAAACAGTTTTGTTCAGCTGGTCATGTGACTGAAAGGATTTTTATTTGCACTCTTCTCTTTTATGTCTTAAATTATTTACACGTTACCTTTTTTGATTTTTAATTTTATTTATTTATTTTTAATTTTTGACATTTGAAATGCTAAAAGATGTATCTGGGACTATTTTGAGGTAGTACCCTGCACCTTTAAATTTTAGCTTAAAAATAGCACCTTTAATTAATTAATTAATTCAAATTAAAAGGTCTTTCTTAGAGACATTTTCTACAATTCTAAAACTACTACTTAGTTCAATAATTTTGGATTTGGCTAGGTGTTTTTTTATTTTTATTTTTCATTTAGTTATTTTATTGTATTTCTGTTTCTGTAATTTCTTTGTGATTTTAATGCATTTTTCCTGCTGTGAAGCACTTTGAATTGTCTTGTGTAGGAAATGTACAAGCTTCATGTGAGGTGCAAGCTTCATGTGAGGTACAAGCTTCATGTGAGGTGCAAGCTTCATGTGAGGTGCAAGCTTCATGTGAGGTGCAAGCTTCATGTGAGGTGCAAGCTTCATGTGAGGTACAAGCTTCATGTGATGTACAAGCTTCATGTGAGGTGCAAGCTTCATGTGAGGTGCAAGCTTCATGTGAGGTGCAAGGTGCAAGCTTCATGTGAGGTGCAAGCTTCATGTGAGGTGCAAGCTTCATGTGAGGTACAAGCTTCATGTGAGGTGCAAGCTTCATGTGAGGTGCAAGCTTCATGTGAGGTGCAAGCTTCATGTGAGGTACAAGCTTCATGTGATGTACAAGCTTCATGTGAGGTGCAAGCTTCATGTGAGGTGCAAGCTTCATGTGAGGTACAAGCTTCATGTGAGGTGCAAGCTTCATGTGAGGTGCAAGCTTCATGTGATGTACAAGCTTCATGTGAGGTGCAAGCTTCATGTGAGGTGCAAGCTTCATGTGAGGTACAAGCTTCATGTGAGGTGCAAGCTTCATGTGATGTACAAGCTTCATGTGAGGTGCAAGCTTCATGTGAGGTGCAAGCTTCATGTGAGGTACAAGCTTCATGTGAGGTGCAAGCTTCATGTGAGGTGCAAGCTTCATGTGAGGTGCAAGCTTCATGTGAGGTGCAAGCTTCATGTGAGGTGCAAGCTTCATGTGAGGTGCAAGCTTCATGTGAGGTGCAAGCTTCATGTGAGGTACAAGCTTCATGTGAGGTGCAAGCTTCATGTGAGGTGCAAGCTTCATGTGAGGTACAAGCTTCATGTGAGGTGCAAGCTTCATGTGAGGTGCAAGCTTCATGTGAGGTACAAGCTTCATGTGAGGTGCAAGCTTCATGTGAGGTGCAAGCTTCATGTGAGGTGCAAGCTTCATGTGAGGTGCAAGCTTCATGTGATGTACAAGCTTCATGTGAGGTGCAAGCTTCATGTGAGGTACAAGCTTCATGTGAGGTGCAAGCTTCATGTGATGTACAAGCTTCATGTGAGGTGCAAGCTTCATGTGAGGTACAAGCTTCATGTGAGGTGCAAGCTTCATGTGAGGTACAAGCTTCATGTGAGGTGCAAGCTTCATGTGATGTACAAGCTTCATGTGAGGTGCAAGCTTCATGTGAGGTGCAAGCTTCATGTGAGGTGCAAGCTTCATGTGAGGTGCAAGCTTCATGTGAGGTGCAAGCTTCATGTGAGGTGCAAGCTTCATGTGAGGTGCAAGCTTCATGTGAGGTACAAGCTTCATGTGAGGTGCAAGCTTCATGTGAGGTGCAAGCTTCATGTGAGGTACAAGCTTCATGTGAGGTGCAAGCTTCATGTGAGGTGCAAGCTTCATGTGAGGTACAAGCTTCATGTGAGGTACAAGCTTCATGTGATGTTTTAGCCTGTGACGTCACTTCCGGGTGAGTGTATTCTGTTTTGAAAGTTGTTCATTCCCTACTTTTTATCCTTAATCCATGAATGATGCACAAACTATTTTTGTTTCCTATACACCAGTGAAAGTTTGACTTAGCTTAGCCTCTCCGCTAGCGTCATGGCTAAATTTTCCTCCGCCTTTATCTGCTCAAGTTGTCATATGATGAATCAGAACCCTGGCTCTTTCTCTGATGACAGGGGCGTGAAGTGCAGTGTAGTGGTACCTTTGGTGGCCAGGGTTACAGAGTTAGAAGCGCGGATCCGCTGTTTAGAGGAGATACAAGGCAAGGCAAGTTTATTTGTTGAGCACAATTTGTACACAAGACAATTCAAAGTGCTTTTCACAACAGGAAAACAAGATGTATTAAAACCACAAAGACATGACAGAAATCACAAAACCTTCATTTATTTTCATTCAATTTAACAGTTTTGCTGACATCAATCATATATTTTGTCCGTTCTTAGTGATCTGCCTGATGGAAAACTAAATCTCTTGGCCCACACTGGCAGACACTGGCAGACACCCCAAACACTCTTTCCCATATTTATTTGACATTGCCAGCGTGACAGGCGTCTCCGAGATGGTCACATCGCTTTTAAAATGATTCTTTCCTATGTTTGACCATCCCTAGATGTCCACGCGCTATCTGCCTCTGCACACATCTGTGCTGAGCGTATGTATCTTTTACCACGACTCTCATCAACGCCTCCACCTTATGTATGGAGCTTTTGTATCATTAATTACGGACACAGTTTCTAAAATCATTGTCCCAGACAAAACTCGACCAAAACTTTTAGTGTTAAATGTCGCTCTTGATCAGGTTTACCGGACTGTGCAACAGGGCACAGCGTCAGCATCAGCAGTGCTAGCAAGGCTAAGACTAGTCCCCTTGTCCCCTAGTCCCTCCTGTGCAGCCGGGACTAGACCAGGAAGAGAATAGCGACCAACTTGTGACAGCTCACGGTGCCTGTAGTGCACGGTGAGTTTCCATAGTCATAGATGTGAAGCTACCAGCATCAAGTGTTAGGTGTTACCCAGGGGCCAGAATTGGTCTCATTGAGGGAAACCTTAGGCTCTTAAAGCAGAGTAGAAAGAGGGTCTGCCAAATCGTGATTCACGCTGGGGTAACGACGCCCGACGGAGACAATCAGAGGTGCTCAAATTACAAGTAGGTTCGGTGTGTGAATTGGCAAAGTCAAATCAAATCAATTTATTTTTGTAAGGCCCAAAATCACGACAACAGTCGCCTCTGAGGGCCGAATCAACAATGTCTGTGGTGGCGATGGAGTCAGAAAATGTCTGTGGTGGCGAGGGACGATGTCCCAGGGTCCTCTGTCCTTAGACTCTCCTTCTCGGCCAGGAAAAACTACAAAAAAACCCTCTTTGGGAAAAAAGCGTAGAAACCTGGAGGAGTTCCAGTGAAGGAGAGATCCGACTCTCACAGACGGACACGAGGGAAACTGGAGCTGGAGCCACTCTTCAGGCAGATGAGGGACCGTCCACACGGGGCAGGGACCACTTCACCAGGAGAGGGACATCTGGGTCCACAGGTCCTCAGGAGTGAGAAAAAGAAAAAGAAGGCGGTGAATAGTTTGCAAGTGGAATTAAAAATAAATATTGTTTGATAGCATAAGTAGTCAGAAGAAGAGGATAGTGCTCAAGCTGTCATACTTCCCCCAGCATAGTTACTCCTAGGGCAGCGTAGCTAAAGCTGTGGGTTTATGTTTCTGTTCCTAACTGGTCTGACCATAAGCGATTTCGAAGAGGAACGTTTTAAGCCTGGACTTAAATGAAGAGACTGTGTCAGCATATTTAACATGGGTCGGGAGCTGATTCCATAACACAGGAGCTTGGTCGCTAAACGCTCTACCTCCTACTGTACTTTTAGAGACTGTTGGGACCACCAGAAGGCCGGCATTCTGAGAGCGAAGAGCTCTGTTTGGATGATATGGTTCTATAGCATCTTTGAGGTAGGATGGGGCCATGTCATTTATGGCTTTGTAAGTCAGGAGTAGAATTTTCAATTTGATTCTAAACTTGACAGGAGCCAGTGAAGAGACTCCAGCACCGGTGTAATGTGCTCTCTTCTTTTAGTTCCTGTTAATAATCTTGCTGCTGCATTTTGAACCAGTTGAAAGCTTTTTATGGAGCTTTTAGGACCTGCTGTGAGCAGGAGTTACAGTAGTCTAATCTAGTCGTTACAAATGCATGGATAAGTTTTTCGGCATCACTTTTAGGCAGGATTCTTCTGATTTTGGCTCTTGTTGCGCAAATGGAAATGGGCTGTTTTACAAGCTTGATTTATATGAGCTTTAAATGAGAGCTCCTGGTCAAATAAGACTCCAAGGTTTCTTACAGTAGAACTGGAGGCTACACTGACATTGTCCAGTGTGACTATCTGCTCAGATAGATTGTCTTGTAGATGCTTAGGGCCAAGCACAATGACCTTGGTTTTTTCAGGGTTAAGAAGCAGGTAGTTTAGTGTCATCCAGGTTTTTATCTCCTTCACACAAGTACTAAGTCTGTCTACTTGATCGCTCTGATCAGGTTTCATTGATAAATACAGCTGAGTGTCATCTGCATAGCAGTGGAAGTTAATGCCATGTGACCTGATAATGTTGCCTAACGGCAGCAAATAAAGAGATAACAGAATTGGACCGAGTACTGAACCCTGTGGCACACCATAAATTACTTATTAGAGCATGGTGAGGAGCTCTGGTTTACATTAACAAATTGGAACCTATCAGATAGATAGGATTTAAACCAGCTGAGGGCTGTTCCTCCAACACCTACATCACATTCTAACCTCTGCAGTAGAATGTTGTGGTCAATGGTGTCAAACGCTGCGCTGAGGTCCAACAGAACCAGGATTGAGACCAGTCCATCGTCAGCAGCTAATAACAAATCATTTGTGACTTTAACTAGTGCAGTTTCAGTGCTGTGGTGGGCTCTGAATCCTGCTGTGGTGGGCTCTGAACCCTGCTGTGGTGGGCTCTGAACCCTGCTGTGGTGGGCTCTGAACCCTGCTGTGGTGGACTCTGAACCCTGCTGTGGTGGACTCTGAACCCTGCTGTGGTGGGCTCTGAACACTGCTGTGGTGGGCTCTGAACCCTGCTGTGGTGGACTCAAAGCCCTGCTGTGGTGGGCTGAACCCTGCTGTGGTGGGCTCTGAACCCTGCTGTGGTGGGCTCTGAACCCTGCTGTGGTGGGCTCTGAACCCTGACTGGAAAACTTCAAATAAGTTATTGTCCTGCAGATGGCGACAAAGCTGTTTTACTACAACTTTTTCAAGGATTTTAGAGACAAAGGGAAGATTGTAAATAGATCTGTAGTTTACCAATAGGTCGTGATCTAGATGAGGCTTTTTCAGAAGAGGTTTAATGACTGCATGTTTGAAGGATGTGGAACATAGCCACTTTGGAGTGAAGTATTTATTGTATTAAGAATAGGGTCCACAATTAGTAGGGAGGGGAGAATGTCTTTGAGGAGTCTGCTTGGAATGGGGTCTAGGACACAAGTTGAGCTTTTAGAGGACATAATGGCTGAAGTTATCTCTGCTTGATCAACAGCTGTGAACCTTTCTAAGTTTACAGGTGGATTTATATGGGACGTTAGATTTACAGCTTGGGCTAGTTCAGGGCTAATAGCCGGGGTAATTTCATCTAATTTATCTCTGATTGTTTTTATTTTATTGTTAAAAAACAGGAGGAAATCATCAGAGCTGAGTGTAGCTGGGAGTGAGGGCTCTACTGAGCTGTGACAGTTTGTTACCATGGATACAGTGCTGAAAAGGAATTTAGTGTTACTTTTGTTGACTTATATTAGATTTGAATAATATCTGGTTTGGGCCTCACACAGAGCTGCTGATAGGACAGGAGCAGCTTTTCCTGCTTTTAGGGATTCTTCTGTGTGAGAGGGGCCAAATGATCCTTCTAACTTTCTAACTCTTTGTTTATTTGAACGCAGTTCTTGGTTGTACCAGGGGGAGGCGCGCTTTGGCCTAATGACCTTCTGTTTTAACGGAGCTGCGACATCAAGAGCAGACTTCAGAGAATTCATGATCAAGTCGACAAATTGATCACTTAAACTGTAAATGTAAATCTTCTGGTTTCAGGGAGGAAAGCCATCACAAAGAAATGGAGGACTGATTTTGGACCAAGTGGGACATTAACCTTGGACAATATGCGCCTTAACTTTCTAAGAAATTCTTATTCTGCCCCTTTTTATTCATCTCTCTGTTTTGGTTGTTTTTTTCGCTTTTTCTGTTCCGTTTTATATACTTAAGAAATACTCCTGCCATGGAGACGATAAATGGCCCTTTGGAGTGTAGGGTCTCGAATTGTAAATGTTCAATTTAGTGATTAAGGAGAGTTTTTATTAATATTATTCATTAATCGAGGCGCCATGAGCTTTGCACCAAAAGGCTAAATACACGTTCCAAAATCAAAAAACAGGTCAAATCAACAAGTCATAACAAATATCAATTTCAAGATGCAAGGAATCTGTTAAACTGGGGTTTGCCTATGGATGAACCAAAGAGGAACGCTTAACTCTATCAAAAGTGCGCAATGAGGATGACTCGCTGGGACGTGAATGGAGGGGGAAAAGCTAAGCCAGAATTTCTACCCAAAACGTGCCACTCTGCAAATTAAGGCCACAAGCTGAGATCGACTCACTGGATTTGGCGCGGTTCGGTCCGGGCGTCGTCCTATTCTCTGGGGTGGGTCCGTGGAAAAGAACGACGAAACCGAGCCTTGGCCGTCTCAGTCGTGTACCAGCAGGAAAGCCCGGGCGTCGGGATTGCGTGTTTGAGGGGTGAGAGTAAGAGGCCGATGTCTGCCTGCGGCGAGGTTTTGTTCTTCGCGGCGGGGGCGTGGCTAAAAAGGAAAAGGGGCGGGTGCTGCTGCGGGGGGCACTGCTCTTTCTATTTTAATACGAATCATGCAAAACCCTGTCTTAACAATTCATTACACGTTAATACAATTTTAGCAGTTGTGTAACGTTATTCCCTGAGAAAATACATTTTCCTTTCGCTTTGGTGCATATACTGATATACACTCGTTTCACTCTAAAATCAAAACACAGTGTTAATTATAAGACAAAGTTAGAAAACAGTACACTTGACATACAATTCATAATAGTTCACACTCCTTCAGTATTTTATAAATTGTAGCACATTTGTAACACATTATCCATGCAAAAAAAGTCAATGTCGCATTGTGAGTCTTTTTTCCTTCTTCAGATCTTTTTATCTGATACAAGCCAGGTCTCTCTATGGCTCCGCTGTGGCGTGATAACAAAGAGCAACAAAACGTTTGATCCTTCAGAAGATGTATTTCTTGGTTTGCGCCTGATGGCAAAACTGCAGATCAAACAGAGTTAAACACAAAGGTCTGAGGACCCTTATGTCATTCCCCTACAGGAGCAAACACTTTACGTCTGAGAGCAGCAAAAACAGGGATGGCACAATCCAAACCAACATCAGTCACTGGAAAAATCAGTTTGAAAATGGACTTGTCAGACAGAGTGGGACGTGTGCGCCGTGTTATTACCACTGCCTCTTTATTCATAATGCACTTTAAAAACTACCAGGTTGAACAAAGTGCTAGAATATTGTTTTACTGTATTTTACGTTGATGAGTCGTGACACGCCCTGCTCTGGACTCACTGTTGTTAAAGGGGAACGTTTGTAACTAATGACAGCAAGTTCATAAAGACTAACGGTTATAGAATATCTGCCGTGAAAAGATGAATGAAGATAAATGAATGGAGAAAGAACCACAAGTCGAGTCTCATCCCTCGTTGCAAACTGCCTGAAGAAGAAGAAGCCGTCCAACCGCCTCAGAAGAGCAGTATTTATGCTCCTGAACAAAACACACTTCAGAACGTCAACCGTGATGTTCCAAATGTTAAAAGAGCAAGAGTTTCATTCTCTGGTAAATCTCCCTTTCTTCTCCCTGAGCTGTTTGTGATGGTTTGACAATCTGATCGACCAAAAAATGCACATCAAGTAAAACAATTTGGTCAGGATTAGGATCGTGGACTTGACCATCGATCCATGGCCTGTTCCCCCGGTGCCGCTCAGGCTCTGAACAAGACCCAAGGAGCCCACGACCGACCCCCCCCTTTTCTAGCGACACTTCTCATTTCTCTCCACGTCCTGGTTGAGTTCAGGCCATTTCCTGTCGCTTATTTTGACTCATGTTGAAGTCACAGCTTCTTCTCTCAGTCGTGATGTGGAGACACAGCGGTGAGTAGTGACTTCTGTTTATCTGCAGGGACTTTTGTGAAGGGGACGTTCACTGAGCCATGTCCAAGGACAGGTTTATGGTCAAAGCGCAGATGAGACCACTGTGTTCTGTTTGATGCAATTGTAGCGATGTTATTGGCCATCGCTCACCGTCTCAGTGAGAAGTCCAAACATGTTCAGGGGACGGTTTGGTCGATGCGTTTCATATCGCTGAAGGTGTTGAAGGTTAAAATGTGGAAAGGTCTGAGCTGGGATCTTCAGACATACTTGGGATAGTCAGATGAAAGCCTGATGGTGATTAGGGACGTCACAATGTCAAATGTCAGTGTTTCGATTACTATGAGGAAAAAAACATCACCGTTTAAAATATGGAGACCAAATGAGAGTGAAATCTTTCATTCTCTCTTGTTTCCCGTGGTCTGACGTGCCATTGTTCCTCACCTCTAAACACATCCCTACAGAGGACTACATCACAGCCACTGAAACTGCAATTAGAAACAACAAAATGACTGAATCGGAGGCTGCAGACCTGAGGTTACGTGTCACAGCGACCCTGAAGAGTGCCAAACCACCTCCTTCAAATATCACATCTGAAGAGAGTAAAGCACTTTCAGCATTGGAAAAAGATCATAGCATCAACATCCTCCCAGCAGACAAGGGACGTTGCACTGTGATTCTCAACGCAGCTGATTACGAAGCCAAAGTCCACACCCTCCTCGAGGACACGACCACATACGAGCGCTTGAAAAGAGATCCGACCAGTGGCTACAAGAAGAAAGTGATAGACTGTTTACAAAGGCTGGAAAAAGAGGAAGTGATAGACCGGCCTCTGTATTACAGACTGTATCCTGGTGAAGCCATGCCTTGCATTTATGGCCTTCCAAAAATACACAAAAAGGATGTTCCACTCAGACCCATAGTGTGCAGCACAGATTCCATCACTTACAATGTGGCCAAGCATTTAACAACTATATTGGCTCCGCTTGTGGGGAATTCGGAACATCATGTGGAAAACACGCACAACTTTGTGGATAAAGTGAAACATCTCCAACTGGACCCAGATGACCTCATGGTTTCATATGATGTTGTGTCCCTGTTCACCTGCATCCCGACCTCTGATGCAGTAGCAGCGGTGAGGATCAGACTGCAGGAAGACACCACCCTACAGGAAAGGACCAAACTGACACCTGAACACATATGTAAACTGTTGGACATCTGTCTGAACACCACTTACTTTCAATTCCGGGGACAATTTTACAGACAGATTCATGGCTGTGCCATGGGCTCGCCCGTCTCTCCCATAGTGTCCAACCTGTACATGGAGCACTTTGAGAAGAAGGCACTGTCCTCATTCTCAGGCATAGCTCCAAAACTGTGGCTCCGCTATGTCGATGATACTTTTGTAACAATCAAGAAACAAGAGCTGGAAACCTTCTCTGATCACATCAATGCGGTGGACCCACATATCAGGTTTACAAGAGAAGACGCTAAGGAGAATCGCTTGGCCTTTCTTGATTGTTCCACGATCAGAGGAGAGGACGGGAAACTCCAAATAGAAGTATATAGGAAACCTACACACACGGACCAGTATCTGCTCTTTGGCTCCAACCACCCACTACAGCACAAGCTGGGGGTGATCAGAACCTTACAACACAGAGCTCAAGGTGTGCCCACCAGCTCAGAGGGCAAGAAGAAAGAGGAAAAACATGTCCGAAATGCCCTCTCAGCCTGTGGTTACCCCGCTTGGGCTCTCAACAGAGTGAAGAGAACCAAGAAGCAGGACAAAAGGGAAACTGAACAGAGGAGGAAGGGTGTTTCTATCCCTTATGTGTCTGGCCTGTCGGAAAAACTGCAGAGAATTTTTAGACAACACGAAGTCCCTGTTTATTTTAAACCAGGAAACACTTTAAGACAAAAACTGGTTCACCCTAAGGACAAGTTGCCGACTCAAAAACAGAGCAATGTAGTTTATTCGATCCAATGCAGTGAAGAAAGCTGTAAAGAACGGTACATAGGTGAGACGAAACAGCCTCTACACAAGAGGCTCTATCAGCACAGAAGAAATACAAGTTCAGGACCTCAGAGTGCCGTGCATCTCCACCTTGAAGCCTCTAATCACTCGTTTGAAGACGGTGAGGTGAAGGTTTTAAGCAGGAGAAAAGATGGTTTGAAAGAGGAGTTAAAGAAGCTATTTTTGTTAAAAAAGAAAGACCTTCTTTAAACAGAAATGGAGGGCTCAGATTCAATCTTCCTGGTATCTATAATGGGTTACTGAACCCCTGGAAAGGTAGAGGACCAGGACCAGGACACGTAGATGTTAATCAGGTACTCAGGGTGGTTGAGCCAGGGTCTCACAAAGACAAAGAGGATTCTAATAGCCCATTAAAATTCTGAATAGGCTCGGTAGATACAATGGGGGAGTTTCTGTTGAAACAAACAACTCTTTCTACTTCAGGAAGGCTCCTCCCAATGGGCGGGACTTACCACAGAACAGTATTAATCGATCTAAATTCTTTTATTGACAATGACTCTTGGATGAGAGTCGAAACGTCTATTTTTTCAAACTGAGTCCAGATGACTACAACTGAAGCTTTTTCTACTATGGAACACGCCTGGACCAATGAGGGATTACACCGACATTGTTCCTCAGGTTTGTGAGCGGCTTTATGATTAATCAATTGATTGAACTAAAAAAGACAACACTTTGCTTCTAAAATTGTCACGATTGATATTTTTTTGGGTTCTTAAAATTACAGTGTCACCAAAAATAATCACGATAATGGATTGACCTAATCGACATCCCTGAAGGCAGTTGAGTCAGAAGCAGAATGAGAACGCATTCTTTCCTCCCACAAATGCACAGACCGTGGTTGTTCTGGTGTTTTTCTTTTGGCTTTCGGATCGTCACTATATTCTTTCTATACAGAGACACACCAGGTTGTAGCTCCAGAGGCTTGACCCGGGACGAGGTCTAAGTCATTGTTTTATTCACCCGCCGTCTCGTGATCTGTGTCCAACGCATCAGAGTCTCAAAGCTAAACCTAAAACAAGTCTTTGTGTTCAACAGGAAGCGGTGTCAGGATGAAGCCTCGGAGCAGTTTTCTTTTCTCACTTCTGTCGCTGCTGCTTTTGCCTCGGCCTTCTCTGTTTTACTCTTTCAAAAACTGCTCTTGCTACGATCTCAGCAAGATTTATTGCAATAGTGATAAGCTGAACAATGTTCCCAGTGAGATACCCAAATCTGCCACAAGTCTATCAGTCTATGGCAACCACATCCAGAGCATCAGGGGCACGGACTTTACTGGGTTCTACAAACTAGATACTTTAAACCTGGGTTACAACGAAATCGCGCACATCGATGAGGGAGCATTTTCAGATTTAAACGCTTTAACGTCGCTCTCGTTGGTGTCCAACCGCCTCACGCTCCTGATGGACGACATGTTCAAAGGACTGTACAATCTGTCGACTCTGCGGTTAGACAAAAACAAGATTACATCCATTTCCAAGTTGGCGTTTGAGTCTTTAAATAAACTAAACACGCTGTCCTTGTCCAGTAATTATTTGGCCCAAACCACTGACATTACGAACATATATTTACACTGTCCATCGTTGGAGGAGTTGTATCTTGAATATAACAACTTCACTTCATTTCAATCTCATCATTTATCGTCACCTGCTTTAAAAACGTTAAGTCTCAAAGGAAACAATCTAACTGTATTTGAACCTAAAAATGCGCCGTTTAACTTTTCAAGACTCACAGATCTGAACCTGGGCTCGAACCCTCTGAGGAAGTTCAGCGTTCACTCAGACGTCTTTCCTCTTTTGAACTCTCTCAGTTTGGATTCCGTGTCATGCTCGGTATTTGAGTGGGACGTCGCTGACAAATACTTTCTCAGAAGTCTGACCAGTTTAGAGTTGTATTTTACTAGTTTTACAATTGAGACGTATCGATCCCTTTTCCAAACGGTTGACTCAGTTCACAGTCTGGATCTGTTCGGATTCAGCTGGTTGTTTGACAAAGGTCTGTTGGACTTTGCTTGCAGTATCCCGTCTCTTCAAATGTTAATCTTACGAGGAAATAATATTTCAGTTTTAAATGATAGTCTTTTACAGTCCTGCAACAATCTGACACATCTGATGCTTTCAAACAATTCACTGACTGATTTGACCGAGGCTTCGATCCGAATGTTGACACGTTTAATTTTACTCCAGCTGGAGGAAAATAGATTATCCAAAGTACCAGCGGCGATTAGAAACTTGACCACACTGCAATATCTGTATCTGGATTCAAACCAAATCAAAGAACTTCAGTGTTCAGACTTGATTCATTTCTCATTGTTAACTGAACTTTCTGTTTACGACAATTCCATTTCTAACTTAAACAGCTGTGTTTTCAAGACTTTAACCAACTTAAAATGTCTTAATATTGGACACAATAATCTTCTTCAGTTAGACGATGTTTTTGATGGGACTTTACACAAATTGGAGCGTTTAGATGTTTCTAAAAATTACCTTGGATGGATTCACAAAGACACGTTTCGAAACATGACCTCTCTGACCAGGTTATCTCTTGAGTCAACTAGAGTAATTTCAATCGAAGGTGGTGCCTTCAGAGGACTGAATAATCTTAAGGAGATGCATCTTACAACAGATCGTCTCGGTGCGGATAAATTTAATGGATTATCACAACTCAGAGTCCTATCTATAGTCCTCAACTGCCTGATAATCTCTTCGCCCTCTGCACTCAGTGAGCCTCTCTTTAGTTTGCCTTTACTGCAGCATTTGGAGGTCAAAGTTAGTGGTGATATTTGTTTCACTACGTCAAGAGAGGTTTTTAAAGGTCTGGACAATTTAAGAATTTTAAAATTGACCAATTTCTTCTTTAATGCCCCCAAACAAGGCACATTCCTTTACACTCCTCGCCTAGAACTACTCCGAATTGAACAATGTTTTGAGTTTGACCCAGCTCCAGAGCTATTTCATCCATTAACAGAGTTAAAAACTCTACATCTCCCTCAAACGGGAATCAAATCCTTGAACTTCCTCTCAGAAGCAAATCTGACAAAATTGGAAAAATTAAACGTAGTAAACAATGAGCTAAAAGTTATAAATGAGACTGTTTTTAAGGCTCTTCCTTCACTGAAATATCTCCAATTATCTGGAAACCCATTTGTGTGTAACTGCTCAAACGCTGGCTTTATTGACTGGGCGATCAGAAACAAACAGGTCCAGGTGGTCAGTGCTTTTCAGTTCACATGTTCTTCTCCTCCGTCTGAAGAAGGACACTTTCTGATGGACTTCAATGTGCAGTTGTGTTGGGAGGCCACTGGCTTCCTCTGCTTCATGTCCAGCTCTGCTTTGGTTCTTCTCACTCTTCTGTCCTCGTTCATCTATCACTTTCTGCGATGGCAGTTGGTCTATGGCTTCTACCTCCTCCAGGCATTTCTCTACGACAGTAAAAAGAGGAGACAGGGATGTCCTTACATCTACGACGCCTTTGTTTCCTACAACGTTCACAATGAAGACTGGGTTTATGGAGAGTTAATGCCTGAACTGGAAGAACGACAGGGATGGAGACTTTGTCTGCACCACCGCGACTTCCAGCCAGGTACAGCCGGCCCCTCAGTCTCACCTTCTGTCAGTCTTTCCTCAGTCTGACCTTCTTTCAGTCGGCCCCTCAGTCTAACCTTCTGTCAGTCTGGCCCCTGATGGATTCTGTCGTCCTCTGGAGCTGTGCTAACCTCACATATTCTGCTGTGTTCAGGGAAAGCCATCATTGAGAACATCACAGACGCCATCTACAGCAGCAGGAAGACTCTGTGTGTGATCAGCCGCCGCTACCTGCAGAGCGAGTGGTGCTCACGGGAGATACAGATGGCCAGGTACGGACTCACCTGGGTTAGTCCAGGGTTAGACCTGATAGTATCCTGGGTTAGACCTGATAGTATCCTGGGTTAGACCTGATAGTATCCTGGGTTAGACCTGATACTATCCTGGGTTAGACCTGATACTATCCTGGGTTAGACCTGATACTATCCTGGGTTAGACCTGATACTATCCTGTTCACTCACGTATAGGCTTATTTTCTTTGCGCAGCTTCCGTCTGTTCGACGAGCAGAAGGACGTGCTGATCCTGTTGTTTCTGGAGGAGATCCCGTCCAATCATCTGAGTCCGTTCTACCGCATGAGGAAGCTGGTGAAGAGCCGCACGTACCTGAGCTGGACCCAGGCCCAGAGCCATAAGGGCCTGTTCTGGGAGAAGGTCCGCAGAGCGTTAGAGTGTGGGCACGAACCTGGAGACGACCACAACCCGCTAACTGCTAACATTTAAGAGCTATAAGAATACAACCCGCTAACTGCTAACATTTAAGAGCTATAAGAATACAACCCGCTAACTGCTAACATTTAAGAGCTATAAGAATACAACCTGCTAACTGCCAACATTTAAGAGCGATAAGAATACAACCCGCTAACTGCTAACATTTAAGAGTTATTAGAGCTTGTGCAAGTGAAGAAGAGCATCTTGTTGGAATGGTTTCTGTTGATCTTGTGGATGGGGTGTTCAAGGATCCTCACGAGGCGGAGCAGTGTCAGTACAAGATTTTGGGAAAGTTACTTTCTTAATCGTCGTCGTTGAACGTTGCACAGATAAGCAGATGGATAAGGCTTTGACTATTGACCCCTGAACCCTGGAACACCTGATGGAGAGTAAAGAGCTGGTCCAGTGTGTCGTGATGACACTCACACTGCTCCTCCATCACATGCACAGACTCAGTACTTTTTCCACAGTTAAAGACCTTCTTTATTTATGCCTTGTAGTTTTGCAGCTTCTGCTAACCACCCACCAAAAAAGCCATGACAAGTGATGCTTTTTAAATAAAAATTAAAACAAAAGCCTCTTTTGTGTTCATGTTGAATTATTTGTTAATTGTTACTATTGTGATGGTAAAATGTCATGTTATTCTATCTATGCTGTTATTTTGTGCAGATAATATAAGAATATGGGCCCCTGATAAAGATGGTCCGGGGCCTCTGTATCGTGCCAGTGGATTGAGGGTCATGAATCTTTGCAGCCGTGATGATTGTTCTTTCTCTTTCTGAGCTGATTTGATTGTGATGATGTCGTACGTGTCAGTTTGTGTCACTGCCTTTAAAAGCATGTGTGATGTCATTGTTCTGGAGGGACAGAGACCTTTGTCAGGGACAGTTATTATTTACTGTGTCCGAGTAAATAAAGATCCACCTTTTGAGCAGAACTGCTGAGGTTTGACACAGAAATGTTTGCACATGAGCCTAATGTGATGGTCTTTAGTTTAGAAGCATAAACACACCTTTCTGCTTCTCCGTCAGCCTCACATCAGTCACGCGCTCACGCAGACCTGACCCAATCGAGCTTCTGCTGCAGGTGCGTCGTGGGAATTAAACTGTTCTATTTTGCATTGGTATATTTACTGGCACAATAAACTATCACATTAGGCTCAGGTGCAAACATTTCTGTGTCAAACCTCAGCAATTTGAAGCTGTATTTCATTTGTTTTTTATATAGTCGTTGTGGAGCATCCAATCACAGCTTGCCCCCACGCAGCTGGCATAACATGTGACTGTTCTGACCAATCAGAGCGAGAGCTGCTAGAGCGAAGCAGAGAGAGCCGAAGCTAAAGATTTAAAACCTGTTTTTAAGAAAACTGAAGGTTTTGAACCAGAGAAAAGTAAATGACCCTAAAAAAGGCAAAATCACCACAACATCTTTGTTAAAGCTGTAGGTCCCTGTCAGCAGAGCCCCTGCAGTTAGTTTTTACAGTGCGCTCTGTGGGAGAAATGCATTCTGGGTCAAGGAGGATGTTCTCGCTGCAGTTCCACAGACTTGCCACTGGGGCGACTCACGACAGCTTTAAGCTAGCAATACCCTATCCAGATATTTGAAAAGATAATGGGTTGAAGTGCATGTTTCCATGGGCAGTGCAGGTATTTGTCACACTAATAAAACACTGCACTGAATTTAAAACATTGTGTTAAAGAAGCTTTATTGAATTGAATATATTGTTTTGTCGGGTTTATTAATACTATTGTTCTAAAATCTTATACACCTGTAAAATTGTCATTTGTACATAATTGTTTCTAAAATGTCTGAGTCTTGTTCACTATTTTCAAACTGAACTCACTTGATCCTTCATGAAGAGCAGTGAGGTGTTGCTCTCAGTTCCTCTTTAGTCCAGCAGCAGTGAGTGACACCTTTGTATTTAGCTCTTTTTTACACTTATATTTCCTCCAGAGAGTGAGGTCACAGCACATTCAGTTTCTGACTAATTTATGTATATTTAGTCATATGTAGTAATTGTTATTGATCAGAGCCCATACCGTTAACCCTTATATTTGTCCTGTTTTTCTTATTATGACTAAGTTTGGTGGTATAGAACCAGCAGTGAATATTCATCATAGTTTTACATCTCAGCAGTTGCAGTTTGTGAAGAAATTTGAAAAAATAAAATTTAACGGAATCTCTATGTCATCATAAAGCGACGTGCCACGCTAACTGCTAATGTTTAAGAGCTATTAGAATACGACCCGCTAACTGCTAACGTTTTAGAGCTATTAGAATACGACCCGCTAACTGCCAACATATAACAGGTGTTAGTATACAGCCTGCTAACGGCTAACGTGTAGCTGCTAACAAGACCTGTCCACTGCTAACGTTTAGCCGCTAACAGGATTGTTAAGGGAAACAGCATTTTACTCGCACATCGTCGACTGATTGTAGCTTTTATTCATGCTACAAAGTAAAAACATATAGTATGAGCTATAAGCAGCTCTGTGAGATCTGTGTGTGTCGTTTGAGTGTAATTAAAGACTGTTTAATTACACAACCAGTTACTCTACGCGACAAACGGAACGCGCTATTAGGATGCTAGTTGTCTTTAGCTTTACGGGGACGGTCAATTCTGCACCGAACGTTTTGAAAAGTGCTATAAACTCTTCTGGTCATGAAGTGACCTCTGCAAACAGTTTATAATGAACTAGCGCTCCTTCTTCATGCTTTAAAGACAGAAACTAAACTAAACTTAAAGACAGAAACTAAACAGCACAAACCATTTCTACAACCCGTCTCTATCAAGGCCTTTGTATCATCTTGTTTTTTGATATTTTGGGGTTTTAAACGTTTTTTTTTTTTAACACCTAACGAAAAATAAATGAAACAGATCAAAGAGAACATAGCAAAAAAAGAGAGAAAAAGACGAAAAAGACATGAATCAAATAAAAGCACACTAAAAGTCCAATATAAAAGTCTCAGGAGTAAATTCAAAAGGTATCCATTAGTTGCATCCACGGCCAAAGTGTCGAGGCCCAAATAACTTCATCCTGGCCTTTGTTTCAAGAGTTTAAAAATGTTTTTTAACGTTACCATAGACAACAGCTGTCAACTGGCCTCATCAATTAAAGCCACGATGTCGATCTTTTTCGATACCTCTGTCAGCATCAATAGATATTTGGTATCGGCGAATCACTGCTAAACAAGCTCAAAAAATGCACCCCTCAGTGTCGTCCCGGAGCCGTTTGATGCCAAAGCCGTAGTTTGAACCCAGCTGTAAAGTTCTTTTTGACATGACTAACTCTACATTAGGGGCCATTTTGAATGTCCTTTCTGCAGCCAGGACTTACGGTTCGCAAATGTCAGCCATCTTGGGGACTGGTCTGCACATGTCAGCCATCTTAGGGACTGGTCTGCACATGTCAGCCATCTTGGGGACTGGTCTGCACATGTCAGCCATCTTGGGGACTGGTCTGCACATGTCAGCCATCTTGGGGACTGGTCTGCACATGTCAGCCATCTTGGGGTCTGGTCTGCACATGTCAGCCATCTTGGGGACTGGTCTGCACATGTCAGTCATCTTGGGGTCTGGTCTGCACATGTCAGCCATCTTGGGGACTGGTCTGCACATGTCAGTCATCTTGGGGACTGGTTTGCACTGAGCCACTTTTTTAACTTGACTTTACACGTGTGATATGCATTTGTGACGGCTGTGAGGTTCCAATCAGGTTCCTCGGGGACAGACAGAGCAGTTTGACCTCAGCAGTCTCCTCTCGCTGCTCCTCTGGTTCTGCTGTAGCTGGTGCTTCTCACGTTAAAGTGAGTGATGATGGACCGTCAATCACTTTCACTGTTTTCCAGAGTGACTAAACTGTGTTTGTGTAATTGTCCAAGATTTTAACAGTTTGTTTGTGGAGCGATCGCTGCAGTGTCGTGCGGTCAAGGCAATCAAGGCAAGCAGCGATTGACCAATATAATCTATATTTACCGTATGTCACAACTATATTTAAATTGTTCTAAAATATATCAAAATAAGCCCATTTTCTTCTCACTGCTGAAGCTTGGCAGATGTCACAGTGTCTTAAGTGCCCTCTACAGGCCGCTGAGCAGTACTGCAGGAAGCCTGGTTCTTCTTCTCCTGCAGCTGCTCAGTTTGTGGGCGTGTTCAGAGGAGAAGAGAAGCCCTAACTGAGCATGTGCAGAGGAGAAGAGAAGCCCTAACTGAGAATGTGCAGAGGAGAAGAGATAATAGTTGAGCTCATAAGACTGACAGTCTCATTTCATGCAGGAGACTGGGGATTCTACCAGATCAGACTCAGAATCAGAAAAGGTTTATTTCCATTGTCAATGAACAGAATTCACAAACATAAGAACTTGACCAAAGTGCAACATAAAACAATGAACAATGAATTAGACAAAAAGAAAATGGATTTAGTAACTTCCTGATGCCAGATAAAACAATACCAACTAAATGATTCGTGATTAAAATATAAATGTGATCTAAAAAGTTTCCCCAAACCCCGAAAGAAAAGATAAAACCAAAGCGCTTCATTCAACGTTTGAGAGCTTCTTCTTGTGATCACATTGGTGGAGCTGCAGGTTCCTCAGGTGGAGCTGCAGGTTCCTCAGGTGGAGCTGCAGGTTCCTCAGGTGGAGATGCAGGTTCCTCAGGTGGAGCTGCAGGTTCCTCAGGTGGAGCTGCAGGTTCCTCAGGTGGAGCTGCAGGTTCCTCAGGTGGAGCTGCAGGTTCCTCAGGTGGAGCTGCAGGTTCCTCAGGTGGAGCTGCAGGTTCCTCAGGTGGAGATGCAGGTTCCTCAGGTGGAGCTGCAGGTTCCTCAGGTGGAGATGCAGGTTCCTCAGGTGGAGCTGCAGGTTCCTCAGGTGGAGATGCAGGTTCCTCAGGTGGAGCTGCTCCGTGAGTCGTTGCGAATTCGAGCAGCTCCAAATAAACTTTATCACTGCTGATTCCAGGAGAGACTTTATCCAGTCGCTCACTCTTTAGTTTTTGGAGTAAAACGTGCAGCAGCGTTCCACTGTACAACCTGCACACAACAGAACAAATGTGCAGAAAATAAGCAATGACGAGTGACAGCGACAGACCCCTGTGCCACGGGCCCCTGTGCCACGGGCCCCTGTGCCACGGGCCCCTGTGCCACGGGCCCCTGTGCCACGGGCCCCTGTGCCACGGGCCCCTGTGCCACGCTCCAGCCCCCATCCTCATATTTGCATAGTAGTAGCAGTAGTAGCAGTAGTAGTAGTAGTAGTAGTAGTAGTAGTAGTAGTAGTAGTAGTAGAAGTAGTAGTACTAGTAGTAGTAGAAGTAGTAGTAGCAGCAGTAGCAGTAGTAGTAGTGGTAGCAGTAGCAGTAGTAGTAGTAGCAGTAGAAGTAGTAGTAGTAGTAGTAGAAGTAGTAGTAGCAGCAGTAGCAGTAGCAGTAGTAGTAGTAGTAGCAGTAGCAGCAGTAGTAGTAGTAGTAGTAGTAGTAGTAGTAGTAGAAGTAGTAGTAGTAG
>NW_027315852.1:75000-143052 GCF_026437365.1 Eucyclogobius newberryi | reverse complement strand
ATTGTTACTTAGAGTCTCATCATTACTTAGTCTCATCATTACTTAGAGTCTCATCATTACTTAGAGTCTCATCATTACTTAGAGTCTCATCATTACTTAGTCTCATCATTACTTAGTCTCATCATTACTTAGAGTCTAATCGTTACTTAGAGTCTCATTGTTACTTAGAGTCTCATCATTACTTAGTCTCATCATTACTTAGTCTCATCATTACTTAGAGTCTCATCATTACTTAGTCTCATCATTACTTAGAGTCTCATCATTACTTAGAGTCTCATCATTACTTAGTCTCATCATTACTTAGAGTCTCATCATTACTTAGTCTCATCATTTCTTAGTCTCATCATTACTTAGTCTCATCATTACTTAGAGTCTCATCATTACTTAGAGTCTCATCATTACTTAGAGTCTCATCATTACTTAGAGTCTAATCGTTACTTAGTCTCATCGTTACTTAGAGTCTCATCATTACTTAGAGTCTCATCATTACTTAGTCTCATCATTACTTAGAGTCTCATCATTACTTAGAGTCTCATCATTACTTAGAGTCTCATCATTACTTAGTCTCATCATTACTTAGAGTCTCATCATTACTTAGTCTCATCGTTACTTAGAGTCTCATCATTACTATGAGTCTCATCATTACTTAGAGTCTCATCATTACTTAGTCTCATCATTACTTAGTCTCATCATTACTTAGAGTCTCATCATTACTTAGTCTCATCATTACTTAGAGTCTCATCATTACTTAGAGTCTCATTATTACTTAGTCTCATCATTACTTAGTCTCATCATTACTTAGAGTCTCATCATTACTTAGAGTCTCATCATTACTATGAGTCTCATCATTGCTTAGTCTCATCATTACTTAGTCTCATCATTACTTAGTCTCATCATTACTTAGAGTCTAATCGTTACTTAGAGTCTCATCATTACTTAGTCTCATCATTACTTAGAGTCTCATCATTACTTAGTCTCATCATTACTTAGAGTCTCATCATTACTTAGAGTCTCATCATTACTTAGTCTCATCGTTATTAAGAGTCCCATCATTACTTAGTCTCATCATTACTTAATCTCATCATTACTTAGAGTCTCATCATTACTTAGAGTCTCATCGTTACTTAGAGTCTCATCGTTACTTAGAGTCTCATCGTTACTTAGAGTCTCATCATAACTTAGTCTCATCATTACTTAGAGTCTTATCATTACTTAGAGTCTCATCATTACTTAGTCTCACATCATTACTTAGTCTCATCATTACTTAGTTTCATCATTACTTAGAGTCTAATCGTTACTTAGAGTCTCATCGTTACTTAGAGTCTCATCATTACTTAGTCTAATCATTACTTAGAGTCTCATCATTACCTAGTCTCATCATTACTTAGAGTCTCATCATTACTTAGAGTCTCATCATTAATTAGAGTCTCATCATTACTTAGTCTCATCATTACTTAGAGTCTCATTGTTACTTAGAGGCTCATCATTACTTAGAGTCTCATCATTACTTAGAGTCTGATCATTACTTAGTCTCATCATTACTTAGAATCTCATCGTTACTTAGAGTCTCATCATTACTTAGTCTCATCATTACTTAGAGTCTCATCATTACTTAGAGTCTCATCATTACTTAGTCTCATCATTACTTAGAGTCTCATCATTACTTAGTCTCATCATTACTTAGTCTCATCATTACTTAGTCTAATCGTTACTTAGAGTCTCATCGTTACTTAGAGTCTCATCGTTACTTAGAGTCTCATCATTACTTAGAGTCTCATCATTACTTAGTCTCATCATTACTTAGAGTCTCATCATTACTTAGTCTCATCATTACTTAGAGTCTCATCATTACTTAGAGTCTCATCATTACTTAGAGTCTCATCATTACTTAGTCTCATCATTACTTAGTCTCATCATTACTTAGTCTAATCGTTACTTAGAGTCTCATCGTTACTTAGAGTCTCATCGTTACTTAGAGTCTCATCATTACTTAGAGTCTCATCATTACTTAGAGTCTCATCATTACTTAGTCTCATCATTACTTAGAGTCTCATCATTACTTAGAGTCTCATCATTACTTAGAGTCTCATCATTACTTAGTCTCATCATTACTTAGTCTCATCATTACTTAGTCTAATCGTTACTTAGAGTCTCATCGTTACTTAGAGTCTCATCGTTACTTAGAGTCTCATCATTACTTAGAGTCTCATCATTACTTAGAGTCTCATCATTACTTAGAGTCTCATCATTACTTGGTCTCATCATTACTTAGAGTCTCATCATTACTTAGTCTCATCATAACTTAGAGTCTCATCATTACAGAGTCTCATCATTACGTAGAGTCTCATCATTACTTAGTCTCATCATTACTTAGTCTCATCATTACTTAGTCTCATCATTACTTAGAGTCTCATCATCACTTAGTCTCATCGTTATTAAGAGTCCCATCATTACTTAGTCTCATCATTACTTAATCTCATCATTACTTAATCTCATCATTACTTAGAGTCTCATCGTTACTTAGAGTCTCATCGTTACTTAGAGTCTCATCATTACTTAGAGTCTCATCATTACTTAGAGTCTCATCATTACTTAGTCTCACATGATTACTTAGTCTTACATCATTACTTAGTCTCATCATTACTTAGAGTCTAATCGTTACTTGGAGTCTAATCGTTACTTAGAGTCTCATCGTTACTTAGTCTCATCATTACTTAGAGTCTCATTATTATTTAGAGTCTCATCATTACTTAGAGTCTCATCATTACTTAGAGTCTCATCATTACTTAGTCTCATCATTACTTAGTCTCATCATTACTTAGTCTCATCATTACTTAGAGTCTCATCATTACTTAGAGTCTCATCATTACTTTGTCTCATCATTACTTAGTCTCTCATCATTACTTAGTCTCATCATTACTTAGAGTCTCATCATTACTTAGAGTCTCATCATTACTTAGTCTCATCATTACTTAGAGTCTCATCATTACTTAGAGTCTCATCATTACTTAGAGTCTCATCATTACTTAGTCTCATCATTACTTAGTCTCATCATTACTTAGAGTCTAATCGTTACTTAGAGTCTCATTGTTACTTAGAGTCTCATCATTACTTAGTCTCATCATTACTTAGTCTCATCATAACTTAGAGTCTCATCATTAC
The DNA here is from genome assembly GCF_026437365.1 of Eucyclogobius newberryi. Classification (NCBI taxonomy): domain Eukaryota; kingdom Metazoa; phylum Chordata; class Actinopteri; order Gobiiformes; family Gobiidae; genus Eucyclogobius; species Eucyclogobius newberryi. The sequence continues at coordinate 139,890 of NW_027315852.1, read as the reverse complement.
TTAGTCTCATCATTACTTAGAGTCTCATCATTACTTAGAGTCTCATCATTACTTAGTCTCATCATTACTTAGTCTCATCATTACTTAGAGTCTCATCATTACTTAGTCTCATCATTACTTAGTCTCATCATTACTTAGAGTCTCATCATTACTTAGTCTCATCATTACTTAGTCTCATCATTACTTAGAGTCTCATTGTTACTTAGAGGCTCATCATTACTTAGAGTCTCATCATTACTTAGAGTCTGATCATTACTTAGTCTCATCATTACTTAGAATCTCATCGTTACTTAGAGTCTCATCATTACTTAGTCTCATCATTACTTAGAGTCTCATCATTACTTAGAGTCTCATCATTACTTAGTCTCATCATTACTTAGAGTCTCATCATTACTTAGTCTCATCATTACTTAGAGTCTCATCGTTACTTAGAGTCATCATTACTTAGAGTCTCATCATTACTTAGAGTCTCATCATTACTTAGTCTCATCATTACTTAGTCACATCATTACTTAGAGTCTCATCATTACTTAGTCTCATCATTACTTAGTCTCATCATTACTTAGTCTCATCATTACTTAGAGTCTCATCATTACTTAGTCTCATCGTTATTAAGAGTCCCATCATTACTTAGTCTCATCATTACTTAATCTCATCATTACTTAGAGTCTCATCATTACTTAGAGTCTCATCGTTACTTAGAGTCTCATCGTTACTTAGAGTCTCATCGTTACTTAGAGTCTCATCATTACTTAGTCTCATCATTACTTAGAGTCTTATCATTACTTAGAGTCTCATCATTACTTAGTCTCACATCATTACTTAGTCTCATCATTACTTAGTTTCATCATTACTTAGAGTCTAATCGTTACTTAGAGTCTCATCGTTACTTAGAGTCTCATCATTACTTAGTCTAATCATTACTTAGAGTCTCATGATTACTTAGTCTCATCATTACTTAGAGTCTCATCATTACTTAGAGTCTCATCATTAATTAGAGTCTCATCATTACTTAGTCTCATCATTACTTAGAGTCTCATTGTTACTTAGAGGCTCATCATTACTTAGAGTCTCATCATTACTTAGTCTCATCATTACTTAGTCTCATCATTACTTAGAGTCTCATTGTTACTTAGAGGCTCATCATTACTTAGAGTCTCATCATTACTTAGAGTCTGATCATTACTTAGTCTCATCATTACTTAGAATCTCATCGTTACTTAGAGTCTCATCATTACTTAGTCTCATCATTACTTAGAGTCTCATCATTACTTAGAGTCTCATCATTACTTAGTCTCATCATTACTTAGTCTCATCATTACTTAGTCTAATCGTTACTTAGAGTCTCATCATTACTTAGAGTCTCATCATTACTTAGTCTCATCATTACTTAGAGTCTCATCATTACTTAGTCTCATCATTACTTAGAGTCTCATCATTACTTGGAGTCTCATCATTACTTAGAGTCTCATCATTACTTAGTCTCATCATTACTTAGTCTCATCATTACTTAGTCTAATCGTTACTTAGAGTCTCATCGTTACTTAGAGTCTCATCGTTACTTAGAGTCTCATCATTACTTAGAGTCTCATCATTACTTAGAGTCTCATCATTACTTAGTCTCATCATTACTTAGAGTCTCATCATTACTTAGAGTCTCATTACTTAGAGTCTCATCATTACTTAGAGTCTCATCATTACTTAGTCTCATCATTACTTAGTCTCATCATTACTTAGTCTAATCGTTACTTAGAGTCTCATCGTTACTTAGAGTCTCATCGTTACTTAGAGTCTCATCATTACTTAGAGTCTCATCATTACTTAGAGTCTCATCATTACTTGGTCTCATCATTACTTAGAGTCTCATCATTACTTAGTCTCATCATAACTTAGAGTCTCATCATTACAGAGTCTCATCATTACTTAGAGTCTCATCATTACTTAGTCTCATCATTACTTAGTCTCATCATTACTTAGTCTCATCATTACTTAGAGTCTCATCATCACTTAGTCTCATCGTTATTAAGAGTCCCATCATTACTTAGTCTCATCATTACTTAATCTCATCATTACTTAATCTCATCATTACTTAGAGTCTCATCGTTACTTAGAGTCTCATCGTTACTTAGAGTCTCATCATTACTTAGAGTCTCATCATTACTTAGAGTCTCATCATTACTTAGTCTCACATGATTACTTAGTCTTACATCATTACTTAGTCTCATCATTACTTAGAGTCTAATCGTTACTTGGAGTCTAATCGTTACTTAGAGTCTCATCGTTACTTAGAGTCTCATCATTACTTAGTCTCATCATTACTTAGAGTCTCATTATTATTTAGAGTCTCATCATTACTTAGAGTCTCATCATTACTTAGAGTCTCATCATTACTTAGTCTCATCATTACTTAGTCTCATCATTACTTAGTCTCATCATTACTTAGAGTCTCATCATTACTTAGAGTCTCATCATTACTTAGTCTCATCATTACTTAGTCTCTCATCATTACTTAGTCTCATCATTACTTAGAGTCTCATCATTACTTAGAGTCTCATCATTACTTAGTCTCATCATTACTTAGAGTCTCATCATTACTTAGAGTCTCATCATTACTTAGTCTCATCATTACTTAGAGTCTCATCATTACTTAGTCTCATCATTACTTAGAGTCTCATCATTACTTAGAGTCGCATCATTACTTAGAGTCTCATCATTACTTAGTCTCATCATTACTTAGTCTCATCATTACTTAGTCTAATCGTTACTTAGAGTCTCATCGTTACTTAGAGTCTCATCGTTACTTAGAGTCTCATCATTACTTAGAGTCTCATCATTACTTAGAGTCTCATCATTACTTAGTCTCATCATTACTTAGAGTCTCATCATTACTTAGAGTCTCATTACTTAGAGTCTCATCATTACTTAGAGTCTCATCATTACTTAGTCTCATCATTACTTAGTCTCATCATTACTTAGTCTAATCGTTACTTAGAGTCTCATCGTTACTTAGAGTCTCATCGTTACTTAGAGTCTCATCATTACTTAGAGTCTCATCATTACTTAGAGTCTCATCATTACTTGGTCTCATCATTACTTAGAGTCTCATCATTACTTAGTCTCATCATAACTTAGAGTCTCATCGTTACTTAGAGTCTCATCGTTACTTAGAGTCTCATCATTACTTAGAGTCTCATCATTACTTAGTCTCATCATTACTTAGTCTCATCATTACTTAGTCTCATCATTACTTAGAGTCTCATCATCACTTAGTCTCATCATTACTTAGAGTCTCATCATTACTTAGTCTCATCGTTACTTAGAGTCTCATCATTACTATGAGTCTCATCATTACTTAGTCTCATCATTACTTAGTCTCATCATTACTTAGTCTCATCATTACTTAGAGTCTCATCATTACTTAGTCTCATCATTACTTAGAGTCTCATCATTACTTAGAGTCTCATTATTACTTAGTCTCATCATTACTTAGTCTCATCATTACTTAGAGTCTCATCATTACTTAGAGTCTCATCATTACTTAGAGTCTCATCATTACTATGAGTCTCATCATTGCTTAGTCTCATCATTACTTAGTCTCATCATTACTTAGTCTCATCATTACTTAGAGTCTAATCGTTACTTAGAGTCTCATCATTACTTAGTCTCATCATTACTTAGAGTCTCATCATTACTTAGTCTCATCATTACTTAGAGTCTCATCATTACTTAGAGTCTCATCATTACTTAGTCTCATCGTTATTAAGAGTCCCATCATTACTTAGTCTCATCATTACTTAATCTCATCATTACTTAGTCTCATCATTACTTAGAGTCTCATTATTACTTAGAGTCTCATTATTATTTAGAGTCTCATCATTACTTAGAGTCTCATCATTACTTAGAGTCTCATCATTACTTAGTCTCATCATTACTTAGTCTCATCATTACTTAGTCTCATCATTACTTAGAGTCTCATCATTACTTAGAGTCTCATCATTACTTAGTCTCATCATTACTTAGTCTCTCGTCATTACTTAGTCTCATCATTACTTAGAGTCTCATAGTTACTTAGAGTCTCATCATTACTTAGTCTCATCATTACTTAGAGTCTCATCATTACTTAGTCTCATCATTACTTAGAGTCTCATCGTTACTTAGAGTCATCATTAGTTAGAGTCTCATCATTACTTAGAGTCTCATCATTACTTAGTCTCATCATTACTTAGTCACATCATTACTTAGAGTCTCATCATTACTTAGTCTCATCATTACTTAGTCTCATCATTACTTAGTCTCATCATTACTTAGAGTCTCATCATTACTTAGTCTCATCGTTATTAAGAGTCTCATCATTACTTAGTCTCATCATTACTTAATCTCATCATTACTTAGAGTCTCATCATTACTTAGAGTCTCATCGTTACTTAGAGTCTCATCGTTACTTAGAGTCTCATCGTTACTTAGAGTCTCATCATTACTTAGTCTCATCATTACTTAGAGTCTTATCATTACTTAGAGTCTCATCATTACTTAGTCTCACATCATTACTTAGTCTCATCATTACTTAGTTTCATCATTACTTAGAGTCTAATCGTTACTTAGAGTCTCATCGTTACTTAGAGTCTCATCATTACTTAGTCTAATCATTACTTAGAGTCTCATCATTACTTAGTCTCATCATTACTTAGAGTCTCATCATTACTTAGAGTCTCATCATTAATTAGAGTCTCATCATTACTTAGTCTCATCATTACTTAGAGTCTCATTGTTACTTAGAGGCTCATCATTACTTAGAGTCTCATCATTACTTAGTCTCATCATTACTTAGTCTCATCATTACTTAGAGTCTCATTGTTACTTAGAGGCTCATCATTACTTAGAGTCTCATCATTACTTAGAGTCTGATCATTACTTAGTCTCATCATTACTTAGAATCTCATCGTTACTTAGAGTCTCATCATTACTTAGTCTCATCATTACTTAGAGTCTCATCATTACTTAGAGTCTCATCATTACTTAGTCTCATCATTACTTAGAGTCTCATCATTACTTAGTCTCATCATTACTTAGAGTCTCATCGTTACTTAGAGTCATCATTACTTAGAGTCTCATCATTACTTAGAGTCTCATCATTACTTAGTCTCATCATTACTTAGTCACATCATTACTTAGAGTCTCATCATTACTTAGTCTCATCATTACTTAGTCTCATCATTACTTAGTCTCATCATTACTTAGAGTCTCATCATTACTTAGTCTCATCGTTATTAAGAGTCCCATCATTACTTAGTCTCATCATTACTTAATCTCATCATTACTTAGAGTCTCATCATTACTTAGAGTCTCATCGTTACTTAGAGTCTCATCGTTACTTAGAGTCTCATCGTTACTTAGAGTCTCATCATTACTTAGTCTCATCATTACTTAGAGTCTTATCATTACTTAGAGTCTCATCATTACTTAGTCTCACATCATTACTTAGTCTCATCATTACTTAGTTTCATCATTACTTAGAGTCTAATCGTTACTTAGAGTCTCATCGTTACTTAGAGTCTCATCATTACTTAGTCTAATCATTACTTAGAGTCTCATGATTACTTAGTCTCATCATTACTTAGAGTCTCATCATTACTTAGAGTCTCATCATTAATTAGAGTCTCATCATTACTTAGTCTCATCATTACTTAGAGTCTCATTGTTACTTAGAGGCTCATCATTACTTAGAGTCTCATCATTACTTAGTCTCATCATTACTTAGTCTCATCATTACTTAGAGTCTCATTGTTACTTAGAGGCTCATCATTACTTAGAGTCTCATCATTACTTAGAGTCTGATCATTACTTAGTCTCATCATTACTTAGAATCTCATCGTTACTTAGAGTCTCATCATTACTTAGTCTCATCATTACTTAGAGTCTCATCATTACTTAGAGTCTCATCATTACTTAGTCTCATCATTACTTAGTCTCATCATTACTTAGTCTAATCGTTACTTAGAGTCTCATCATTACTTAGAGTCTCATCATTACTTAGTCTCATCATTACTTAGAGTCTCATCATTACTTAGTCTCATCATTACTTAGAGTCTCATCATTACTTGGAGTCTCATCATTACTTAGAGTCTCATCATTACTTAGTCTCATCATTACTTAGTCTCATCATTACTTAGTCTAATCGTTACTTAGAGTCTCATCGTTACTTAGAGTCTCATCGTTACTTAGAGTCTCATCATTACTTAGAGTCTCATCATTACTTAGAGTCTCATCATTACTTAGTCTCATCATTACTTAGAGTCTCATCATTACTTAGAGTCTCATTACTTAGAGTCTCATCATTACTTAGAGTCTCATCATTACTTAGTCTCATCATTACTTAGTCTCATCATTACTTAGTCTAATCGTTACTTAGAGTCTCATCGTTACTTAGAGTCTCATCATTACTTAGAGTCTCATCATTACTTAGAGTCTCATCATTACTTAGAGTCTCATCATTACTTGGTCTCATCATTACTTAGAGTCTCATCATTACTTAGTCTCATCATAACTTAGAGTCTCATCATTACAGAGTCTCATCATTACTTAGAGTCTCATCATTACTTAGTCTCATCATTACTTAGTCTCATCATTACTTAGTCTCATCATTACTTAGAGTCTCATCATCACTTAGTCTCATCGTTATTAAGAGTCCCATCATTACTTAGTCTCATCATTACTTAATCTCATCATTACTTAATCTCATCATTACTTAGAGTCTCATCGTTACTTAGAGTCTCATCGTTACTTAGAGTCTCATCATTACTTAGAGTCTCATCATTACTTAGAGTCTCATCATTACTTAGTCTCACATGATTACTTAGTCTTACATCATTACTTAGTCTCATCATTACTTAGAGTCTAATCGTTACTTGGAGTCTAATCGTTACTTAGAGTCTCATCGTTACTTAGAGTCTCATCATTACTTAGTCTCATCATTACTTAGAGTCTCATTATTATTTAGAGTCTCATCATTACTTAGAGTCTCATCATTACTTAGAGTCTCATCATTACTTAGTCTCATCATTACTTAGTCTCATCATTACTTAGTCTCATCATTACTTAGAGTCTCATCATTACTTAGAGTCTCATCATTACTTAGTCTCATCATTACTTAGTCTCTCATCATTACTTAGTCTCATCATTACTTAGAGTCTCATCATTACTTAGAGTCTCATCATTACTTAGTCTCATCATTACTTAGAGTCTCATCATTACTTAGAGTCTCATCATTACTTAGTCTCATCATTACTTAGTCTCATCATTACTTAGAGTCTAATCGTTACTTAGAGTCTCATTGTTACTTAGAGTCTCATCATTACTTAGTCTCATCATTACTTAGTCTCATCATAACTTAGAGTCTCATCATTACTTAGTCTCATCATTACTTAGAGTCTCATCATTACTTAGAGTCTCATCATTACTTAGTCTCATCATTACTTAGTCTCATCATTACTTAGAGTCTCATCATTACTTAGAGTCTCATCATTACTTAGTCTCATCATTACTTAGTCTCATCATTACTTAGAGTCTCATCATTACTTAGAGTCTCATCATTACTTAGAGTCTCATCATTACTTAGTCTCATCATTACTTAGAGTCTCATCATTACTTAGAGTCTCATCATTACTTAGAGTCTCATCATTACTTAGTCTCATCATTACTTAGAGTCTCATCATTACTTAGAGTCTCATCATTACTTAGTCTCATCATTACTTAGAGTCTCATCATTACTTAGTCTCATCATTACTTAGAGTCTCATCATTACTTAGTCTCATCATTACTTAGTCTCATCATTACTTAGAGTCTAATCGTTACTTAGAGTCTCATCATTACTTAGTCTCATCATTACTTAGTCTCATCATTACTTAGAGTCTAATCGTTACTTAGAGTCTCATTGTTACTTAGAGTCTCATCATTACTTAGAGTCTCATCATTACTTAGTCTCATCATTACTTAGAGTCTCATCATTACTTAGAGTCTCATCATTACTTAGAGTCTCATCATTACTTAGAGTCTCATCATTACTTAGTCATCTCATTACTTAGAGTCTCATCATTACTTAGAGTCTCATCATTACTTAGAGCCTCATCATTACTTAGTCTCATCATTACTTAGAGTCTCATCATTACTTAAAGTCTCATCATTACTTAGAGTCTCATCATTACTTAGAGTCTCATCATTACTTAGAGTCTCATCATTACTTAGTCTCATCATTACTTAGAATCTCATTGTTACTTAGAGTCTCATCATTACTTAGTCTCATCATTACTTAGTCTCATCATTACTTAGAATCTCATTGTTACTTAGAGTCTCATCATTACTTAGTCTCATCATTACTTAGAGTCTCATCATTACTTAGAGTCTCATCATTACTTAGAGTCTCATCATTACTTAGTCTCATCATTACTTAGTCTCATCATTACTTAGAGTCTAATCGTTACTTAGAGTCTCATTGTTACTTAGAGTCTCATCATTACTTAGTCTCATCATTACTTAGTCTCATCATTACTTAGAGTCTCATCATTACTTAGTCTCATCATTACTTAGAGTCTCATCATTACTTAGAGTCTCATCATTACTTAGTCTCATCATTACTTAGAGTCTCATCATTACTTAGTCTCATCATTTCTTAGTCTCATCATTACTTAGTCTCATCATTACTTAGAGTCTCATCATTACTTAGAGTCTCATCATTACTTAGAGTCTCATCATTACTTAGAGTCTAATCGTTACTTAGTCTCATCGTTACTTAGAGTCTCATCATTACTTAGAGTCTCATCATTACTTAGTCTCATCATTACTTAGAGTCTCATCATTACTTAGAGTCTCATCATTACTTAGAGTCTCATCATTACTTAGTCTCATCATTACTTAGAGTCTCATCATTACTTAGTCTCATCGTTACTTAGAGTCTCATCATTACTATGAGTCTCATCATTACTTAGAGTCTCATCATTACTTAGTCTCATCATTACTTAGTCTCATCATTACTTAGAGTCTCATCATTACTTAGTCTCATCATTACTTAGAGTCTCATCATTACTTAGAGTCTCATTATTACTTAGTCTCATCATTACTTAGTCTCATCATTACTTAGAGTCTCATCATTACTTAGAGTCTCATCATTACTATGAGTCTCATCATTGCTTAGTCTCATCATTACTTAGTCTCATCATTACTTAGTCTCATCATTACTTAGAGTCTAATCGTTACTTAGAGTCTCATCATTACTTAGTCTCATCATTACTTAGAGTCTCATCATTACTTAGTCTCATCATTACTTAGAGTCTCATCATTACTTAGAGTCTCATCATTACTTAGTCTCATCGTTATTAAGAGTCCCATCATTACTTAGTCTCATCATTACTTAATCTCATCATTACTTAGAGTCTCATCATTACTTAGAGTCTCATCGTTACTTAGAGTCTCATCGTTACTTAGAGTCTCATCGTTACTTAGAGTCTCATCATAACTTAGTCTCATCATTACTTAGAGTCTTATCATTACTTAGAGTCTCATCATTACTTAGTCTCACATCATTACTTAGTCTCATCATTACTTAGTTTCATCATTACTTAGAGTCTAATCGTTACTTAGAGTCTCATCGTTACTTAGAGTCTCATCATTACTTAGTCTAATCATTACTTAGAGTCTCATCATTACTTAGTCTCATCATTACTTAGAGTCTCATCATTACTTAGAGTCTCATCATTAATTAGAGTCTCATCATTACTTAGTCTCATCATTACTTAGAGTCTCATTGTTACTTAGAGGCTCATCATTACTTAGAGTCTCATCATTACTTAGAGTCTGATCATTACTTAGTCTCATCATTACTTAGAATCTCATCGTTACTTAGAGTCTCATCATTACTTAGTCTCATCATTACTTAGAGTCTCATCATTACTTAGAGTCTCATCATTACTTAGTCTCATCATTACTTAGAGTCTCATCATTACTTAGTCTCATCATTACTTAGTCTCATCATTACTTAGTCTAATCGTTACTTAGAGTCTCATCGTTACTTAGAGTCTCATCGTTACTTAGAGTCTCATCATTACTTAGAGTCTCATCATTACTTAGTCTCATCATTACTTAGAGTCTCATCATTACTTAGTCTCATCATTACTTAGAGTCTCATCATTACTTAGAGTCTCATCATTACTTAGAGTCTCATCATTACTTAGTCTCATCATTACTTAGTCTCATCATTACTTAGTCTAATCGTTACTTAGAGTCTCATCGTTACTTAGAGTCTCATCGTTACTTAGAGTCTCATCATTACTTAGAGTCTCATCATTACTTAGAGTCTCATCATTACTTAGTCTCATCATTACTTAGAGTCTCATCATTACTTAGAGTCTCATCATTACTTAGAGTCTCATCATTACTTAGTCTCATCATTACTTAGTCTCATCATTACTTAGTCTAATCGTTACTTAGAGTCTCATCGTTACTTAGAGTCTCATCGTTACTTAGAGTCTCATCATTACTTAGAGTCTCATCATTACTTAGAGTCTCATCATTACTTAGAGTCTCATCATTACTTGGTCTCATCATTACTTAGAGTCTCATCATTACTTAGTCTCATCATAACTTAGAGTCTCATCATTACAGAGTCTCATCATTACGTAGAGTCTCATCATTACTTAGTCTCATCATTACTTAGTCTCATCATTACTTAGTCTCATCATTACTTAGAGTCTCATCATCACTTAGTCTCATCGTTATTAAGAGTCCCATCATTACTTAGTCTCATCATTACTTAATCTCATCATTACTTAATCTCATCATTACTTAGAGTCTCATCGTTACTTAGAGTCTCATCGTTACTTAGAGTCTCATCATTACTTAGAGTCTCATCATTACTTAGAGTCTCATCATTACTTAGTCTCACATGATTACTTAGTCTTACATCATTACTTAGTCTCATCATTACTTAGAGTCTAATCGTTACTTGGAGTCTAATCGTTACTTAGAGTCTCATCGTTACTTAGTCTCATCATTACTTAGAGTCTCATTATTATTTAGAGTCTCATCATTACTTAGAGTCTCATCATTACTTAGAGTCTCATCATTACTTAGTCTCATCATTACTTAGTCTCATCATTACTTAGTCTCATCATTACTTAGAGTCTCATCATTACTTAGAGTCTCATCATTACTTTGTCTCATCATTACTTAGTCTCTCATCATTACTTAGTCTCATCATTACTTAGAGTCTCATCATTACTTAGAGTCTCATCATTACTTAGTCTCATCATTACTTAGAGTCTCATCATTACTTAGAGTCTCATCATTACTTAGAGTCTCATCATTACTTAGTCTCATCATTACTTAGTCTCATCATTACTTAGAGTCTAATCGTTACTTAGAGTCTCATTGTTACTTAGAGTCTCATCATTACTTAGTCTCATCATTACTTAGTCTCATCATAACTTAGAGTCTCATCATTACTTAGTCTCATCATTACTTAGAGTCTCATCATTACTTAGAGTCTCATTATTACTTAGTCTCATCATTACTTAGTCTCATCATTACTTAGAGTCTCATCATTACTTAGAGTCTCATCATTACTATGAGTCTCATCATTGCTTAGTCTCATCATTACTTAGTCTCATCATTACTTAGTCTCATCATTACTTAGAGTCTAATCGTTACTTAGAGTCTCATCATTACTTAGTCTCATCATTACTTAGAGTCTCATCATTACTTAGTCTCATCATTACTTAGAGTCTCATCATTACTTAGAGTCTCATCATTACTTAGTCTCATCGTTATTAAGAGTCCCATCATTACTTAGTCTCATCATTACTTAATCTCATCATTACTTAGAGTCTCATCATTACTTAGAGTCTCATCGTTACTTAGAGTCTCATCGTTACTTAGAGTCTCATCGTTACTTAGAGTCTCATCATAACTTAGTCTCATCATTACTTAGAGTCTTATCATTACTTAGAGTCTCATCATTACTTAGTCTCACATCATTACTTAGTCTCATCATTACTTAGTTTCATCATTACTTAGAGTCTAATCGTTACTTAGAGTCTCATCGTTACTTAGAGTCTCATCATTACTTAGTCTAATCATTACTTAGAGTCTCATCATTACTTAGTCTCATCATTACTTAGAGTCTCATCATTACTTAGAGTCTCATCATTAATTAGAGTCTCATCATTACTTAGTCTCATCATTACTTAGAGTCTCATTGTTACTTAGAGGCTCATCATTACTTAGAGTCTCATCATTACTTAGAGTCTGATCATTACTTAGTCTCATCATTACTTAGAATCTCATCGTTACTTAGAGTCTCATCATTACTTAGTCTCATCATTACTTAGAGTCTCATCATTACTTAGAGTCTCATCATTACTTAGTCTCATCATTACTTAGAGTCTCATCATTACTTAGTCTCATCATTACTTAGTCTCATCATTACTTAGTCTAATCGTTACTTAGAGTCTCATCGTTACTTAGAGTCTCATCGTTACTTAGAGTCTCATCATTACTTAGAGTCTCATCATTACTTAGTCTCATCATTACTTAGAGTCTCATCATTACTTAGTCTCATCATTACTTAGAGTCTCATCATTACTTAGAGTCTCATCATTACTTAGAGTCTCATCATTACTTAGTCTCATCATTACTTAGTCTCATCATTACTTAGTCTAATCGTTACTTAGAGTCTCATCGTTACTTAGAGTCTCATCGTTACTTAGAGTCTCATCATTACTTAGAGTCTCATCATTACTTAGAGTCTCATCATTACTTAGTCTCATCATTACTTAGAGTCTCATCATTACTTAGAGTCTCATCATTACTTAGAGTCTCATCATTACTTAGTCTCATCATTACTTAGTCTCATCATTACTTAGTCTAATCGTTACTTAGAGTCTCATCGTTACTTAGAGTCTCATCGTTACTTAGAGTCTCATCATTACTTAGAGTCTCATCATTACTTAGAGTCTCATCATTACTTAGAGTCTCATCATTACTTGGTCTCATCATTACTTAGAGTCTCATCATTACTTAGTCTCATCATAACTTAGAGTCTCATCATTACAGAGTCTCATCATTACGTAGAGTCTCATCATTACTTAGTCTCATCATTACTTAGTCTCATCATTACTTAGTCTCATCATTACTTAGAGTCTCATCATCACTTAGTCTCATCGTTATTAAGAGTCCCATCATTACTTAGTCTCATCATTACTTAATCTCATCATTACTTAATCTCATCATTACTTAGAGTCTCATCGTTACTTAGAGTCTCATCGTTACTTAGAGTCTCATCATTACTTAGAGTCTCATCATTACTTAGAGTCTCATCATTACTTAGTCTCACATGATTACTTAGTCTTACATCATTACTTAGTCTCATCATTACTTAGAGTCTAATCGTTACTTGGAGTCTAATCGTTACTTAGAGTCTCATCGTTACTTAGTCTCATCATTACTTAGAGTCTCATTATTATTTAGAGTCTCATCATTACTTAGAGTCTCATCATTACTTAGAGTCTCATCATTACTTAGTCTCATCATTACTTAGTCTCATCATTACTTAGTCTCATCATTACTTAGAGTCTCATCATTACTTAGAGTCTCATCATTACTTTGTCTCATCATTACTTAGTCTCTCATCATTACTTAGTCTCATCATTACTTAGAGTCTCATCATTACTTAGAGTCTCATCATTACTTAGTCTCATCATTACTTAGAGTCTCATCATTACTTAGAGTCTCATCATTACTTAGAGTCTCATCATTACTTAGTCTCATCATTACTTAGTCTCATCATTACTTAGAGTCTAATCGTTACTTAGAGTCTCATTGTTACTTAGAGTCTCATCATTACTTAGTCTCATCATTACTTAGTCTCATCATAACTTAGAGTCTCATCATTACTTAGTCTCATCATTACTTAGAGTCTCATCATTACTTAGAGTCTCATCATTACTTAGTCTCATCATTACTTAGTCTCATCATTACTTAGAGTCTCATCATTACTTAGTCTCATCATTACTTAGTCTCATCATTACTTAGAGTCTCATCATTACTTAGAGTCTCATCATTACTTAGAGTCTCATCATTACTTAGTCTCATCATTACTTAGAGTCTCATCATTACTTAGAGTCTCATCATTACTTAGAGTCTCATCATTACTTAGTCTCATCATTACTTAGAGTCTCATCATTACTTAGTCTCATCATTACTTAGAGTCTCATCATTACTTAGTCTCATCATTACTTAGTCTCATCATTACTTAGAGTCTAATCGTTACTTAGAGTCTCATTGTTACTTAGAGTCTCATCATTACTTAGAGTCTCATCATTACTTAGTCTCATCATTACTTAGAGTCTCATCATTACTTAGAGTCTCATCATTACTTAGAGTCTCATCATTACTTAGAGTCTCATCATTACTTAGTCTCATCATTACTTAGAGTCTCATCATTACTTAGAGTCTCATCATTACTTAGAGTCTCATCATTACTTAGTCTCATCATTACTTAGAGTCTCATCATTACTTAGTCTCATCATTACTTAGAGTCTCATCATTACTTAGTCTCATCATTACTTAGTCTCATCATTACTTAGAGTCTAATCGTTACTTAGAGTCTCATTGTTACTTAGAGTCTCATCATTACTTAGTCTCATCATTACTTAGAGTCTCATCATTACTTAAAGTCTCATCATTACTTAGAGTCTCATCATTACTTAGAGTCTCATCATTACTTAGAGTCTCATCATTACTTAGTCTCATCATTACTTAGAATCTCATTGTTACTTAGTCTCATCATTACTTAGAGTCTCATCATTACTTAGAGTCTCATCATTACTTAGAGTCTCATCATTACTTAGTCTCATGATTACTTAGTCTCATCATTACTTAGAGTCTAATCGTTACTTAGAGTCTCATTGTTACTTAGAGTCTCATCATTACTTAGTCTCATCATTACTTAGTCTCATCATTACTTAGAGTCTCATCATTACTTAGTCTCATCATTACTTAGAGTCTCATCATTACTTAGAGTCTCATCATTACTTAGTCTCATCATTACTTAGAGTCTCATCATTACTTAGTCTCATCATTACTTAGTCTCATCATTACTTAGTCTCATCATTACTTAGAGTCTCATCATTACTTAGAGTCTCATCATTACTTAGAGTCTCATCATTACTTAGTCTCATCATTACTTAGAGTCTCATCATTACTTAGTCTCATCGTTACTTAGAGTCTCATCATTACTATGAGTCTCATCATTACTTAGTCTCATCATTACTTAGTCTCATCATTACTTAGAGTCTCATCATTACTTAGTCTCATCATTACTTAGTCTCATCATTACTTAGTCTCATCATTACTTAGTCTCATCATTACTTAGAGTCTCATCATTACTTAGTCTCATCGTTATCAAGAGTCTCATCGTTACTTAGAGTCTCATCGTTACTTAGAGTCTCATCGTTACTTAGAGTCTCATCATTACTTAGTCTCATCATTACTTAGAGTCTTATCATTACTTAGAGTCTCATCATTACTTAGTCTCACATCATTACTTAGTCTCATCATTACTTAGTTTCATCATTACTTAGAGTCTAATCGTTACTTAGAGTCTCATCGTTATTTAGAGTCTCATCATTACTTAGTCTAATCATTACTTAGAGTCTCATCATTACTTAGTCTCATCATTACTTAGTCTCATCATTACTTAGAGTCTAATCGTTACTTAGAGTCTCATCATTACTTAGTCTCATCATTACTTAGAGTCTCATCATTACTTAGTCTCATCATTACTTAGAGTCTCATCATTACTTAGAGTCTCATCATTACTTAGTCTCATCATTACTTAAAGTCTCATCATTACTTAGTCTCATCATTACTTAGAGTCTCATAGTTACTTAGAGTCTCATCATTACTTAGTCTCATCATTACTTAGTCTCATCATTACTTAGTCTCATCATTACTTAGAGTCTCATAGTTACTTAGAGTCTCATCATTACTTAGTCTCATCATTACTTAGAGTCTCATCATTACTTAGTCTCATCATTACTTAGAGTCTCATCGTTACTTAGATTCTCATCATTACTTAGAGTCTCATCATTACTTAGTCTCATCATTACTTAGTCTCATCATTACTTAGTCTCATCATTACTTAGAGTCTCATCGTTACTTAGAGTCTCATCATTACTTAGAGTCTCATCATTACTTAGAGTCTCATCATTACTTAGTCTCATCATTACTTAGTCACATCATTACTTAGAGTCTCATCATTACTTAGTCTCATCATTACTTAGTCTCATCATTACTTAGTCTCATCATTACTTAGTCTCATCATTACTTAGAGTCTCATCATTACTTAGTCTCATCGTTATTAAGAGTCTCATCGTTACTTAGAGTCTCATCGTTACTTAGAGTCTCATCGTTACTTAGAGTCTCATCATTACTTAGTCTCATCATTACTTAGAGTCTTATCATTACTTAGAGTCTCATCATTACTTAGTCTCACATCATTACTTAGTCTCATCATTACTTAGTTTCATCATTACTTAGAGTCTAATCGTTACTTAGAGTCTCATCGTTATTTAGAGTCTCATCATTACTTAGTCTAATCATTACTTAGAGTCTCATCATTACTTAGTCTCATCATTACTTAGTCTCATCATTACTTAGAGTCTAATCGTTACTTAGAGTCTCATCATTACTTAGTCTCATCATTACTTAGAGTCTCATCATTACTTAGTCTCATCATTACTTAGAGTCTCATCATTACTTAGAGTCTCATCATTACTTAGTCTCATCATTACTTAAAGTCTCATCATTACTTAGTCTCATCATTACTTAGAGTCTCATAGTTACTTAGAGTCTCATCATTACTTAGTCTCATCATTACTTAGTCTCATCATTACTTAGAGTCTCATCATTACTTAGAGTCTCATCATTACTTAGTCTCATCATTACTTAGTCTCATCATTACTTAGAGTCTCATCATTACTTAGAGTCTCATCATTACTTAGTCTCATCATTACTTAGAGTCTCATCATTACTTAGTCTCATCATTACTTAGTCTCATCATTACTTAGTCTCATCATTACTTAGTCTCATCATTACTTAGAGTCTAATCGTTACTTAGAGTCTCATCATTACTTAGTCTCATCATTACTTAGAGTCTCATCATTACTTAGTCTCATCATTACTTAGAGTCTCATCATTACTTAGAGTCTCATCATTACTTAGTCTCATCATTACTTAAAGTCTCATCATTACTTAGTCTCATCATTACTTAGAGTCTCATAGTTACTTAGAGTCTCATCATTACTTAGTCTCATCATTACTTAGTCTCATCATTACTTAGTCTCATCATTACTTAGAGTCTCATCGTTACTTAGAGTCTCATCATTACTTAGAGTCTCATCATTACTTAGAGTCTCATCATTACTTAGTCTCATCATTACTTAGTCACATCATTACTTAGAGTCTCATCATTACTTAGTCTCATCATTACTTAGTCTCATCATTACTTAGTCTCATCATTACTTAGTCTCATCATTACTTAGAGTCTCATCATTACTTAGTCTCATCGTTATTAAGAGTCTCATCGTTACTTAGAGTCTCATCGTTACTTAGAGTCTCATCGTTACTTAGAGTCTCATCATTACTTAGTCTCATCATTACTTAGAGTCTTATCATTACTTAGAGTCTCATCATTACTTAGTCTCACATCATTACTTAGTCTCATCATTACTTAGTCTCATCATTACTTAGAGTCTAATCGTTACTTAGAGTCTCATCATTACTTAGTCTCATCATTACTTAGAGTCTCATCATTACTTAGTCTCATCATTACTTAGAGTCTCATCATTACTTAGAGTCTCATCATTACTTAGTCTCATCGTTATTAAGAGTCCCATCATTACTTAGTCTCATCATTACTTAATCTCATCATTACTTAGTCTCATCAATACTTAGAGTCTCATTATTATTTAGAGTCTCATCATTACTTAGAGTCTCATCATTACTTAGAGTCTCATCATTACTTAGTCTCATCATTACTTAGTCTCATCATTACTTAGTCTCATCATTACTTAGAGTCTCATCATTACTTAGAGTCTCATCATTACTTAGTCTCATCATTACTTAGTCTCTCGTCATTACTTAGTCTCATCATTACTTAGAGTCTCATAGTTACTTAGAGTCTCATCATTACTTAGTCTCATCATTACTTAGAGTCTCATCATTACTTAGTCTCATCATTACTTAGAGTCTCATCGTTACTTAGAGTCATCATTACTTAGAGTCTCATCATTACTTAGAGTCTCATCATTACTTAGTCTCATCATTACTTAGTCACATCATTACTTAGAGTCTCATCATTACTTAGTCTCATCATTACTTAGTCTCATCATTACTTAGTCTCATCATTACTTAGAGTCTCATCATTACTTAGTCTCATCGTTATTAAGAGTCTCATCATTACTTAGTCTCATCATTACTTAATCTCATCATTACTTAGAGTCTCATCATTACTTAGAGTCTCATCGTTACTTAGAGTCTCATCGTTACTTAGAGTCTCATCGTTACTTAGAGTCTCATCATTACTTAGTCTCATCATTACTTAGAGTCTTATCATTACTTAGAGTCTCATCATTACTTAGTCTCACATCATTACTTAGTCTCATCATTACTTAGTTTCATCATTACTTAGAGTCTAATCGTTACTTAGAGTCTCATCGTTACTTAGAGTCTCATCATTACTTAGTCTAATCATTACTTAGAGTCTCATCATTACTTAGTCTCATCATTACTTAGAGTCTCATCATTACTTAGAGTCTCATCATTAATTAGAGTCTCATCATTACTTAGTCTCATCATTACTTAGAGTCTCATTGTTACTTAGAGGCTCATCAT
Source organism: Eucyclogobius newberryi (assembly GCF_026437365.1). NCBI lineage: Eukaryota > Metazoa > Chordata > Actinopteri > Gobiiformes > Gobiidae > Eucyclogobius > Eucyclogobius newberryi. The sequence goes on along the minus strand of NW_027315852.1, from coordinate 120,948 downwards.
TACTTAGAGTCTCATCATTACTTAGTCTCATCATTACTTAGTCTCATCATTACTTAGAGTCTCATTGTTACTTAGAGGCTCATCATTACTTAGAGTCTCATCATTACTTAGAGTCTGATCATTACTTAGTCTCATCATTACTTAGAATCTCATCGTTACTTAGAGTCTCATCATTACTTAGTCTCATCATTACTTAGAGTCTCATCATTACTTAGAGTCTCATCATTACTTAGTCTCATCATTACTTAGAGTCTCATCATTACTTAGTCTCATCATTACTTAGAGTCTCATCGTTACTTAGAGTCATCATTACTTAGAGTCTCATCATTACTTAGAGTCTCATCATTACTTAGTCTCATCATTACTTAGTCACATCATTACTTAGAGTCTCATCATTACTTAGTCTCATCATTACTTAGTCTCATCATTACTTAGTCTCATCATTACTTAGAGTCTCATCATTACTTAGTCTCATCGTTATTAAGAGTCCCATCATTACTTAGTCTCATCATTACTTAATCTCATCATTACTTAGAGTCTCATCATTACTTAGAGTCTCATCGTTACTTAGAGTCTCATCGTTACTTAGAGTCTCATCGTTACTTAGAGTCTCATCATTACTTAGTCTCATCATTACTTAGAGTCTTATCATTACTTAGAGTCTCATCATTACTTAGTCTCACATCATTACTTAGTCTCATCATTACTTAGTTTCATCATTACTTAGAGTCTAATCGTTACTTAGAGTCTCATCGTTACTTAGAGTCTCATCATTACTTAGTCTAATCATTACTTAGAGTCTCATGATTACTTAGTCTCATCATTACTTAGAGTCTCATCATTACTTAGAGTCTCATCATTAATTAGAGTCTCATCATTACTTAGTCTCATCATTACTTAGAGTCTCATTGTTACTTAGAGGCTCATCATTACTTAGAGTCTCATCATTACTTAGTCTCATCATTACTTAGTCTCATCATTACTTAGAGTCTCATTGTTACTTAGAGGCTCATCATTACTTAGAGTCTCATCATTACTTAGAGTCTGATCATTACTTAGTCTCATCATTACTTAGAATCTCATCGTTACTTAGAGTCTCATCATTACTTAGTCTCATCATTACTTAGAGTCTCATCATTACTTAGAGTCTCATCATTACTTAGTCTCATCATTACTTAGTCTCATCATTACTTAGTCTAATCGTTACTTAGAGTCTCATCATTACTTAGAGTCTCATCATTACTTAGTCTCATCATTACTTAGAGTCTCATCATTACTTAGTCTCATCATTACTTAGAGTCTCATCATTACTTGGAGTCTCATCATTACTTAGAGTCTCATCATTACTTAGTCTCATCATTACTTAGTCTCATCATTACTTAGAGTCTCATCGTTACTTAGAGTCTCATCGTTACTTAGAGTCTCATCGTTACTTAGAGTCTCATCATTACTTAGAGTCTCATCATTACTTAGAGTCTCATCATTACTTAGTCTCATCATTACTTAGAGTCTCATCATTACTTAGAGTCTCATTACTTAGAGTCTCATCATTACTTAGAGTCTCATCATTACTTAGTCTCATCATTACTTAGTCTCATCATTACTTAGTCTAATCGTTACTTAGAGTCTCATCGTTACTTAGAGTCTCATCGTTACTTAGAGTCTCATCATTACTTAGAGTCTCATCATTACTTAGAGTCTCATCATTACTTGGTCTCATCATTACTTAGAGTCTCATCATTACTTAGTCTCATCATAACTTAAAGTCTCATCATTACAGAGTCTCATCATTACTTAGAGTCTCATCATTACTTAGTCTCATCATTACTTAGTCTCATCATTACTTAGTCTCATCATTACTTAGAGTCTCATCATCACTTAGTCTCATCGTTATTAAGAGTCCCATCATTACTTAGTCTCATCATTACTTAATCTCATCATTACTTAATCTCATCATTACTTAGAGTCTCATCGTTACTTAGAGTCTCATCGTTACTTAGAGTCTCATCATTACTTAGAGTCTCATCATTACTTAGAGTCTCATCATTACTTAGTCTCACATGATTACTTAGTCTTACATCATTACTTAGTCTCATCATTACTTAGAGTCTAATCGTTACTTGGAGTCTAATCGTTACTTAGAGTCTCATCGTTACTTAGAGTCTCATCATTACTTAGTCTCATCATTACTTAGAGTCTCATTATTATTTAGAGTCTCATCATTACTTAGAGTCTCATCATTACTTAGAGTCTCATCATTACTTAGTCTCATCATTACTTAGTCTCATCATTACTTAGTCTCATCATTACTTAGAGTCTCATCATTACTTAGAGTCTCATCATTACTTAGTCTCATCATTACTTAGTCTCTCATCATTACTTAGTCTCATCATTACTTAGAGTCTCATCATTACTTAGAGTTGCATCATTACTTAGTCTCATCATTACTTAGAGTCTCATCATTACTTAGAGTCTCATCATTACTTAGTCTCATCATTACTTAGAGTCTCATCATTACTTAGTCTCATCATTACTTAGAGTCTCATCATTACTTAGAGTCTCATCATTACTTAGAGTCTCATCATTACTTAGTCTCATCATTACTTAGTCTCATCATTACTTAGTCTAATCGTTACTTAGAGTCTCATCGTTACTTAGAGTCTCATCGTTACTTAGAGTCTCATCATTACTTAGAGTCTCATCATTACTTAGAGTCTCATCATTACTTAGTCTCATCATTACTTAGAGTCTCATCATTACTTAGAGTCTCATTACTTAGAGTCTCATCATTACTTAGAGTCTCATCATTACTTAGTCTCATCATTACTTAGTCTCATCATTACTTAGTCTAATCGTTACTTAGAGTCTCATCGTTACTTAGAGTCTCATCGTTACTTAGAGTCTCATCATTACTTAGAGTCTCATCATTACTTAGAGTCTCATCATTACTTGGTCTCATCATTACTTAGAGTCTCATCATTACTTAGTCTCATCATAACTTAGAGTCTCATCGTTACTTAGAGTCTCATCGTTACTTAGAGTCTCATCATTACTTAGAGTCTCATCATTACTTAGTCTCATCATTACTTAGTCTCATCATTACTTAGTCTCATCATTACTTAGAGTCTCATCATCACTTAGTCTCATCATTACTTAGAGTCTCATCATTACTTAGTCTCATCGTTACTTAGAGTCTCATCATTACTATGAGTCTCATCATTACTTAGTCTCATCATTACTTAGTCTCATCATTACTTAGTCTCATCATTACTTAGAGTCTCATCATTACTTAGTCTCATCATTACTTAGAGTCTCATCATTACTTAGAGTCTCATTATTACTTAGTCTCATCATTACTTAGTCTCATCATTACTTAGAGTCTCATCATTACTTAGAGTCTCATCATTACTTAGAGTCTCATCATTACTATGAGTCTCATCATTGCTTAGTCTCATCATTACTTAGTCTCATCATTACTTAGTCTCATCATTACTTAGAGTCTAATCGTTACTTAGAGTCTCATCATTACTTAGTCTCATCATTACTTAGAGTCTCATCATTACTTAGTCTCATCATTACTTAGAGTCTCATCATTACTTAGAGTCTCATCATTACTTAGTCTCATCGTTATTAAGAGTCCCATCATTACTTAGTCTCATCATTACTTAATCTCATCATTACTTAGTCTCATCATTACTTAGAGTCTCATTATTATTTAGAGTCTCATCATTACTTAGAGTCTCATCATTACTTAGAGTCTCATCATTACTTAGTCTCATCATTACTTAGTCTCATCATTACTTAGTCTCATCATTACTTAGAGTCTCATCATTACTTAGAGTCTCATCATTACTTAGTCTCATCATTACTTAGTCTCTCGTCATTACTTAGTCTCATCATTACTTAGAGTCTCATAGTTACTTAGAGTCTCATCATTACTTAGTCTCATCATTACTTAGAGTCTCATCATTACTTAGTCTCATCATTACTTAGAGTCTCATCGTTACTTAGAGTCATCATTACTTAGAGTCTCATCATTACTTAGAGTCTCATCATTACTTAGTCTCATCATTACTTAGTCACATCATTACTTAGAGTCTCATCATTACTTAGTCTCATCATTACTTAGTCTCATCATTACTTAGTCTCATCATTACTTAGAGTCTCATCATTACTTAGTCTCATCGTTATTAAGAGTCTCATCATTACTTAGTCTCATCATTACTTAATCTCATCATTACTTAGAGTCTCATCATTACTTAGAGTCTCATCGTTACTTAGAGTCTCATCGTTACTTAGAGTCTCATCGTTACTTAGAGTCTCATCATTACTTAGTCTCATCATTACTTAGAGTCTTATCATTACTTAGAGTCTCATCATTACTTAGTCTCACATCATTACTTAGTCTCATCATTACTTAGTTTCATCATTACTTAGAGTCTAATCGTTACTTAGAGTCTCATCGTTACTTAGAGTCTCATCATTACTTAGTCTAATCATTACTTAGAGTCTCATCATTACTTAGTCTCATCATTACTTAGAGTCTCATCATTACTTAGAGTCTCATCATTAATTAGAGTCTCATCATTACTTAGTCTCATCATTACTTAGAGTCTCATTGTTACTTAGAGGCTCATCATTACTTAGAGTCTCATCATTACTTAGTCTCATCATTACTTAGTCTCATCATTACTTAGTCTCATCATTACTTAGAGTCTCATCGTTACTTAGAGTCATCATTACTTAGAGTCTCATCATTACTTAGAGTCTCATCATTACTTAGTCTCATCATTACTTAGTCACATCATTACTTAGAGTCTCATCATTACTTAGTCTCATCATTACTTAGTCTCATCATTACTTAGTCTCATCATTACTTAGAGTCTCATCATTACTTAGTCTCATCGTTATTAAGAGTCCCATCATTACTTAGTCTCATCATTACTTAATCTCATCATTACTTAGAGTCTCATCATTACTTAGAGTCTCATCGTTACTTAGAGTCTCATCGTTACTTAGAGTCTCATCGTTACTTAGAGTCTCATCATTACTTAGTCTCATCATTACTTAGAGTCTTATCATTACTTAGAGTCTCATCATTACTTAGTCTCACATCATTACTTAGTCTCATCATTACTTAGTTTCATCATTACTTAGAGTCTAATCGTTACTTAGAGTCTCATCGTTACTTAGAGTCTCATCATTACTTAGTCTAATCATTACTTAGAGTCTCATGATTACTTAGTCTCATCATTACTTAGAGTCTCATCATTACTTAGAGTCTCATCATTAATTAGAGTCTCATCATTACTTAGTCTCATCATTACTTAGAGTCTCATTGTTACTTAGAGGCTCATCATTACTTAGAGTCTCATCATTACTTAGTCTCATCATTACTTAGTCTCATCATTACTTAGAGTCTCATTGTTACTTAGAGGCTCATCATTACTTAGAGTCTCATCATTACTTAGAGTCTGATCATTACTTAGTCTCATCATTACTTAGAATCTCATCGTTACTTAGAGTCTCATCATTACTTAGTCTCATCATTACTTAGAGTCTCATCATTACTTAGAGTCTCATCATTACTTAGTCTCATCATTACTTAGTCTCATCATTACTTAGTCTAATCGTTACTTAGAGTCTCATCATTACTTAGAGTCTCATCATTACTTAGTCTCATCATTACTTAGAGTCTCATCATTACTTAGTCTCATCATTACTTAGAGTCTCATCATTACTTGGAGTCTCATCATTACTTAGAGTCTCATCATTACTTAGTCTCATCATTACTTAGTCTCATCATTACTTAGTCTAATCGTTACTTAGAGTCTCATCGTTACTTAGAGTCTCATCGTTACTTAGAGTCTCATCATTACTTAGAGTCTCATCATTACTTAGAGTCTCATCATTACTTAGTCTCATCATTACTTAGAGTCTCATCATTACTTAGAGTCTCATTACTTAGAGTCTCATCATTACTTAGAGTCTCATCATTACTTAGTCTCATCATTACTTAGTCTCATCATTACTTAGTCTAATCGTTACTTAGAGTCTCATCGTTACTTAGAGTCTCATCGTTACTTAGAGTCTCATCATTACTTAGAGTCTCATCATTACTTAGAGTCTCATCATTACTTGGTCTCATCATTACTTAGAGTCTCATCATTACTTAGTCTCATCATAACTTAGAGTCTCATCATTACAGAGTCTCATCATTACTTAGAGTCTCATCATTACTTAGTCTCATCATTACTTAGTCTCATCATTACTTAGTCTCATCATTACTTAGAGTCTCATCATCACTTAGTCTCATCGTTATTAAGAGTCCCATCATTACTTAGTCTCATCATTACTTAATCTCATCATTACTTAATCTCATCATTACTTAGAGTCTCATCGTTACTTAGAGTCTCATCGTTACTTAGAGTCTCATCATTACTTAGAGTCTCATCATTACTTAGAGTCTCATCATTACTTAGTCTCACATGATTACTTAGTCTTACATCATTACTTAGTCTCATCATTACTTAGAGTCTAATCGTTACTTGGAGTCTAATCGTTACTTAGAGTCTCATCGTTACTTAGAGTCTCATCATTACTTAGTCTCATCATTACTTAGAGTCTCATTATTATTTAGAGTCTCATCATTACTTAGAGTCTCATCATTACTTAGAGTCTCATCATTACTTAGTCTCATCATTACTTAGTCTCATCATTACTTAGTCTCATCATTACTTAGAGTCTCATCATTACTTAGAGTCTCATCATTACTTAGTCTCATCATTACTTAGTCTCTCATCATTACTTAGTCTCATCATTACTTAGAGTCTCATCATTACTTAGAGTCTCATCATTACTTAGTCTCATCATTACTTAGAGTCTCATCATTACTTAGAGTCTCATCATTACTTAGTCTCATCATTACTTAGTCTCATCATTACTTAGAGTCTAATCGTTACTTAGAGTCTCATTGTTACTTAGAGTCTCATCATTACTTAGTCTCATCATTACTTAGTCTCATCATAACTTAGAGTCTCATCATTACTTAGTCTCATCATTACTTAGAGTCTCATCATTACTTAGAGTCTCATCATTACTTAGTCTCATCATTACTTAGTCTCATCATTACTTAGAGTCTCATCATTACTTAGAGTCTCATCATTACTTAGTCTCATCATTACTTAGTCTCATCATTACTTAGAGTCTCATCATTACTTAGAGTCTCATCATTACTTAGAGTCTCATCATTACTTAGTCTCATCATTACTTAGAGTCTCATCATTACTTAGAGTCTCATCATTACTTAGAGTCTCATCATTACTTAGTCTCATCATTACTTAGAGTCTCATCATTACTTAGAGTCTCATCATTACTTAGTCTCATCATTACTTAGAGTCTCATCATTACTTAGTCTCATCATTACTTAGAGTCTCATCATTACTTAGTCTCATCATTACTTAGTCTCATCATTACTTAGAGTCTAATCGTTACTTAGAGTCTCATCATTACTTAGTCTCATCATTACTTAGTCTCATCATTACTTAGAGTCTAATCGTTACTTAGAGTCTCATTGTTACTTAGAGTCTCATCATTACTTAGAGTCTCATCATTACTTAGTCTCATCATTACTTAGAGTCTCATCATTACTTAGAGTCTCATCATTACTTAGAGTCTCATCATTACTTAGAGTCTCATCATTACTTAGTCATCTCATTACTTAGAGTCTCATCATTACTTAGAGTCTCATCATTACTTAGAGCCTCATCATTACTTAGTCTCATCATTACTTAGAGTCTCATCATTACTTAAAGTCTCATCATTACTTAGAGTCTCATCATTACTTAGAGTCTCATCATTACTTAGAGTCTCATCATTACTTAGTCTCATCATTACTTAGAATCTCATTGTTACTTAGAGTCTCATCATTACTTAGTCTCATCATTACTTAGTCTCATCATTACTTAGAATCTCATTGTTACTTAGAGTCTCATCATTACTTAGTCTCATCATTACTTAGAGTCTCATCATTACTTAGAGTCTCATCATTACTTAGAGTCTCATCATTACTTAGTCTCATCATTACTTAGTCTCATCATTACTTAGAGTCTAATCGTTACTTAGAGTCTCATTGTTACTTAGAGTCTCATCATTACTTAGTCTCATCATTACTTAGTCTCATCATTACTTAGAGTCTCATCATTACTTAGTCTCATCATTACTTAGAGTCTCATCATTACTTAGAGTCTCATCATTACTTAGTCTCATCATTACTTAGAGTCTCATCATTACTTAGTCTCATCATTTCTTAGTCTCATCATTACTTAGTCTCATCATTACTTAGAGTCTCATCATTACTTAGAGTCTCATCATTACTTAGAGTCTCATCATTACTTAGAGTCTAATCGTTACTTAGTCTCATCGTTACTTAGAGTCTCATCATTACTTAGAGTCTCATCATTACTTAGTCTCATCATTACTTAGAGTCTCATCATTACTTAGAGTCTCATCATTACTTAGAGTCTCATCATTACTTAGTCTCATCATTACTTAGAGTCTCATCATTACTTAGTCTCATCGTTACTTAGAGTCTCATCATTACTATGAGTCTCATCATTACTTAGAGTCTCATCATTACTTAGTCTCATCATTACTTAGTCTCATCATTACTTAGAGTCTCATCATTACTTAGTCTCATCATTACTTAGAGTCTCATCATTACTTAGAGTCTCATTATTACTTAGTCTCATCATTACTTAGTCTCATCATTACTTAGAGTCTCATCATTACTTAGAGTCTCATCATTACTATGAGTCTCATCATTGCTTAGTCTCATCATTACTTAGTCTCATCATTACTTAGTCTCATCATTACTTAGAGTCTAATCGTTACTTAGAGTCTCATCATTACTTAGTCTCATCATTACTTAGAGTCTCATCATTACTTAGTCTCATCATTACTTAGAGTCTCATCATTACTTAGAGTCTCATCATTACTTAGTCTCATCGTTATTAAGAGTCCCATCATTACTTAGTCTCATCATTACTTAATCTCATCATTACTTAGAGTCTCATCATTACTTAGAGTCTCATCGTTACTTAGAGTCTCATCGTTACTTAGAGTCTCATCGTTACTTAGAGTCTCATCATAACTTAGTCTCATCATTACTTAGAGTCTTATCATTACTTAGAGTCTCATCATTACTTAGTCTCACATCATTACTTAGTCTCATCATTACTTAGTTTCATCATTACTTAGAGTCTAATCGTTACTTAGAGTCTCATCGTTACTTAGAGTCTCATCATTACTTAGTCTAATCATTACTTAGAGTCTCATCATTACTTAGTCTCATCATTACTTAGAGTCTCATCATTACTTAGAGTCTCATCATTAATTAGAGTCTCATCATTACTTAGTCTCATCATTACTTAGAGTCTCATTGTTACTTAGAGGCTCATCATTACTTAGAGTCTCATCATTACTTAGAGTCTGATCATTACTTAGTCTCATCATTACTTAGAATCTCATCGTTACTTAGAGTCTCATCATTACTTAGTCTCATCATTACTTAGAGTCTCATCATTACTTAGAGTCTCATCATTACTTAGTCTCATCATTACTTAGAGTCTCATCATTACTTAGTCTCATCATTACTTAGTCTCATCATTACTTAGTCTAATCGTTACTTAGAGTCTCATCGTTACTTAGAGTCTCATCGTTACTTAGAGTCTCATCATTACTTAGAGTCTCATCATTACTTAGTCTCATCATTACTTAGAGTCTCATCATTACTTAGTCTCATCATTACTTAGAGTCTCATCATTACTTAGAGTCTCATCATTACTTAGAGTCTCATCATTACTTAGTCTCATCATTACTTAGTCTCATCATTACTTAGTCTAATCGTTACTTAGAGTCTCATCGTTACTTAGAGTCTCATCGTTACTTAGAGTCTCATCATTACTTAGAGTCTCATCATTACTTAGAGTCTCATCATTACTTAGTCTCATCATTACTTAGAGTCTCATCATTACTTAGAGTCTCATCATTACTTAGAGTCTCATCATTACTTAGTCTCATCATTACTTAGTCTCATCATTACTTAGTCTAATCGTTACTTAGAGTCTCATCGTTACTTAGAGTCTCATCGTTACTTAGAGTCTCATCATTACTTAGAGTCTCATCATTACTTAGAGTCTCATCATTACTTAGAGTCTCATCATTACTTGGTCTCATCATTACTTAGAGTCTCATCATTACTTAGTCTCATCATAACTTAGAGTCTCATCATTACAGAGTCTCATCATTACGTAGAGTCTCATCATTACTTAGTCTCATCATTACTTAGTCTCATCATTACTTAGTCTCATCATTACTTAGAGTCTCATCATCACTTAGTCTCATCGTTATTAAGAGTCCCATCATTACTTAGTCTCATCATTACTTAATCTCATCATTACTTAATCTCATCATTACTTAGAGTCTCATCGTTACTTAGAGTCTCATCGTTACTTAGAGTCTCATCATTACTTAGAGTCTCATCATTACTTAGAGTCTCATCATTACTTAGTCTCACATGATTACTTAGTCTTACATCATTACTTAGTCTCATCATTACTTAGAGTCTAATCGTTACTTGGAGTCTAATCGTTACTTAGAGTCTCATCGTTACTTAGTCTCATCATTACTTAGAGTCTCATTATTATTTAGAGTCTCATCATTACTTAGAGTCTCATCATTACTTAGAGTCTCATCATTACTTAGTCTCATCATTACTTAGTCTCATCATTACTTAGTCTCATCATTACTTAGAGTCTCATCATTACTTAGAGTCTCATCATTACTTTGTCTCATCATTACTTAGTCTCTCATCATTACTTAGTCTCATCATTACTTAGAGTCTCATCATTACTTAGAGTCTCATCATTACTTAGTCTCATCATTACTTAGAGTCTCATCATTACTTAGAGTCTCATCATTACTTAGAGTCTCATCATTACTTAGTCTCATCATTACTTAGTCTCATCATTACTTAGAGTCTAATCGTTACTTAGAGTCTCATTGTTACTTAGAGTCTCATCATTACTTAGTCTCATCAATACTTAGTCTCATCATAACTTAGAGTCTCATCATTACTTAGTCTCATCATTACTTAGAGTCTCATCATTACTTAGAGTCTCATCATTACTTAGTCTCATCATTACTTAGTCTCATCATTACTTAGAGTCTCATCATTACTTAGTCTCATCATTACTTAGTCTCATCATTACTTAGAGTCTCATCATTACTTAGAGTCTCATCATTACTTAGAGTCTCATCATTACTTAGTCTCATCATTACTTAGAGTCTCATCATTACTTAGAGTCTCATCATTACTTAGAGTCTCATCATTACTTAGTCTCATCATTACTTAGAGTCTCATCATTACTTAGTCTCATCATTACTTAGAGTCTCATCATTACTTAGTCTCATCATTACTTAGTCTCATCATTACTTAGAGTCTAATCGTTACTTAGAGTCTCATTGTTACTTAGAGTCTCATCATTACTTAGAGTCTCATCATTACTTAGTCTCATCATTACTTAGAGTCTCATCATTACTTAGAGTCTCATCATTACTTAGAGTCTCATCATTACTTAGAGTCTCATCATTACTTAGTCTCATCATTACTTAGAGTCTCATCATTACTTAGAGTCTCATCATTACTTAGAGTCTCATCATTACTTAGTCTCAACATTACTTAGAGTCTCATCATTACTTAGTCTCATCATTACTTAGAGTCTCATCATTACTTAGTCTCATCATTACTTAGTCTCATCATTACTTAGAGTCTAATCGTTACTTAGAGTCTCATTGTTACTTAGAGTCTCATCATTACTTAGTCTCATCATTACTTAGAGTCTCATCATTACTTAAAGTCTCATCATTACTTAGAGTCTCATCATTACTTAGAGTCTCATCATTACTTAGAGTCTCATCATTACTTAGTCTCATCATTACTTAGAATCTCATTGTTACTTAGTCTCATCATTACTTAGAGTCTCATCATTACTTAGAGTCTCATCATTACTTAGAGTCTCATCATTACTTAGTCTCATGATTACTTAGTCTCATCATTACTTAGAGTCTAATCGTTACTTAGAGTCTCATTGTTACTTAGAGTCTCATCATTACTTAGTCTCATCATTACTTAGTCTCATCATTACTTAGAGTCTCATCATTACTTAGTCTCATCATTACTTAGAGTCTCATCATTACTTAGAGTCTCATCATTACTTAGTCTCATCATTACTTAGAGTCTCATCATTACTTAGTCTCATCATTACTTAGTCTCATCATTACTTAGTCTCATCATTACTTAGAGTCTCATCATTACTTAGAGTCTCATCATTACTTAGAGTCTCATCATTACTTAGTCTCATCATTACTTAGAGTCTCATCATTACTTAGTCTCATCGTTACTTAGAGTCTCATCATTACTATGAGTCTCATCATTACTTAGTCTCATCATTACTTAGTCTCATCATTACTTAGAGTCTCATCATTACTTAGTCTCATCATTACTTAGTCTCATCATTACTTAGTCTCATCATTACTTAGTCTCATCATTACTTAGAGTCTCATCATTACTTAGTCTCATCGTTATTAAGAGTCTCATCGTTACTTAGAGTCTCATCGTTACTTAGAGTCTCATCGTTACTTAGAGTCTCATCATTACTTAGTCTCATCATTACTTAGAGTCTTATCATTACTTAGAGTCTCATCATTACTTAGTCTCACATCATTACTTAGTCTCATCATTACTTAGTTTCATCATTACTTAGAGTCTAATCGTTACTTAGAGTCTCATCGTTATTTAGAGTCTCATCATTACTTAGTCTAATCATTACTTAGAGTCTCATCATTACTTAGTCTCATCATTACTTAGTCTCATCATTACTTAGAGTCTAATCGTTACTTAGAGTCTCATCATTACTTAGTCTCATCATTACTTAGAGTCTCATCATTACTTAGTCTCATCATTACTTAGAGTCTCATCATTACTTAGAGTCTCATCATTACTTAGTCTCATCATTACTTAAAGTCTCATCATTACTTAGTCTCATCATTACTTAGAGTCTCATAGTTACTTAGAGTCTCATCATTACTTAGTCTCATCATTACTTAGTCTCATCATTACTTAGTCTCATCATTACTTAGAGTCTCATAGTTACTTAGAGTCTCATCATTACTTAGTCTCATCATTACTTAGAGTCTCATCATTACTTAGTCTCATCATTACTTAGAGTCTCATCGTTACTTAGATTCTCATCATTACTTAGAGTCTCATCATTACTTAGTCTCATCATTACTTAGTCTCATCATTACTTAGTCTCATCATTACTTAGAGTCTCATCGTTACTTAGAGTCTCATCATTACTTAGAGTCTCATCATTACTTAGAGTCTCATCATTACTTAGTCTCATCATTACTTAGTCACATCATTACTTAGAGTCTCATCATTACTTAGTCTCATCATTACTTAGTCTCATCATTACTTAGTCTCATCATTACTTAGTCTCATCATTACTTAGAGTCTCATCATTACTTAGTCTCATCGTTATTAAGAGTCTCATCGTTACTTAGAGTCTCATCGTTACTTAGAGTCTCATCGTTACTTAGAGTCTCATCATTACTTAGTCTCATCATTACTTAGAGTCTTATCATTACTTAGAGTCTCATCATTACTTAGTCTCACATCATTACTTAGTCTCATCATTACTTAGTTTCATCATTACTTAGAGTCTAATCGTTACTTAGAGTCTCATCGTTATTTAGAGTCTCATCATTACTTAGTCTAATCATTACTTAGAGTCTCATCATTACTTAGTCTCATCATTACTTAGTCTCATCATTACTTAGAGTCTAATCGTTACTTAGAGTCTCATCATTACTTAGTCTCATCATTACTTAGAGTCTCATCATTACTTAGTCTCATCATTACTTAGAGTCTCATCATTACTTAGAGTCTCATCATTACTTAGTCTCATCATTACTTAAAGTCTCATCATTACTTAGTCTCATCATTACTTAGAGTCTCATAGTTACTTAGAGTCTCATCATTACTTAGTCTCATCATTACTTAGTCTCATCATTACTTAGAGTCTCATCATTACTTAGAGTCTCATCATTACTTAGTCTCATCATTACTTAGTCTCATCATTACTTAGAGTCTCATCATTACTTAGAGTCTCATCATTACTTAGTCTCATCATTACTTAGAGTCTCATCATTACTTAGTCTCATCATTACTTAGTCTCATCATTACTTAGTCTCATCATTACTTAGTCTCATCATTACTTAGAGTCTAATCGTTACTTAGAGTCTCATCATTACTTAGTCTCATCATTACTTAGAGTCTCATCATTACTTAGTCTCATCATTACTTAGAGTCTCATCATTACTTAGAGTCTCATCATTACTTAGTCTCATCATTACTTAAAGTCTCATCATTACTTAGTCTCATCATTACTTAGAGTCTCATAGTTACTTAGAGTCTCATCATTACTTAGTCTCATCATTACTTAGTCTCATCATTACTTAGTCTCATCATTACTTAGAGTCTCATCGTTACTTAGAGTCTCATCATTACTTAGAGTCTCATCATTACTTAGAGTCTCATCATTACTTAGTCTCATCATTACTTAGAGTCTCATCATTACTTAGAGTCTCATCATTACTTAGTCTCATCATTACTTAGTCTCATCATTACTTAGTCTCATCATTACTTAGTCTCATCATTACTTAGAGTCTCATCATTACTTAGTCTCATCGTTATTAAGAGTCTCATCGTTACTTAGAGTCTCATCGTTACTTAGAGTCTCATCGTTACTTAGAGTCTCATCATTACTTAGTCTCATCATTACTTAGAGTCTTATCATTACTTAGAGTCTCATCATTACTTAGTCTCACATCATTACTTAGTCTCATCATTACTTAGTTTCATCATTACTTAGAGTCTAATCGTTACTTAGAGTCTCATCGTTATTTAGAGTCTCATCATTACTTAGTCTAATCATTACTTAGAGTCTCATCATTACTTAGTCTCATCATTACTTAGTCTCATCATTACTTAGAGTCTAATCGTTACTTAGAGTCTCATCATTACTTAGTCTCATCATTACTTAGAGTCTCATCATTACTTAGTCTCATCATTACTTAGAGTCTCATCATTACTTAGAGTCTCATCATTACTTAGTCTCATCATTACTTAAAGTCTCATCATTACTTAGTCTCATCATTACTTAGAGTCTCATAGTTACTTAGAGTCTCATCATTACTTAGTCTCATCATTACTTAGTCTCATCATTACTTAGTCTCATCATTACTTAGAGTCTCATAGTTACTTAGAGTCTCATCATTACTTAGTCTCATCATTACTTAGAGTCTCATCATTACTTAGTCTCATCATTACTTAGAGTCTCATCGTTACTTAGAGTCTCATCATTACTTAGAGTCTCATCATTACTTAGAGTCTCATCATTACTTAGTCTCATCATTACTTAGTCACATCATTACTTAGAGTCTCATCATTACTTAGTCTCATCATTACTTAGTCTCATCATTACTTAGTCTCATCATTACTTAGTCTCATCATTACTTGGAGTCTCATCATTACTTAGTCTCATCGTTATTAAGAGTCTCATCGTTACTTAGAGTCTCAACGTTACTTAGAGTCTCATCGTTACTTAGAGTCTCATCATTACTTAGTCTCATCATTACTTAGAGTCTTATCATTACTTAGAGTCTCATCATTACTTAGTCTCACATCATTACTTAGTCTCATCATTACTTAGTTTCATCATTACTTAGAGTCTAATCGTTACTTAGAGTCTCATCGTTACTTAGAGTCTCATCATTACTTAGTCTAATCATTACTTAGAGTCTCATCATTACTTAGTCTCATCATTACTTAGAGTCTCATCATTACTTAGAGTCTCATCATTAATTAGAGTCTCATCATTACTTAGTCTCATCATTACTTAGTCTCATCATTACTTAGAGTCTCATTGTTACTTAGAGGCTCATCATTACTTAGAGTCTCATCATTACTTAGAGTCTCATCATTACTTAGTCTCATCATTACTTAGAATCTCATCGTTACTTAGAGTCTCATCATTACTTAGTCTCATCATTACTTAGAGTCTCATCATTACTTAGAGTCTCATCATTACTTAGTCTCATCATTACTTAGAGTCTCATCATTACTTAGTCTCATCATTACTTAGTCTCATCATTACTTAGAGTCTCATCATTACTTAGTCTCATCATTACTTAGAGTCTAATCTTTACTTAGAGTCTCATTGTTACTTAAAGTCTCATCATTACTTAGAGTCTCATCATTACTTAGTCTCATCATTACTTAGTCTCATCATTACTTAGTCTCATCATTACTTAGAGTCTCATCATTACTTAGAGTCTCATCATTACTTAGTCTCATCATTACTTAGTCTCATCATTACTTAGAGTCTCATCATTACTTAGAGTCTCATCATTACTTAGTCTCATCATTACTTAGAGTCTCATCATTACTTAGTCTCATCATTACTTAGTCTCATCATTACTTAGTCTCATCATTACTTAGTCTCATCATTACTTAGAGTCTAATCGTTACTTAGAGTCTCATCATTACTTAGTCTCATCATTACTTAGAGTCTCATCATTACTTAGTCTCATCATTACTTAGAGTCTCATCATTACTTAGAGTCTCATCATTACTTAGTCTCATCATTACTTAAAGTCTCATCATTACTTAGTCTCATCATTACTTAGAGTCTCATAGTTACTTAGAGTCTCATCATTACTTAGTCTCATCATTACTTAGTCTCATCATTACTTAGAGTCTCATCATTACTTAGAGTCTCATCATTACTTAGTCTCATCATTACTTAGTCTCATCATTACTTAGAGTCTCATCATTACTTAGAGTCTCATCATTACTTAGTCTCATCATTACTTAGAGTCTCATCATTACTTAGTCTCATCATTACTTAGTCTCATCATTACTTAGTCTCATCATTACTTAGTCTCATCATTACTTAGAGTCTAATCGTTACTTAGAGTCTCATCATTACTTAGTCTCATCATTACTTAGAGTCTCATCATTACTTAGTCTCATCATTACTTAGAGTCTCATCATTACTTAGAGTCTCATCATTACTTAGTCTCATCATTACTTAAAGTCTCATCATTACTTAGTCTCATCATTACTTAGAGTCTCATAGTTACTTAGAGTCTCATCATTACTTAGTCTCATCATTACTTAGTCTCATCATTACTTAGTCTCATCATTACTTAGAGTCTCATCGTTACTTAGAGTCTCATCATTACTTAGAGTCTCATCATTACTTAGAGTCTCATCATTACTTAGTCTCATCATTACTTAGAGTCTCATCATTACTTAGAGTCTCATCATTACTTAGTCTCATCATTACTTAGTCTCATCATTACTTAGTCTCATCATTACTTAGTCTCATCATTACTTAGAGTCTCATCATTACTTAGTCTCATCGTTATTAAGAGTCTCATCGTTACTTAGAGTCTCATCGTTACTTAGAGTCTCATCGTTACTTAGAGTCTCATCATTACTTAGTCTCATCATTACTTAGAGTCTTATCATTACTTAGAGTCTCATCATTACTTAGTCTCACATCATTACTTAGTCTCATCATTACTTAGTTTCATCATTACTTAGAGTCTAATCGTTACTTAGAGTCTCATCGTTATTTAGAGTCTCATCATTACTTAGTCTAATCATTACTTAGAGTCTCATCATTACTTAGTCTCATCATTACTTAGTCTCATCATTACTTAGAGTCTAATCGTTACTTAGAGTCTCATCATTACTTAGTCTCATCATTACTTAGAGTCTCATCATTACTTAGTCTCATCATTACTTAGAGTCTCATCATTACTTAGAGTCTCATCATTACTTAGTCTCATCATTACTTAAAGTCTCATCATTACTTAGTCTCATCATTACTTAGAGTCTCATAGTTACTTAGAGTCTCATCATTACTTAGTCTCATCATTACTTAGTCTCATCATTACTTAGTCTCATCATTACTTAGAGTCTCATAGTTACTTAGAGTCTCATCATTACTTAGTCTCATCATTACTTAGAGTCTCATCATTACTTAGTCTCATCATTACTTAGAGTCTCATCGTTACTTAGAGTCTCATCATTACTTAGAGTCTCATCATTACTTAGAGTCTCATCATTACTTAGTCTCATCATTACTTAGTCACATCATTACTTAGAGTCTCATCATTACTTAGTCTCATCATTACTTAGTCTCATCATTACTTAGTCTCATCATTACTTAGTCTCATCATTACTTAGAGTCTCATCATTACTTAGTCTCATCGTTATTAAGAGTCTCATCGTTACTTAGAGTCTCAACGTTACTTAGAGTCTCATCGTTACTTAGAGTCTCATCATTACTTAGTCTCATCATTACTTAGAGTCTTATCATTACTTAGAGTCTCATCATTACTTAGTCTCACATCATTACTTAGTCTCATCATTACTTAGTTTCATCATTACTTAGAGTCTAATCGTTACTTAGAGTCTCATCGTTACTTAGAGTCTCATCATTACTTAGTCTAATCATTACTTAGAGTCTCATCATTACTTAGTCTCATCATTACTTAGAGTCTCATCATTACTTAGAGTCTCATCATTAATTAGAGTCTCATCATTACTTAGTCTCATCATTACTTAGTCTCATCATTACTTAGAGTCTCATTGTTACTTAGAGGCTCATCATTACTTAGAGTCTCATCATTACTTAGAGTCTCATCATTACTTAGTCTCATCATTACTTAGAATCTCATCGTTACTTAGAGTCTCATCATTACTTAGTCTCATCATTACTTAGAGTCTCATCATTACTTAGAGTCTCATCATTACTTAGTCTCATCATTACTTAGAGTCTCATCATTACTTAGTCTCATCATTACTTAGTCTCATCATTACTTAGAGTCTCATCATTACTTAGTCTCATCATTACTTAGAGTCTAATCTTTACTTAGAGTCTCATTGTTACTTAAAGTCTCATCATTACTTAGAGTCTCATCATTACTTAGTCTCATCATTACTTAGTCTCATCATTACTTAGTCTCATCATTACTTAGAGTCTCATCATTACTTAGAGTCTCATCATTACTTAGTCTCATCATTACTTAGTCTCATCATTACTTAGAGTCTCATCATTACTTAGAGTCTCATCATTACTTAGTCTCATCATTACTTAGAGTCTCATCATTACTTAGTCTCATCATTACTTAGTCTCATCATTACTTAGTCTCATCATTACTTAGTCTCATCATTACTTAGAGTCTAATCGTTACTTAGAGTCTCATCATTACTTAGTCTCATCATTACTTAGAGTCTCATCATTACTTAGTCTCATCATTACTTAGAGTCTCATCATTACTTAGAGTCTCATCATTACTTAGTCTCATCATTACTTAAAGTCTCATCATTACTTAGTCTCATCATTACTTAGAGTCTCATAGTTACTTAGAGTCTCATCATTACTTAGTCTCATCATTACTTAGTCTCATCATTACTTAGAGTCTCATCATTACTTAGAGTCTCATCATTACTTAGTCTCATCATTACTTAGTCTCATCATTACTTAGAGTCTCATCATTACTTAGAGTCTCATCATTACTTAGTCTCATCATTACTTAGAGTCTCATCATTACTTAGTCTCATCATTACTTAGTCTCATCATTACTTAGTCTCATCATTACTTAGTCTCATCATTACTTAGAGTCTAATCGTTACTTAGAGTCTCATCATTACTTAGTCTCATCATTACTTAGAGTCTCATCATTACTTAGTCTCATCATTACTTAGAGTCTCATCATTACTTAGAGTCTCATCATTACTTAGTCTCATCATTACTTAAAGTCTCATCATTACTTAGTCTCATCATTACTTAGAGTCTCATAGTTACTTAGAGTCTCATCATTACTTAGTCTCATCATTACTTAGTCTCATCATTACTTAGTCTCATCATTACTTAGAGTCTCATCGTTACTTAGAGTCTCATCATTACTTAGAGTCTCATCATTACTTAGAGTCTCATCATTACTTAGTCTCATCATTACTTAGAGTCTCATCATTACTTAGAGTCTCATCATTACTTAGTCTCATCATTACTTAGTCTCATCATTACTTAGTCTCATCATTACTTAGTCTCATCATTACTTAGAGTCTCATCATTACTTAGTCTCATCGTTATTAAGAGTCTCATCGTTACTTAGAGTCTCATCGTTACTTAGAGTCTCATCGTTACTTAGAGTCTCATCATTACTTAGTCTCATCATTACTTAGAGTCTTATCATTACTTAGAGTCTCATCATTACTTAGTCTCACATCATTACTTAGTCTCATCATTACTTAGTTTCATCATTACTTAGAGTCTAATCGTTACTTAGAGTCTCATCGTTATTTAGAGTCTCATCATTACTTAGTCTAATCATTACTTAGAGTCTCATCATTACTTAGTCTCATCATTACTTAGTCTCATCATTACTTAGAGTCTAATCGTTACTTAGAGTCTCATCATTACTTAGTCTCATCATTACTTAGAGTCTCATCATTACTTAGTCTCATCATTACTTAGAGTCTCATCATTACTTAGAGTCTCATCATTACTTAGTCTCATCATTACTTAAAGTCTCATCATTACTTAGTCTCATCATTACTTAGAGTCTCATAGTTACTTAGAGTCTCATCATTACTTAGTCTCATCATTACTTAGTCTCATCATTACTTAGTCTCATCATTACTTAGAGTCTCATAGTTACTTAGAGTCTCATCATTACTTAGTCTCATCATTACTTAGAGTCTCATCATTACTTAGTCTCATCATTACTTAGAGTCTCATCGTTACTTAGAGTCTCATCATTACTTAGAGTCTCATCATTACTTAGAGTCTCATCATTACTTAGTCTCATCATTACTTAGTCACATCATTACTTAGAGTCTCATCATTACTTAGTCTCATCATTACTTAGTCTCATCATTACTTAGTCTCATCATTACTTAGTCTCATCATTACTTAGAGTCTCATCATTACTTAGTCTCATCGTTATTAAGAGTCTCATCGTTACTTAGAGTCTCAACGTTACTTAGAGTCTCATCGTTACTTAGAGTCTCATCATTACTTAGTCTCATCATTACTTAGAGTCTTATCATTACTTAGAGTCTCATCATTACTTAGTCTCACATCATTACTTAGTCTCATCATTACTTAGTTTCATCATTACTTAGAGTCTAATCGTTACTTAGAGTCTCATCGTTACTTAGAGTCTCATCATTACTTAGTCTAATCATTACTTAGAGTCTCATCATTACTTAGTCTCATCATTACTTAGAGTCTCATCATTACTTAGAGTCTCATCATTAATTAGAGTCTCATCATTACTTAGTCTCATCATTACTTAGTCTCATCATTACTTAGAGTCTCATTGTTACTTAGAGGCTCATCATTACTTAGAGTCTCATCATTACTTAGAGTCTCATCATTACTTAGTCTCATCATTACTTAGAATCTCATCGTTACTTAGAGTCTCATCATTACTTAGTCTCATCATTACTTAGAGTCTCATCATTACTTAGAGTCTCATCATTACTTAGTCTCATCATTACTTAGAGTCTCATCATTACTTAGTCTCATCATTACTTAGTCTCATCATTACTTAGAGTCTCATCATTACTTAGTCTCATCATTACTTAGAGTCTAATCTTTACTTAGAGTCTCATTGTTACTTAAAGTCTCATCATTACTTAGAGTCTCATCATTACTTAGTCTCATCATTACTTAGTCTCATCATTACTTAGTCTCATCATTACTTAGAGTCTCATCATTACTTAGAGTCTCATCATTACTTAGTCTCATCATTACTTAGTCTCATCATTACTTAGAGTCTCATCATTACTTAGAGTCTCATCATTACTTAGTCTCATCATTACTTAGAGTCTCATCATTACTTAGTCTCATCATTACTTAGTCTCATCATTACTTAGTCTCATCATTACTTAGTCTCATCATTACTTAGAGTCTAATCGTTACTTAGAGTCTCATCATTACTTAGTCTCATCATTACTTAGAGTCTCATCATTACTTAGTCTCATCATTACTTAGAGTCTCATCATTACTTAGAGTCTCATCATTACTTAGTCTCATCATTACTTAAAGTCTCATCATTACTTAGTCTCATCATTACTTAGAGTCTCATAGTTACTTAGAGTCTCATCATTACTTAGTCTCATCATTACTTAGTCTCATCATTACTTAGTCTCATCATTACTTAGAGTCTCATCGTTACTTAGAGTCTCATCATTACTTAGAGTCTCATCATTACTTAGAGTCTCATCATTACTTAGTCTCATCATTACTTAGTCACATCATTACTTAGAGTCTCATCATTACTTAGTCTCATCATTACTTAGTCTCATCATTACTTAGTCTCATCATTACTTAGTCTCATCATTACTTAGAGTCTCATCATTACTTAGTCTCATCGTTATTAAGAGTCTCATCGTTACTTAGAGTCTCATCGTTACTTAGAGTCTCATCGTTACTTAGAGTCTCATCATTACTTAGTCTCATCATTACTTAGAGTCTTATCATTACTTAGAGTCTCATCATTACTTAGTCTCACATCATTACTTAGTCTCATCATTACTTAGTTTCATCATTACTTAGAGTCTAATCGTTACTTAGAGTCTCATCGTTATTTAGAGTCTCATCATTACTTAGTCTAATCATTACTTAGAGTCTCATCATTACTTAGTCTCATCATTACTTAGAGTCTCATCATTACTTAGAGTCTCATCATTAATTAGAGTCTCATCATTACTTAGTCTCATCATTACTTAGTCTCATCATTACTTAGAGTCTCATTGTTACTTAGAGGCTCATCATTACTTAGAGTCTCATCATTACTTAGTCTCATCATTACTTAGAATCTCATCGTTACTTAGAGTCTCATCATTACTTAGTCTCATCATTACTTAGAGTCTCATCATTACTTAGAGTCTCATCATTACTTAGTCTCATCATTACTTAGAGTCTCATCATTACTTAGTCTCATCATTACTTAGTCTCATCATTACTTAGAGTCTCATCATTACTTAGTCTCATCATTACTTAGAGTCTAATCTTTACTTAGAGTCTCATTGTTACTTAAAGTCTCATCATTACTTAGTCTCATCATTACTTAGTCTCATCATTACTTAGAGTCTCATCATTACTTAGAGTCTCATCATTACTTAGAGTCTCATCGTTACTTAGAGTCTAATCATTACTTAGTCTCATCATTACTTAGAGTCTCATCATTACTTAGAGTCTCATCATTACTTAGTCTCATCATTACTTAGTCTCATCATTACTTAGAGTCTCATCATTACTTAGAGTCTCATCATTACTTAGTCTCATCATTACTTAGAGTCTCATCATTACTTAGTCTCATCATTACTTAGAGTCTCATCATTACTTAGTCTCATCATTACTTAGAGTCTTATCATTACTTAGTCCCATCATTACTTAGTCTCATCATTACTTAGAGTCTAATCGTTACTTAGAGTCTCATTGTTAGTTAGAGTCTCATCATTACTTAGTCTCATCATTACTTAGAGTCTCATCATTACTTAGTCTCATCATTACTTAGAGTCTCATCATTACTTAGAGTCTCATCGTTACTTAGAGTCTCATCATTACTTAGAGTCTCATCATTACTTAGTCTCATCATTACTTAGAGTCTCATCGTTACTTAGAGTCTCATCATTACTTAGAGTCTCATCATTACTTAGTCTCATCATTACTTAGAGTCTCATCATTACTTAGAGTCTCATCATTACTTAGAGTCTCATCGTTACTTAGTCTCATCATTACTTAGTCTCATCATTACTTAGAGTCTAATCGTTACTTAGAGTCTCATTGTTACTTAGAGTCTCATCATTACTTAGTCTCATCATTACTTAGTCTCATCATAACTTAGAGTCTCATCATTACTTAGTCTCATCATTACTTAGAGTCTCATCATTACTTAGAGTCTCATCATTACTTAGTCTCATCATTACTTAGTCTCATCATTACTTAGAGTCTCATCATTACTTAGAGTCTCATCATTACTTAGTCTCATCATTACTTAGTCTCATCATTACTTAGAGTCTCATCATTACTTAGAGTCTCATCATTACTTAGAGTCTCATCATTACTTAGTCTCATCATTACTTAGAGTCTCATCATTACTTAGAGTCTCATCATTACTTAGAGTCTCATCATTACTTAGTCTCATCATTACTTAGAGTCTCATCATTACTTAGTCTCATCATTACTTAGAGTCTCATCATTACTTAGTCTCATCATTACTTAGTCTCATCATTACTTAGAGTCTAATCGTTACTTAGAGTCTCATTGTTACTTAGAGTCTCATCATTACTTAGAGTCTCATCATTACTTAGTCTCATCATTACTTAGAGTCTCATCATTACTTAGAGTCTCATCATTACTTAGAGTCTCATTATTACTTAGAGTCTCATCATTACTTAGTCTCATCATTACTTAGAGTCTCATCATTACTTAGAGTCTCATCATTACTTAGAGTCTCATCATTACTTAGTCTCATCATTACTTAGAGTCTCATCATTACTTAGTCTCATCATTACTTAGTCTCATCATTACTTAGAGTCTAATCGTTACTTAGAGTCTCATTGTTACTTAGAGTCTCATCATTACTTAGAGTCTCATCATTACTTAGAATCTCATTGTTACTTAGAGTCTCATCATTACTTAGTCTCATCATTACTTAGAGTCTCATCATTACTTAGAGTCTCATCATTACTTAGAGTCTCATCATTACTTAGTCTCATCATTACTTAGTCTCATCATTACTTAGAGTCTAATCGTTACTTAGAGTCTCATTGTTACTTAGAGTCTCATCATTACTTAGTCTCATCATTACTTAGTCTCATCATTACTTAGAGTCTCATCATTACTTAGTCTCATCATTACTTAGAGTCTCATCATTACTTAGAGTCTCATCATTACTTAGTCTCATCATTACTTAGAGTCTCATCATTACTTAGAGTCTCATCATTACTTAGTCTCATCATTACTTAGTCTCATCATTACTTAGTCTCATCATTACTTAGAGTCTCATCATTACTTAGAGTCTCATCATTACTTAGAGTCTCATCATTACTTAGTCTCATCATTACTTAGAGTCTAATCGTTACTTAGTCTCATCGTTACTTAGAGTCTCATCATTACTTAGAGTCTCATCATTACTTAGTCTCATCATTACTTAGAGTCTCATCATTACTTAGAGTCTCATCATTACTTAGAGTCTCATCATTACTTAGTCTCATCATTACTTAGAGTCTCATCATTACTTAGTCTCATCATTACTTAGAGTCTCATCATTATTTAGAGTCTCATCATTACTTAGAGTCTCATCATTACTTAGTCTCAACAGACTCTTTCATCTGTGTAATAAAGATCAAATCTGAAGAATCCGGCCTAAAAGTGAAGCTGAAACGTCTCCTGCATTTGTAACGTCTCGATTCTCCTGTAACTCCTGCTCACAGCAGGTCCTAAAAGCTCCATAAAAAGCTTTAACTGGTTCAAAATGCAGCAGCAAGATTACAAACAGCAACTAAAAGAAGAGAGCACATTACACCGGTGCTGGAGTCTCTTCACTGGCTCCTGTTTAGAATCACATTTAAACTCCTCCTCCTGATTTACAAAGCCATAAATGACATGGCCCCTCCCACCTCAAAGATGCTATAGAACCATCTCATCCAAACAGAGCTCTTCACTCTCAACATGCTGACCTTCTGGTGGTGCCAAGAGTCTCTAAAAGCACAGTAGGAGGTAGAGCCTTCTGGTGGTGCCAAGAGTCTCTAAAAGTACTGTAGGAGGTAGAGCCTTCTGGTGGTGCCAAGAGTCTCTAAAAGTACTGTAGGAGGTAGAGCCTTCTGGTGGTGCCAAGAGTCTCTAAAAGTACTGTAGGAGGTAGAGCCTTCTGGTGGTGCCAAGAGTCTCTAAAAGTACTGTATGAGGTAGAGCGTTTAGCTCCCAAGCTCCTGTGTGATGGACTCAGCTCCATGTTAAATATGCTGACACAGTCTCTCATTTAAGTCCAGGCTTAAAACGTTCCTCTTTGAAATGACTTACGGTCAGTGTCAAAGTTTAGTCTATACAGACTGCGAGAGGCGAAGATCGTTCTCAAGTTCTTTATTTGATGAAAGGGAAAAACAGCAGCGTGTTGTTCTTCTGCAGCTGAGATTCGACTCTTCACAAGATTTAGCTGTGTTTTATAAAGCTGTGGCTTGGGTCTGATAAAATGGCCTGAACTTCACTATGACGTCCGCTTTAAGATTGTTTAGACGAGTCCACAGATGATCAGAAAATACACAGAATAGTTCATTGTGACCCATATGCAACAAGATCGTCGTGATGCATGATAAATAGGACACAGACATGACAATAATTTGATCAATATCCACATCAGACTAGTTAGGAACAGAAACATAAACCCACAGCTTCAGCTCCGCTGCCCTAGGAGTAACTGTGCTGGGGGAAGTATGACAGCTTGAGCACTATCCTCTTCTTCTGACTTATTCTATCAAACAATATTTATTTTTTAATTCCACTTGTAAACTGTTCACCTCCTTCTTTTTCTTTGTCTCACTCCTGAGGACCTGTGGACCCAGATGTCCCTCTCCTGGTGAAGTGTCCCTGCCCCGTGTGGACGGTCCCTCATCTGCCTGAGGAGTGTCTCCAGCTCCAGTGTCTCCCTCACGTCTGTGAGAGTCACATCCTCCTTCATCTGGAACTAACACAGGGACATACGCTTTTGTCCCAAAGAGGTTTTTTTGTAGTTTTTCCTGCAGAAGGAGGAGCTAAGGACAGAGGGAGGAGCTAAGGACAGAGGGAGGAGCTAAGGACAGAGGGAGGAGCTAAGGACAGAGGGAGGAGCTAAGGACAGAGGGAGGAACTAAGGACAGAAGGAGGAGCTAAGGACAGAAGGAGGAGCTAAGGACAGAGGGAGGAACTAAGGACAGAAGGAGGAGCTAAGGACAGAGGGAGGAACTAAGGACAGAAGGAGGAGCTAAGGACAGAGGGAGGAGCTAAGGACAGAAGGAGGAGCTAAGGACAGAGGGAGGAACTAAGGACAGAAGGAGGAGCTAAGGACAGAAGGAGGAGCTAAGGACAGAGGGAGGAACTAAGGACAGAAGGAGGAGCTAAGGACAGAGGGAGGAACTAAGGACAGAAGGAGGAGCTAAGGACAGAAGGAGGAGCTAAGGACAGAGGGAGGAACTAAGGACAGAAGGAGGAGCTAAGGACAGAAGGAGGAGCTAAGGACAGAAGGAGGAGCTAAGGACAGAAGGAGGAGCTAAGGACAGAGGGAGGAACTAAGGACAGAAGGAGGAGCTAAGGACAGAAGGAGGAGCTAAGGACAGAGGGAGGAACTAAGGACAGAAGGAGGAGCTAAGGACAGAAGGAGGAGCTAAGGACAGAAGGAGGAGCTAAGGACAGAAGGAGGAGCTAAGGACAGAAGGAGGAGCTAAGGACAGAGGGAGGAACTAAGGACAGAAGGAGGAGCTAAGGACAGAAGGAGGAGCTAAGGACAGAAGGAGGAGCTAAGGACAGAGGACTCTGGGACATCGTCCCTCGTCCCCACAGACATTGTTGATTTGTTTCTCACTGTCGCCCTCAGAGGAAACTGTTGTTGTGATTTTGGGCCTTACAAAAATAATTTGATTTGAACATGTGATGAGTGAAGAGATGATGAGGGACATTCAGAGTGGAGCTCCGCCTCTTTCAGGGAAAAGTGAGGATTCTTAGCAACTGGAGCGAGACAAATGTGTTTAGTCAAAGATTCTGCATTTGTCATTCCAACAACCAGGTCTGAACCGGGTCTGAACCGGGTCTAAACTGGGTCTAAACTGGGTCTAAACTGGGTCTAAACCCGCTTCAGGCCCAAAGTCACCCATGACCTCGACGGGAACAATGATTATTATGAGCTGCAACTAAACGTTATTTCAGTGTTCGACAATTAAACTATTATTTCTAATAGTTCAATTTAAAGGCATTTTTGACAAACTAAAGGTGTAAATCTGTGACGAAATCTTCCAGAGAAAATATTTATGAAAAAGTCTTTTATTGATCAGTGGAAACGCTCGTAGAGTCTTCTTTGTCCAACTCGAGGAACCGTGTCCACCAGCAACCTGCAGCAGAGGACACGTCCATGAAGAGCAGCTTTAAACCTGTGTGGGTGGGTTGGTTGGGTTAGTTGGGTTTTTTACGTACTTGACTCCGTAGGCGAGGATGACGACTCCGATCAGAACTCCAATGGTTCCGTCCAAAAACCACACGTCTGGATGGTCTTTATAAACCTCTGCACTGATGAGGATGGAGAAGCCTATGAGCGCCCCCACCAGGGAGTTAAAGCCTGTGCAACAGACAGAACACACTGTCTCTGCTGATCTGGAATATCTTTTCATCAACTGCAAACCATTTTATTCGCCGCGCAAATTTGCCTCATTCATTCTGACTGCTGTTTACATCCCGCTGAGCGCGCGCTCGTAGGAGGCAGAGCAGATCAGAAGAGTAGAGCAGACCTATCCAGACTCCTTGTGTTTTATCCTAGGCAATTTTAACAAGGGAAATCTCAGCCACGAACTATCAAAGTGCAGACAGTTTATTAAAGTCCCTAGAGCAGAACACACTGCATCACTGCTACACAACAGTCGGCCACGCCTTCCACGCCGTGGGCGGAGCCACGCTGGGCTCGTCAGACCACGTCATGGTTCACCTGATCCTCACGAACAGACAGAGGCTGAAGCTCTGCAAACCTGTAGTGAGGACTTCTGAGAGGTGGACCAATGAGGAGGAGGAGGAGGAGCTACGTGTGTGTTTGGACATTACAGACTGGGAGGAGCTACACGAACACTGTGATGTCACACATTCTGTGAGGAGCATTAAACCATATCACACCAAAGTCACCACAGGGGCGGAGCTAGAGGACAGCGCACAGGGGCGGAGCTAGAGGACAGCGCACAGGGGCGGAGCTAGAGGGCAGCGCACAGGGCCGGAGCTAGAGGGCAGCGCACAGGGCCGGAGCTAGAGGGCTCTACAAAGAGGCAAAGTACGGGTTCTACTGCAGATTTGACAGCCCCTCCCCCACTGCAGCCACCTCTGCCAACCCGACCCCGTCCCCCACCTCCCCTGCCCCTCTCACAGTTCAGGAACAGGAAGTAAACAGACTATTTCACAAATCCAACCCGCGAAAGGCTGCTGGACCAGACGGTGTCACCCCGGCCACCTTAAGACACTGTGCAGGCAAGCTGGCGCCTGTCTTCACTGGCATTTTTAACACCCAAGTTGTCCATCATTGTCCCTGTCCCCAAGAAGCCCCGGATCACTGGACTTAATGACCACAGACCTGTGGCACTGACGTCTGTAGTCATGAGCGCCTGGTCCTGCCCCACCTCAAGTCCTTCACCTCCCCCCTGCAGGACCCCCTCCTGGACCCCCTGCTGGACCCCCTGCTGGACCCCCTGCTGGACCCCCTGCTAGAGCCCCTGCTGGACCCCCTCCTGGACCCCCTGATGGACCTCCAGCTGGACCCCCCCTTCTGGACCCCCTCCTGGACCCCCTGCTGGACCCCCTGCTGGACCCCCCGCTGGACCCCCTGCTGGACCCCCCGCTGGACCCCCTCCTGGACCTCCTGCTGGACCCCCTCCTGGACCTCCTGCTGGACCTCCTGCTGGACCCCCCCTTCTGGACCCCCTCCTGGACCTCCTGCTGGACCCCCTCCTGGACCCCCTCCTGGACCTCCTGCTGGACCCCCCCTTCTGGACCCCCTGCTGGACCCCCTGCTGGACCCCCCGCTGGACCCCCTGCTGGACCCCCTGCTGGACCCCCTCCTGGACCTCCTGCTGGAACCCCTCCTGGACCCCCTCCTGGACCTCCTGCTGGACCCCCCCTGCTGGACCCCCTGCTGGACCTCCTGTAGTTCTCCTACAGAACCAACAGGTCTGTGGACGACACCATCAACCTGGCTCTCCACTTCACCTGGACTCCTCGGGAACCTACACCAGGATCAACACCACCTCCTGCTCTGCTCCAGGACAAGCTCTCCCAGCTCAACCTGCCTGACTCCATCTGCAGGAGGAGCACTGACTCCATCTGCAGGGGGAGCGCTGACTCCATCTGCAGGAGGAGAACTGACTCCATCTGCAGGAGGAGCACTGACTCCACCTTCACTCACTGCACTGTACAATTTTTAATGCACAAAATATTTAAATTATGTACATATCGTGCCTATTTTTAACTCCACTCATCTATTTTTAATATCTGGTAGTTATTCACTGTCCATTGTTCTGTGTTTGATGTTTGTGTTGTTAGCATATTCTGATTGTGATTCTGTCAGAGAACAGCGCCCCCACCAGGCACTTACTGCACATCTAAAGCTCTTATTTCTGACTTTAAACTCAGACTTCCTGTGGGTGTGTCTTACCGTCTGTGATGAGGGCGCGGCTCGTCAGGACTCCACCCAAAAGCATTTTTAAAACGGCCAAAACCAGGCAGAGCGTCCCACTGAGGACGGACACGCTGAACAGGAAGTCATCCTGCAACAAGCAACGTCCAAGTGTCACTGTGTGTGTCTGATGGTGTGTGTGTGTGTGTGTGTGTGTGTCTGATGGTGTGTGTGTGTGTGTGTGTCTGATGGTGTGTGTGTGTGTGTGTCTGATGGTGTGTGTGTGTGTGTGTGTCTGATGGTGTGTGTGTGTGTGTGTGTGTGTGTGTGTCTGATGGTGTGTGTGTGTGTGTGTGTCTGATGGTGTGTGTGTGTGTGTGTGTGTGTGTGTGTCTGATGGTGTGTGTGTGTGTGTGTGTCTGATGGTGTGTGTGTGTGTCTGATGGTGTGTCTGATGGTGTGTGTGTCTGATGGTGTGTCTGATGGTGTGTGTGTGTGTGTCTGATGGTGTGTCTGATGGTGTGTGTGTGTGTGATGGTGTGTCTGATGGTGTGTGTGTGTGTGTGTCTGATGGTGTGTGTGTGTGTGTGTCTGATGGTGTGTGTGTGTCTGATGGTGTGTCTGATGGTGTGTGTGTCTGATGCTGTGTGTGTGTGTGTGTCTGATGGTGTGTGTGTGTCTGATGGTGTGTGTGTGTGTGTGTGTGTGTGTGTGTGTTTGTGTGATGGTGTGTGTCTGATGGTGTGTGTGTGATGGTGTGTGTCTGGTGTTGTGTGTCTGATGGTGTGTGTCTGATGGTGTGTGTCAGATGGTGTGTGTCTGATGTTGTGTGTCTGATGGTGTGTGTCTGATGGTGTGTGTCTGATGGTGTGTGTGTGTGATGGTGTGTGTCTGACGGTGTGTGTGTGTGATGGTGTGTGTCTGACGGTGTGTGTCTGAGGTTGTGTGTCTGATGGTGTGTGTCAGATGGTGTGTGTCTGATGTTGTGTGTCTGATGACGTGTGTCTGATGGTGTGTGTGTGTGATGGTGTGTGTCTGACGGTGTGTGTCTGAGGTTGTGTGTCTGATGGTGTGTGTGTGATGGTGTGTGTCTGGTGTTGTGTGTCTGATGACGTGTGTCTGATGGTGTGTGTCTGATGGTGTGTGTCTGACGGTGTGTGTCTGATGGTGTGTGTGTGATGATGTGTGTCTGATGGTGTGTGTCCGATAGTGTGTGTGTGATGGTGTGTGTCTGATGGTGTGTGTCTGATGGTGTGTGTGTGATGATGTGTGTCTGATGGTGTGTGTCCGATAGTGTGTGTGTGATGGTGTGTGTCTGATGGTGTGTGTCTGATGGTGTGTGTCTGATGGTGTGTGTGTCTGATGGTGTATGTCTGAGGTTGTGTGTCTGATGGTGTGTGTCTGATGGTGTGTGTGTGTCTGATGGTGTGTGTCTGATGGTGTGTGTGTCTGATGGTGTGTGTCTGATGATGTGTGTCTGATGGTGTGTGTCTGATGGTGTGTGTGTGTCTGATGGTGTGTGTCTGATAGTGTCTGTGTGATGGTGTGTGTCTGATGGTGTGTGTCTGATGGTGTGTGTCTGATGATGTGTGTCTGATGGTGTGTGTCTGATGGTGTGTGTCTGATGGTGTGTGTGTGTGATGGTGTGTGTCTGACGGTGTGTGTCTGAGGTTGTGTGTCTGAGGTTGTGTGTCTGAGGTTGTGTGTCTGAGGTTGTGTGTCTGATGGTGTGTGTCTGATGGTGTGTGTCTGATGGTGTGTGTCTGAGGTTGTGTGTCTGAGGTTGTGTGTCTGATGGTGTGTGTCTGATGGTGTGTGTCTGATAGTGTCTGTGTGATGGTGTGTGTCTGATGGTGTGTGTGTCTGATGGTGTGTGTGTGTGATGGTTGTGTGTGATGGTGTGTGTCTGATGAAATGGTCAAAGTCGTACCACTTCTGGAGGGTTCCGTGTGATGAGGTCGTAGATGGCTTTTCCCATGATGCAAAGGGAAGAGAGGACGAAGAGCGCTCCGAGGACGACACACGCTCTGAAGGACACGAACCACTTTAGAATCATGTGCACTACAGCAGTGGTCTCACAGGGACACTGTCCAGGTCGTTATGGACAGTCCAGGTCGTTATGGACAGTCCAGGTCGTTATGGACAGTCCAGGTCGTTATGGACAGTCCAGGTCGTTATGGACGGGTTCAGTTCGAGGAGGCCGTTCTTCCCCCTCTGCAGATGCCACTGTGGTTTTCCACGTGGGCGGGGCACCGGGCGGGGCACTGTCCAGTTCCCCACCCAGGGACTCCAAGAAGGCCTCCACACATATGATAATCACACGCAATAGCAGCAGCAGCAGCAGCAGCAGCAGCAGCAGCATCAGCAGCAGCAGCACCAGAAGCAGCAGCAGCAGAAGCAGCAGCACCAGAAGCAGCAGCAGCAGCAGCAGCAGCAGCAGCAGCAGAAGCAGCAGCAGCAGCAGCAGCAGCAGCAGCAGCAGCAGCATCAGCAGCAGCAGCACCAGAAGCAGCAGCAGCAGAAGCAGCAGCACCAGAAGCAGCAGCAGCAGCAGCAGCAGCAGCAGCAGCAGAAGCAGCAGCAGCAGCAGCAGCAGCAGCAGCAGCAGCAGCACCAGAAGCAGCAGCAGCAGCAGAAGCAGCAGCACCAGAAGCAGCAGCAGCAGCAGCAGCAGCAGAAGCAGCAGCAGCAGCAGCAGCAGCACCAGAAGCAGCAGCAGCAGCAGAAGCAGCAGCACCAGAAGCAGCAGCAGCAGCAGCAGCAGCAGCACCAGAAGCAGCAGCAGCAGCAGCAGCAGCAGCAGCAGCAGCAGCAGCACCAGAAGCAGCAGCAGCAGCAGAAGCAGCAGCAGCAGCAGCAGCAGCACCAGAAGCAGCAGCAGCAGCAGCAGCAGCAGCAGCACCAGAAGCAGCAGCAGCAGCAGCAGCAGCAGCAGCAGCAGAAGCAGCAGAAGCAGCAGCAGCAGCAGCAGCAGCAGCAGCAGCAGCAGCAGCAGCAGCATCAGTCTCTCTCACATGTTTTCTCTGGCCGCAGAGTGGACGGCTGCAGCGCTGCTGTATCTCCACAGGACGATGGACGATGACAGAACGTCCAGTGAAGCATCGAACTGAAAACACCAGGAAAAAACATCAAAAGTGACGAGAAAATACAAAGAAAACAAGAGAAAATAAAGACTCACCGCGAATCCAAACGCAGACGAGCTGTGTCTGGAGAAGGACACGGCTGCAACACAAACACACGCTTCAGAGGGCGGGCGGAGCGCGGGCGGAGCGCGGGCGGAGCTCTGTTTATTCTGGATATATTTATGTGAAACATTTTGGGCAGAATCGTGTCTTTGTGCAGCTCCATGTGACACAAGCTTAGATTTAGTTCTTAGATAGTTCTCAGACTCAGACCACAGGTGTTCAGCAGGTGTTTCACAGGTGTTCAGCAGGTGTTCAGCAGGTGTTCAGCAGGTGTTTCACAGGTGTTCAGCAGGTGTTCAGCAGGTGTTCAGCAGGTGTTCAGCAGGTGTTTCACAGGTGTTCAGCAGGTGTTCAGCAGGTGTTCAGCAGGTGTTTCACAGGTGTTCAGCAGGTGTTCAGCAGGTGTTCAGCAGGTGTTCAGCAGGTGTTTCACAGGTGTTCAGCAGGTGTTCAGCAGGTGTTCAGCAGGTGTTTCACAGGTGTTCAGCAGGTGTTCAGCAGGTGTTCAGCAGGTGTTTCACAGGTGTTCAGCAGGTGTTCAGCAGGTGTTCAGCAGGTGTTCAGCAGGTGTTCAACAGGTGTTCCGCAGGTGTTCAACAGGTGTTTCACAGGTGTTCAGCAGGTGTTTCACAGGTGTTCAGCAGGTGTTCAACAGGTGTTCAGCAGGTGTTTCACAGGTGTTTCACAGGTGTTCAGCAGGTGTTCAACAGGTGTTCAGCAGGTGTTTCACAGGTGTTCAGCAGGTGTTTCACAGGTGTTCAGCAGGTGTTCAGCAGGTGTTTCACAGGTGTTCCGCAGGTGTTCCACAGGTGTTCAGCAGGTGTTTCACAGGTGTTCAGCAGGTGTTCAGCAGGTGTTTCACAGGTGTTCAGCAGGTGTTCCGCAGGTGTTCAGCAGGTGTTCAGCAGGTGTTCAGCAGGTGTTTCACAGGTGTTCAGCAGGTGTTTCACAGGTGTTCAGCAGGTGTTCAGCAGGTGTTTCACAGGTGTTCAGCAGGTGTTTCACAGGTGTTCAGCAGGTGTTTCACAGGTATTCAGCAGGTGTTTCACAGGTGTTCAGCAGGTGTTCCGCAGGTGTTCAGCAGGTGTTTCACAGGTGTTCAGCAGGTGTTCAACAGGTGTTCAGCAGGTGTTTCACAGGTGTTCAGCAGGTGTTTCACAGGTGTTCAGCAGCTGTTCCGCAGGTGTTCAACAGGTGTTCCGCAGGTGTTCAGCATGT
The DNA here is from genome assembly GCF_026437365.1 of Eucyclogobius newberryi. Classification (NCBI taxonomy): domain Eukaryota; kingdom Metazoa; phylum Chordata; class Actinopteri; order Gobiiformes; family Gobiidae; genus Eucyclogobius; species Eucyclogobius newberryi. Next base: position 85,993 of record NW_027315852.1, on the reverse strand, counting down.
GTTCCGCAGGTGTTCAGCAGGTGTTTCACAGGTGTTCAGCAGGTGTTTCACAGGTGTTCAGCAGGTGTTCAGCAGGTGTTCAGCAGGTGTTTCACAGGTGTTCAGCAGGTGTTCAGCAGGTGTTCAGCAGGTGTTTCACAGGTGTTCAGCAGGTGTTTCGCAGGTGTTCAGCAGGTGTTCAGCAGGTGTTTCACAGGTGTTCAGCAGGTGTTTCACAGGTGTTCAGCAGGTGTTCAGCAGGTGTTTCACAGGTGTTCAGCAGGTGTTCAGCAGGTGTTCAGCAGGTGTTTCATAGGTGTTCAGCGGGTGTTCAGCAGGTGTTCCACAGGTGTTCAGCAGGTGTTCAGCAGGTGTTTCACAGGTGTTCAGCAGGTGTTTCACAGGTGTTCAGCAGGTGTTCAGCAGGTGTTAAGCAGGTGTTTCACAGGTGTTCAGCAGGTGTTTCACAGGTGTTCAGCAGGTGTTTCACAGGTGTTCAGCAGGTGTTCAGCAGGTGTTTCACAGGTGTTCAGCAGGTGTTCAGCAGGTGTTTCACAGGTGTTCAGCAGGTGTTCAGCAGGTGTTTCACAGGTGTTCAGCAGGTGTTTCACAGGTGTTCAGCAGGTGTTTCACAGGTGTTCAACAGGTGTTAAGCAGGTGTTTCACAGGTGTTCAGCAGGTGTTTCACAGGTGTTCAGCAGGTGTTCCACAGGTGTTCAGCAGGTGTTTCGCAGGTGTTCAGCAGGTGTTCCGCAGGTGTTCAACAGGTGTTTCACAGGTGTTCAGCAGGTGTTTCACAGGTGTTCAGCAGGTGTTCAACAGGTGTTCAGCAGGTGTTTCACAGGTGTTCAGCAGGTGTTCCACAGGTGTTCAGCAGGTGTTTCACAGGTGTTCAGCAGGTGTTCCGCAGGTGTTCAGCAGGTGTTCCGCAGGTGTTCCACAGGTGTTCAGCAGGTGTTTCACAGGTGTTCAGCAGGTGTTTCACAGGTGTTCAGCAGGTGTTCCGCAGGTGTTCAGCAGGTGTTCCGCAGGTGTTCCACAGGTGTTCAGCAGGTGTTCAGCAGGTGTTCAGCAGGTGTTTCACAGGTGTTCAGCAGGTGTTCAGCAGGTGTTCAGCAGGTGTTCAGCAGGTGTTTCACAGGTGTTCAGCAGGTGTTTCACAGGTGTTCAGCAGGTGTTCAGCAGGTGTTCAGCAGGTGTTTCACAGGTGTTCAGCAGGTGTTCAGCAGGTGTTTCACAGGTGTTCAGCAGGTGTTCCGCAGGTGTCAGCAGGTGTTCAGCAGGTGTTCAGCAGGTGTTTCACAGGTGTTCAGCAGGTGTTTCACAGGTGTTCAGCAGGTGTTTCACAGGTGTTCAGCAGGTGTTTCACAGGTGTTCAGCAGGTGTTTCACAGGTATTCAGCAGGTGTTCAGCAGGTGTTTCACAGGTGTTCAGCAGGTGTTTCACAGGTGTTCAGCAGGTGTTTCACAGGTATTCAGCAGGTGTTTCACAGGTGTTCAGCAGGTGTTCCGCAGGTGTTCAGCAGGTGTTCCGCAGGTGTTCAGCAGGTGTTTCACAGGTGTTCAGCAGGTGTTCAACAGGTGTTCAGCAGGTGTTCCGCAGGTGTTCAGCAGGTGTTTCACAGGTGTTCAGCAGGTGTTTCACAGGTGTTCAGCAGGTGTTCCGCAGGTGTTCAGCAGGTGTTCAGCAGGTGTTTCACAGGTGTCAGCAGGTGTTCCACAGGTGTTCAGCAGGTGTTTCACAGGTGTTCCGCAGGTGTTTCAAAGGTGTTCAGCAGGTGTTCAGCAGGTGTTTCACAGGTGTTCAGCAGGTGTTTCACAGGTGTTCAGCAGGTGTTCAGCAGGTGTTTCACAGGTGTTCAGCAGGTGTTTCACAGGTGTTCAGTAGGTGTTTCACAGGTGTTCAGCAGGTGTTTCACAGGTGTTCAGCAGGTGTTCAGCAGGTGTTCAGCAGGTGTTTCACAGGTGTTCAGCAGGTGTTTCACAGGTGTTCAGCAGGTGTTTCACAGGTGTTCAGTAGGTGTTTCACAGGTGTTCAGCAGGTGTTTCACAGGTGTTCAGCAGGTGTTCAGCAGGTGTTTCACAGGTGTTCAGCAGGTGTTTCACGGGTGTTCAGCAGGTGTTTCACAGGTGTTCAGCAGGTGTTTCACAGATGTTCAGCAGGTGTTCAGCAGGTGTTTCACAGATGTTCAGCAGGTGTTCAGCAGGTGTTTCACAGGTGTTCAGCAGGTGTTCAGCAGGTGTTTCACAGGTGTTCAGTAGGTGTTTCACAGGTGTTCAGCAGGTGTTTCACAGGTGTTCAGCAGGTGTTCAGCAGGTGTTTCACAGGTGTTCAGCAGGTGTTTCACAGGTGTTCAGCAGGTGTTTCACAGGTGTTCAGTAGGTGTTTCACAGGTGTTCAGCAGGTGTTTCACAGGTGTTCAGCAGGTGTTCAGCAGGTGTTTCACAGGTGTTCAGCAGGTGTTTCACGGGTGTTCAGCAGGTGTTTCACAGGTGTTCAGTAGGTGTTTCACAGGTGTTCAGCAGGTGTTTCACAGGTGTTTCACAGGTGTTCAGCAGGTGTTCAGCAGGTGTTTCACAGGTGTTCAGCAGGTGTTCAGCAGGTGTTTCACAGGTGTTCAGCAGGTATTTCACAGGTGTTCAGCAGGTATTTCACAGGTGTTCAGCAGGTGTTCAGCAGGTGTTTCACAGGTGTTCAGCAGGTGTTTCACGGGTGTTCAGCAGGTGTTTCACAGGTGTTCAGCAGGTGTTTCACAGATGTTCAGCAGGTGTTCAGCAGGTGTTTCACAGATGTTCAGCAGGTGTTCAGCAGGTGTTTCACAGGTGTTCTGCAGGTGTTCAGTAGGTGTTTCACAGGTGTTCTGCAGGTGTTCAGTAGGTGTTTCACAGGTGTTCAGTAGGTGTTTCACAGGTGTTCAGCAGGTGTTCAGCAGGTGTTTCACAGGTGTTCAGCAGGTGTTAAGCAGGTGTTCAGCAGGTGTTTTACAGGTGTTCTACAGGTGTTTTACAGGTGTTCTACAAGTGTTTTACAGGTGTTCTACAGGTGTTTTTACAGGTGTTTTACAGGTGTTTTACAGGTGTTTTACAGGTGTTCTACAGGTGTTTTACAGGTGTTTTACAGGTGTTCTACAAGTGTTTTACAGGTGTTTTATAGGTGTTTTACAGGTGTTTTATAGGTGTTTTACAGGTGTTTTACAGTTGTTTTACAGGTGTTCTACAGGTGTTTTACAGGTGTTCTACAAGTGTTTTACAGGTGTTTTATAGGTGTTTTACAGGTGTTTTACAGTTGTTTTACAGGTGTTCTACAGGTGTTTTACAGGTGTTCTACAAGTGTTTTACAGGTGTTTTATAGGTGTTTTACAGGTGTTTTACAGTTGTTTTACAGGTGTTCTACAGGTGTTTTACAGGTGTTCTACAGGTGTTTTACAGGTGTTTTACAGGTGTTCTACAGGTGTTCTACAGGTGTTTTACAGGTGTTTTACAGGTGTTCTACAGGTGTTCTACAAGTGTTTTACAGGTGTTTTACAGGTGTTCTACAAGTGTTTTACAGGTGTTTTATAGGTGTTTTACAGGTGTTCTACAGGTGTTTTACAGGTGTTTTACAGGTGTTTTACAGGTGTTCTACAGGTGTTTTACAGGTGTTCTACAGGTGTTTTTACAGATGTTTTACAGGTGTCTACAGGTGTTTTACAGGTGTTCTACAGGTGTTTTACAGGTGTTTTACAGGTGTTCTACAAGTGTTTTACAGGTGTTTTATAGGTGTTTTACAGGTGTTTTACAGTTGTTTTACAGGTGTTCTACAGGTGTTTTACAGGTGTTCTACAAGTGTTTTACAGGTGTTTTACAGGTGTTCTACAAGTGTTTTACAGGTGTTTTACAGGTGTTCTACAAGTGTTTTACAGGTGTTTTATAGGTGTTTTACAGGTGTTTTACAGTTGTTTTACAGGTGTTCTACAGGTGTTTTACAGGTGTTCTACAAGTGTTTTACAGGTGTTTTATAGGTGTTTTACAGGTGTTTTACAGTTGTTTTACAGGTGTTCTACAGGTGTTTTACAGGTGTTTTACAGGTGTTCTACAAGTGTTTTACAGGTGTTTTATAGGTGTTTTACAGGTGTTTTACAGTTGTTTTACAGGTGTTCTACAGGTGTTTTACAGGTGTTCTACAAGTGTTTTACAGGTGTTTTACAGGTGTTCTACAGGTGTTCTACAGGTGTTTTACAGGTGTTTTACAGGTGTTCTACAGGTGTTCTACAAGTGTTTTACAGGTGTTTTACAGGTGTTCTACAAGTGTTTTACAGGTGTTTTACAGGTGTTCTACAGGTGTTGTACAGGTGTTTTACAGGTGTTCTACAGGTGTTTTTACAGGTGTTTTACAGGTGTTCTACAGGTGTTTTACAGGTGTTCTACAGGTGTTTTACAGGTGTTCTACAAGTGTTTTACAGGTGTTCTACAGGTGTTCTACAGGTGTTTTACAGGTGTTTTACAGGTGTTCTACAGGTGTTCTACAAGTGTTTTACAGGTGTTCTACAGGTGTTCTACAAGTGTTTTACAGGTGTTTTACAGGTGTTCTACAGGTGTTGTACAGGTGTTTTACAGGTGTTCTACAGGTGTTTTTACAGGTGTTTTACAGGTGTTCTACAGGTGTTTTACAGGTGTTCTACAGGTGTTTTACAGGTGTTCTACAAGTGTTTTACAGGTGTTTTACAGGTGTTCTACAGGTGTTTTACAGGTGTTCTACAGGTGTTTTACAGGTGTTCTACAAGTGTTTTACAGGTGTTTTACAGGTTTTCTACAAGTGTTTTACAGGTGTTTTATAGGTGTTTTACAGGTGTTTTACAGTTGTTTTACAGGTGTTCTACAGGTGTTTTACAGGTGTTCTACAGGTGTTCTACAAGTGTTTTACAGGTGTTCTACAGGTGTTCTACAGGTGTTTTACAGGTGTTTTACAGGTGTTCTACAGGTGTTCTACAAGTGTTTTACAAGTGTTTTACAGGTGTTTTACAGGTGTTCTACAAGTTTTTTACAGGTGTTTTATAGGTGTTTTACAGGTGTTTTACAGTTGTTTTACAGGTGTTCTACAGGTGTTTTACAGGTGTTCTACAAGTGTTTTACAGGTGTTTTACAGGTGTTCTACAGGTGTTCTACAGGTGTTTTACAGGTGTTCTACAGGTGTTTTTACAGGTGTTTTACAGGTGTTCTACAGGTGTTTTACAGGTGTTCTACAGGTGTTTTACAGGTGTTCTACAAGTGTTTTACAGGTGTTTTACAGGTGTTCTACAAGTGTTTTACAGGTGTTTTACAGGTGTTTTACAGTTGTTTTACAGGTGTTCTACAGGTGTTTTACAGGTGTTCTACAGGTGTTCTACAGGTGTTTTACAGGTGTTCTACAGGTGTTTTACAGGTGTTTTACAGGTGTGTGTTGTGTAAATGTGTTTCTTACTGAAAGCAGCGACGGCCAGGACCGTAGTGACCACCACACTGACCCAGGACACAGCCAGGGCTTTTCTCCTCAAACTCTGAGCCTCGCGAGGTTTGAGATGTAGACTGCTCTGGAGGAGTCCTGAGGGGAGCGGAGGCAAGGGGAGGGGGGGCGGGGACAGGGGGAGAGGGGGCGGGGACAGGGGAGAGGAGATTGAACTGGGACAAACACATCTGTCACAGACTGGACATAGAACTGGACGTAGAGTCTCACTGTGCGGCTGGAGCCCGTTGAAGCTCACGCTACGTTCAGACCGCTGCGTCATAACCTGCTCAGTTCTGACTCAGCTCCGCCTCTCGCCGCTCTGAAGGAAGCTCCTGATTGGTCGACGTGCCATAAATTTTGGCTAAAGTTTGGTGATTCAGAATTTGGCATCTGTGAGTGTAATAGGTACACGCCCCCTTTCCTTAGCAACGAGCCGTGCTAACTGTCAATCAAACCTGTTGCTAACTAGACCTCTGGGAAAGAAGGCTCCTGATTGGTCATTATTATTGTTCAAAAGTGAAATAAAGACCAAGATCATGTCGAGGTTTTTACACCAACATCTGAAGTTCAGAAGGTGGAGTCTGAAGTCCAGAAGGTGGAGTCTAAAGTCCAGAAGGTGGAGTCTAAAGTCCAGAATGTGGAGTCTAAAGTCCAGAAGGTGGAGTCTGAAGTCCAGAAGGTGGAGTCTAAAGTCCAGAAGGTGGAGTCTGAAGTCCAGAAGGTGGAGTCTAAAGTCCAGAAGGTGGAGTCTAAAGTCCAGAAGGTGGAGTCTAAAGTCCAGAAGGTGGAGTCTGAAGTCCAGAAGGTGGAGTCTGAAGTCCAGAAGGTGGAGTCTGAAGTCCAGAAGGTTGAGTCTGAAGTCCAGAATGTGGAGTCTGAAGTCCAGAATATGGAGTCTGAAGTCCAGAAGGTGGAGTCTGAAGTCCAGAAGGTTGAGTCTGAAGTCCAGAATGTGGAGTCTGAAGTCCAGAATATGGAGTCTGAAGTCCAGAAGGTTGAGTCTGAAGTCCAGAATGTGGAGTCTGAAGTCCAGAATATGGAGTCTGAAGTCCAGAAGGTGGAGTCTGAAGTCCAGAAGGTGGAGTCTGAAGTCCAGAAGGTGGAGTCTGAAGTCCAGAATGTGGAGTCTGAAGTCCAGAATATGGAGTCTGAAGTCCAGAATGTGGAGTCTGAAGTCCAGAATGTGGAGTCTGAAGTCCAGAAGGTGGAGTCTGAAGTCCAGAAGGTGGAGTCTGAAGTCCAGAATGTGGAGTCTGAAGTCCAGAATATGGAGTCTGAAGTCCAGAAGGTGGAGTCTGAAGTCCAGAAGGTGGAGTCTGAAGTCCAGAAGGTGGAGTCTGAAGTCCAGAAGGTGGAGTCTGAAGTCCAGAAGGTGGAGTCTAAAGTCCAGAATGTGGAGTCTGAAGTCCAGAAGGTGGAGTCTAAAGTCCAGAAGGTGGAGTCTGAAGTCCAGAAGGTGGAGTCTAAAGTCCAGAAGGTGGAGTCTGAAGTCCAGAAGGTTGAGTCTGAAGTCCAGAATGTGGAGTCTGAAGTCCAGAATGTGGAGTCTGAAGTCCAGAATATGGAGTCTGAAGTCCAGAAGGTGGAGTCTGAAGTCCAGAAGGTGGAGTCTGAAGTCCAGAAGGTGGAGTCTGAAGTCCAGAATGTGGAGTCTGAAGTCCAGAATATGGAGTCTGAAGTCCAGAATGTGGAGTCTGAAGTCCAGAATGTGGAGTCTGAAGTCCAGAAGGTGGAGTCTGAAGTCCAGAAGGTGGAGTCTGAAGTCCAGAATGTGGAGTCTGAAGTCCAGAAGGTGGAGTCTGAAGTCCAGAAGGTGGAGTCTAAAGTCCAGAATGTGGAGTCTGAAGTCCAGAAGGTGGAGTCTAAAGTCCAGAAGGTGGAGTCTGAAGTCCAGAAGGTGGAGTCTAAAGTCCAGAAGGTGGAGTCTGAAGTCCAGAAGGTGGAGTCTGAAGTCCAGAAGGTGGAGTCTGAAGTTCAGGTTTCAAAGAGGGTCATCTATTCTGTTTAATCAGTTTTCTGCCACTGAACTTAACCTGAACAAACTATGTCCACGTCTATGAACGTGACAGTCTCATTCTGCTGTTTTAATCCTAGTTTCTAAATGTCCTGGTTTAGTCCTGGTTTAGTCCTGGTTTAGTCCTGGTTTAGTCCTGGTTTGGACCTGGTTTAGACCTGGTTTAGACCTGGTTTAGTCCCGGTTTAGTCCTGGTTTAGACCTGGTTTAGTCCTGGTTTAGTCCTGGTTTGGACCTGGTTTAGACCTGGTTTAGACCTGGTTTAGTCCTGGTTTAGACCTGGTTTAGTCCTGGTTTAGTCCTGGTTTAGACCTGGTTTAGTCCTGGTTTAGACCTGGTTTAGTCCTGGTTTGGACCTGATTTAGTCCTGGTTTAGTCCTGGTTTAGTCCTGGTTTGGACCTGGTTTAGACCTGGTTTAGACCTGGTTTAGACCTGGTTTAGTCCTGGTTTAGTCCTGGTTTAGTCCTGGTTTGGACCTGGTTTAGACCTGGTTTAGACCTGGTTTAGACCTGGTTTAGTCCTGGTTTAGTCCTGGTTTAGTCCTGGTTTGGACCTGGTTTAGACCTGGTTTAGACCTGGTTTAGACCTGGTTTAGACCTGGTTTAGTCCTGGTTTAGACCTGGTTTAGTCCTGGTTTAGTCCTGGTTTAGTCCTGGTTTAGACCTGGTTTAGACCTGGTTTAATCCTGGTTTAGACCTGGTTTAGTCCTGGTTTAGTCCTGGTTTAGACCTGGTTTAGTCCTGGTTTAGACCTGGTTTAGTCCTGGTTTAGAACTGGTTTAGTCCTGGTTTAGAACTGGTTTTACCTGGTTTAGTCCTGGTTTAGACCTGGTTTAGTCCTGGTTTAGACCTGGTTTAGTCCTGGTTTAGAACTGGTTTTACCTGGTTTAGTCCTGGTTTAGACCTGGTTTAGTCCTGGTTTAGACCTGGTTTAGTCCTGGTTTAGAACTGGTTTTACCTGGTTTAGTCGTGGTTTAGACCTGGTTTAGTCCTGGTTTAGACCTGGTTTAGAACTGGTTTAGTCCTGGTTTAGTTCTGGTCTAGACCTGGTTTAGTCCTGGTTTAGTCCTGGTTTAGTCCCTGTTTGGACCTGGTTTAGTCCTGGTTTGGACCTGGTTTAGACCTGGTTTAGACCTGGTTTAGACCTGGTTTAGTCCTGGTTTAGACCTGGTTTAGTCCTGGTTTGGACCTGATTTAGTCCTGGTTTAGTCCTGGTTTAGTCCTGGTTTGGACCTGGTTTAGACCTGGTTTAGACCTGGTTTAGACCTGGTTTAGTCCTGGTTTAGTCCTGGTTTAGACCTGGTTTAGTCCTGGTTTTGTCCTGGGTTAGTCCTGGTTTGGACCTGATTTAGTCCTGGTTTAGTCCTGGTTTAGACCTGGTTTAGTCCTGGTTTAGTCCTGGTTTAGTCCTGGTTTGGACCTGGTTTAGACCTGGTTTAGACCTGGTTTAGACCTGGTTTAGACCTGGTTTAGTCCTGGTTTAGTCCTGGTTTAGTCCTGGTTTAGACCTGGTTTAGTCCTGGTTTTGTCCTGGGTTAGTCCTGGTTTAGTCCTGGTTTAGTCCTGGTTTGGACCTGGTTTAGACCTGGTTTAGACCTGGTTTAGACCTGGTTTAGACCTGGTTTAGTCCTGGTTTAGTCCTGGTTTAGACCTGGTTTAGTCCTGGTTTAGTCCTGGTTTAGTCCTGGTTTAGACCTGGTTTAGACCTGGTTTAGACCTGGTTTAGACCTGGTTTAGTCCTGGTTTAGTCCTGGTTTAGTCCTGGTTTAGAACTGGTTTTACCTGGTTTAGTCCTGGTTTAGACCTGGTTTAATCCTGGTTTAGACCTGGTTTAGTCCTGGTTTAGTCCTGGTTTAGTCCTGGTTTAGACCTGGTTTAGACCTGGTTTAATCCTGGTTTAGACCTGGTTTAGTCCTGGTTTAGTCCTGGTTTAAACCTGGTTTAGTCCTGGTTTAGACCTGGTTTAGTCCTGGTTTAGACCTGGTTTAGACCTGGTTTAGAACTGGTTTAGTCCTGGTTTAGAACTGGTTTTACCTGGTTTAGTCCTGGTTTAGACCTGGTTTAGTCCTGGTTTAGACCTGGTTTAGTCCTGGTTTAGAACTGGTTTTACCTGGTTTAGTCCTGGTTTAGACCTGGTTTTGTCCTGGTTTAGTTCTGGTCTAGACCTGGTTTAGTCCTGGTTTAGACCTGGTTTAATCCTGGTTTAGTCCTGGTTTAGTCCTGGTTTAGACCTGGTTTAGTCCTGGTTTAGACCTGGTTTAGACCTGGTTTAGTCCTGGTTTAGTCCCTGTTTGGACCTGGTTTAGTCCTGGTTTAGACCTGGTTTAGTCCTGGTTTAGACCTGGTTTAGTCCTGGTTTAGTCCTGGTTTAGACCTGGTTTAGTCCTGGTTTAGTCCCTGTTTGGACCTGGTTTAGTCCTGGTTTAGACCTGGTTTAGTCCTGGTTTAGACCTGGTTTAGACCTGGTTTAGTCCTGGTTTAGTCCCTGTTTGGACCTGGTTTAGTCCTGGTTTAGACCTGGTTTAGTCCTGGTTTAGTCCTGGTTTAGTCCTGGTTTAGACCTGGTTTAGTCCTGGTTTAGACCTGGTTTAGTCCTGGTTTAGTCCTGGTTTAGTCCTGGTTTAGAACTGGTTTTACCTGGTTTAGTCCTGGTTTAGACCTGGTTTAATCCTGGTTTAGACCTGGTTTAGTCCTGGTTTAGTCCTGGTTTAGTCCTGGTTTAGACCTGGTTTAGACCTGGTTTAATCCTGGTTTAGACCTGGTTTAGTCCTGGTTTAGTCCTGGTTTAGACCTGGTTTAGTCCTGGTTTAGACCTGGTTTAGTCCTGGTTTAGACCTGGTTTAGACCTGGTTTAGAACTGGTTTAGTCCTGGTTTAGAACTGGTTTTACCTGGTTTAGTCCTGGTTTAGACCTGGTTTAGTCCTGGTTTAGACCTGGTTTAGTCCTGGTTTAGAACTGGTTTTACCTGGTTTAGTCCTGGTTTAGACCTGGTTTAGTCCTGGTTTAGTTCTGGTCTAGACCTGGTTTAGTCCTGGTTTAGACCTGGTTTAATCCTGGTTTAGTCCTGGTTTAGTCCTGGTTTAGACCTGGTTTAGTCCTGGTTTAGACCTGGTTTAGACCTGGTTTAGTCCTGGTTTAGTCCCTGTTTGGACCTGGTTTAGTCCTGGTTTAGACCTGGTTTAGTCCTGGTTTAGACCTGGTTTAGTCCTGGTTTAGTCCTGGTTTAGACCTGGTTTAGTCCTGGTTTAGTCCCTGTTTGGACCTGGTTTAGTCCTGGTTTAGACCTGGTTTAGTCCTGGTTTAGACCTGGTTTAGTCCTGGTTTAGACCTGGTTTAGACCTGGTTTAGTCCTGGTTTAGTCCCTGTTTGGACCTGGTTTAGTCCTGGTTTAGACCTGGTTTAGACCTGGTTTAGATTAAGTATTTCACACCATTTCATGACAAAGAATTGAGCAGATTTAGTTTTTCTGGACATTTTAATAGAAATTGGGAATAAAACAAAAAAAGCTGAATTAGAATTTTTCAGGATGAAACGTCT
>NW_027315852.1:60000-65000 GCF_026437365.1 Eucyclogobius newberryi | reverse complement strand
CCTGGTCCTGGTCCTGGTCCTAGTCCTGGTCCTGGTCCTGGTCCTGACCCTGGTCCTGACCCTGGTCCTGACCCTGGTCCTGGTCCTGACCCTGGTCCTAGTCCTGGTCCTGGTCCTGGTCCTGGTCCTGACCCTGGTCCTGGTCCTGGTCCTGGTCCTGGTCCTGACCCTGACCCTGGTCCTGACCCTGGTCCTCGTCCTGGTCCTGGTCCTGGTCCTGGTCCTAGTCCTGACCCTGGTCCTGACCCTGGTCCTGGTCCTGGTCCTGACCCTGGTCCTGACCCTGGTCCTGACCCTGGTCCTGGTCCTGGTCCTGGTCATGGTCCTGGTCCTGACCCTGGTCCTGGTCCTGACCCTGGTCCTGGTCCTGACCCTGGTCCTGGTCCTGACCCTGGTCCTGACCCTGGTTCAGGTCCTGGTCCTGACCCTGGTCCTTGTCCTGGTCCTGGTCCTGGTCCTGACCCTGGTCCTGGTCCTGACCCTGGTCCTGACCCTGGTCCTGACCCTGACCCTGGTCCTGACCCTGGTCCTGGTCCTGGTCCTGGTCCTGGTCCTGACCCTGGTCCTGGTCCTGGTCCTGGTCCTGGTCCTGACCCTGGTCCTGACCCTGGTCCTGGTCCTGGTCCTGACCCTGACCCTGGTCCTGTTCCTGGTCCTGGTCCTGGTCCTGACCCTGGTCCTGGTCCTGACCCTGGTCCTGGTCCTGGTCCTGACCCTGGTCCTGGTCCAGGTCCTGGTCCTGACCCTGGTCCTGACCCTGGTCCTGGTCCAGGTCCTGGTCCTGACCCTGGTCCTGACCCTGACCCTGGTCCTGGTCCTGGTCCTGGTCCTGGTCCTGGTCCTGATCCTGACCCCGGTCCTGGTCCTGGTCCTGGGGTCCTGGTCCTGGGGTCCTGGTCCTGACCCTGGTCCTGGTCCTGGTCCTGGTCCTGACCCTGACCCTGACCCTGGTCCTGACCCTGGTCCTGGTCCTGGTCCTGACCCTGGTCCTGGTCCTGATCCTGACCCTGGTCCTGACCCTGGTCCTGGTCCTGGTCCTGGTCCTGACCCTGGTCCTGACCCTGGTCCTGACCCTGGTCCTGGTCCTGGTCCTGACCCTGGTCCTGGTCCTGGTCCTGGTCCTGGTCCTGACCCTGGTCCTGGTCCTGGTCCTGACCCTGACCCTGGTCCTGGTCCTGGTCCTGGTCCTGGTCCTAGTCCTAGTCCTGACCCTGGTCCTGACCCTGACCCTGACCCTGACCCTGGTCCTGGTCCTGGTCCTGACCCTGGTCCTGACCCTGGTCCTGACCCTGTTCCTGGTCCTGGTCCTGGTCCTGACCCTGGTCCTGGTCCAGGTCCTGGTCCTGACCCTGGTCCTGACCCTGGTCCTGGTCCTGGTCCTGACCCTGGTCCTGACCCTGGTCCTGACCCTGGTCCTGACCCTGTTCCTGGTCCTGGTCCTGGTCCTGACCCTGGTCCTGGTCCAGGTCCTGGTCCTGACCCTGGTCCTGACCCTGGTCCTGACCCTGGTCCTAGTCCTCACCCTGGTCCTGGTCCTAGTCCTGACCCTGGTCCTGGTCCTGGTCCTGGTCCAGGTCCTGGTCCTGGTCCTGGTCCTGGTCCTGACCCTGGTCCTGGTCCTGACCCTGGTCCTGGTCCTGGTCCTGGTCCTGGTCCTGACCCTGACCCTGGTCCAGGTCCTGGTCCTGACCCTGACCCTGGCTCTGACCCTGGTCCTGGTCCTGGTCCTGACCCTGGTCCTGACCCTGGTCCTGACCCTGGTCCTGGTCCTGGTCCTGGTCCTGGTCCTGGGGTCCTGGTCCTGGGGTCCTGGTCCTGACCCTGGTCCTGGTCCTGGTCCTGACCCTGACCCTGGTCCTGGTCCTGGTCCTGGTCCTGGTCCTGGTCCTGACCCTGACCCTGGTCCTGACCCTGGTCCTCGTCCTGGTCCTGGTCCTGGTCCTGGTCCTAGTCCTGACCCTGGTCCTGACCCTGGTCCTGGTCCTGGTCCTGACCCTGGTCCTGACCCTGGTCCTGGTCCTGGTCCTGGTCATGGTCCTGGTCCTGACCCTGGTCCTGGTCCTGGTCCTGACCCTGGTCCTGGTCCTGACCCTGGTCCTGACCCTGGTCCAGGTCCTGGTCCTGACCCTGGTCCTGGTCCTGGTCCTGGTCCTGGTCCTGACCCTGGTCCTGGTCCTGACCCTGGTCCTGACCCTGGTCCTGACCCTGACCCTGGTCCTGACCCTGGTCCTGGTCCTGGTCCTGGTCCTGGTCCTGACCCTGGTCCTGGTCCTGGTCCTGGTCCTGACCCTGATCCTGACCCTGGTCCTGGTCCTGGTCCTGGTCCTGACCCTGGTCCTGGTCCTGGTCCTGGTCCTGACCCTGGTCCTGGTCCTGGTCCTGACCCTGGTCCTGGTCCTGGTCCTGGTCCTAGTCCTAGTCCTGACCCTGGTCCTGACCCTGGTCCTGACCCTGGTCCTGGTCCTGACCCTGGTCCTAGTCCTGACCCTGGTCCTGGTCCAGGTCCTGGTCCTGGTCCTGGTCCTGACCCTGGTCCTGGTCCTGATCCTGGTCCTGACCCTGTTCCTGGTCCTGGTCCTGACCCTGGTCCTGACCCTGGTCCTGACCCTGGTCCTGACCCTGGTCCTGGTCCTGGTCCTGGTCCTGACCCTGGTCCTGGTCCTGGTCCTGGTCCTGGTCCTGACCCTGGTCCTGGTCCTGGTTCTGACCCTGGTCCTGACCCTGGTCCTGGTCCTGGTCCTGACCCTGGTCCTGGTCCTGGTCCTGGTCCTGGTCCTGACCCTGGTCCTGGTCCTGGTCCTTGTCCTGACCCTGGTCCTGACCCTGGTCCTGGTCCTGGTCCTGGTCCTGACCCTGACCCTGGTCCTGACCCTGGTCCTTGTCCTGGGGTCCTGGTCCTGACCCTGGTCCTGACCCTGGTCCTGGTCCTGGTCCTGGTCCTGGTCCTGACCCTGTTCCTGGTCCTGGTCCTGACCCTGGTCCTGGTCCTGACCCTGGTCCTGACCCTGACCCTGTTCCTGGTCCAGGTCCTGGTCCTGACCCTGGTCCTGACCCTGACCCTTGTCCTGACCCTGACCCTGGTCCTGACCCTGGTCCTGACCCTGGTCCTGGTCCTGGTCCTGGTCCTGACCCTGACCCTGGTCCTAGTCCTGACCCTGACCCTGGTCCTGGTCCTGGTCCTGACCCTGGTCCTAGTCCTGACCCTGGTCCTGGACCTGACCCTGGTCCTGGTCCTGGTTCTGACCCTGGTCCTGACCCTGGTCCTGGTCCTGGTCCTGACCCTGGTCCTGACCCTGGTCCTGGTCCTAGTCCTGACCCTGGTCCTGGACCTGACCCTGGTCCTGGTCCTGGTTCTGACCCTGGTCCTGACCCTGGTCCTGGTCCTAGTCCTGACCCTGGTCCTGGTCCTGGTCCTGACCCTGGTCCTGGTCCTGACCCTGGTCCTAGTCCTGACCCTGGTCCTGGTCCTGGTCCTGACCCTAACCCTGGTCCAGGTCCTGGTCCTGACCCTGACCCTGGTCCTGACCCTGGTCCTGGTCCTGGTCCTGGTCCTGACCCTGACCCTGGTCCTGACCCTGGTCCTCGTCCTGGTCCTGACCCTGACCCTGGTCCTGGTCCTGGTCCTGACCCTGGTCCTGGTCCTGACCCTGGTCCTGGTCCTGGTCCTGGTCCTAGTCCTGGTCCTGGTCCTGGTCCTGGTCCTGGTCCTGACCCTGGTCCTGACCCTGGTCCTGACCCTGGTCCTAGTCCTGGTCCTGGTCCTGGTCCTGGTCCTGACCCTGGTCCTGGTCCTGGTCCTGGTCCTGGTCCTGGTCCTGGTCCTGGTCCTGACCCTGACCCTGGTCCTGACCCTGGTCCTGGTCCTGGTCCTGGTCCTGACCCTGACCCTGACCCTGGTCCTGACCCTGGTCCTCGTCCTGGTCCTGGTCCTGGTCCTGGTCCTAGTCCTGACCCTGGTCCTGACCCTGGTCCTGGTCCTGACCCTGGTCCTGACCCTGGTCCTGGTCCTGGTCCTGGTCCTGACCCTGACCCTGGTCCTAGTCCTGACCCTGACCCTGGTCCTGGTCCTGGTCCTGGTCCTGACCCTGTTCCTGGTCCTGGTCCTGGTCCTGACCCTGGTTCTGGTCCTGGTCCTGACCCTGGTCCTGGTCCTGGTCCTGACCCTGGTCCTGACCCTGACCCTGTTCCTGGTCCAAGTCCTGGTCCTGACCCTGGTCCTGACCCTGGTCCTGACCCTGGTCCTGGTCCTGACCCTGACCCTGTTCCTGGTCCAGGTCCTGGTCCTGACCCTGGTCCTGACCCTGACCCTGGTCCTGACCCTGACCCTGGTCTTGACCCTGGTCCTGGTCCTGACCCTGGTCCTGATCCTGGTCCTGACCCTGGTCCTGGTCCTGGTCCTGGTCCTATTCCTGACCCTGGTCCTGGTCCTGGTCCTGACCCTGACCCTGGTCTTGACCCTGGTCCTGGTCCTGACCCTGGTCCTGGTCCTGACCCTGGTCCTGGTCCTGGTCCTGACCCTGGTCCTGGTCCAGGTCCTGGTCCTGACCCTGGTCCAGGTCCTGGTCCTGGTCCTGGTCCTGACCCTGGTCCTGGTCCTGACCCTGGTCCTGGTCCTGGTCCTGGTCCTGGTCCTGGTCTTGGTCCTGGTCCAGGTCCTGGTCCTGACCCTGGTCCTGGTCCTGGTCCTGGTCCTGGTCCTGGTCCTGGTCCTGACCCTGGTCCAGGTCCTGGTCCTGACCCTGGTCCTGACCCTAGTCCTGGTCCTTGTCCTGGTCCTGACCCTGACCCTGGTCCTGACCCTGATCCTGGTCCTGGTCCTGGTCCTGGTCCTGGTCCTGGTCCTGACCCTGACCCTGGTCCTGGTCCTGGTCCTGGTCCTGGTCCTGGTCCTGGTCCTGACCCTGGTCCAGGTCCTGGTCCTGGTCCTGGTCCTGGTCCTGACCCTGTTACTGGTCCTGGTCCTGACCCTGTTCCTGGTCCTGGTCCTTGTCCTGGTCCTG
>NW_027315852.1:25000-55000 GCF_026437365.1 Eucyclogobius newberryi | reverse complement strand
GCTGGTCCTGGTCCTGGTCCTGACCCTGGTCCTGGTCCTCGTCCTGGTCCTGACCCTGACCCTGGTCCTGGTCCTGGTCCTGGTCCTGGTCCTGGTCCTGACCCTGTTCCTGGTCCTGGTCCTGGTCCTGGTCCTGGTCCAGGTCCTGGTCCTGACCCTGACCCTGGTCCTGACCCTGGTCCTCGTCCAGGTCCTGGTCCTGACCCTGGTCCTAGTCCTGACCCTGGTCCTGGTCCTGACCCTGGTCCTGGTCCTGACCCTGGTCCTGGTCCTGACCCTGGTCCTAGTCCTGACCCTGGTCCTGGTCCTGGTCCTGATCCTGGTCCTGACCCTGACCCTGACCCTGGTCCTGGACCTGGTCCTGACCCTGGTCCTGACCCTGGTCCTGGTCCTGACCCTGGTCCTGGTTCTGGGGTCCTGGTCCTGACCCTGGTCCTGGTCCTGGGGTCCTGGTCCTGACCCTGGTCCTGACCCTGGTCCTGGTCCTGGTCCTGACCCTGACCCTGGTCCAGGTCCTGGTCCTGACCCTGACCCTGGTCCTGACCCTGGTCCTGGTCCTGGTCCTGGTCCTGGTCCTGGTCCTGACCCTGACCCTGGTCCTGACCCTGGTCCTCGTCCTGGACCTGGTCCTGGTCCTGGTCCTGACCCTGACCCTGACCCTGGTCCTGACCCTGGTCCTGGTCCTGGTCCTGGTCCTGGTCCTGGTCCTGGTCCTGGTCCTGGTCTTGGTCCTGGTCCTGGTCCAGGTCCTGGTCCTGACGCTGGTCCAGGTCCTGGTCCTGACCCTGGTCCTGACCCTGGTCCTGGTCCTTGTCCTGGTCCTGGTCCTGGTCCTGGTCCTGGTCCTGGTCCTGGTCCTGGTCCTGGTCCTGACCCTGACCCTGGTCCTGACCCTGATCCTGGTCCTTTTCCTGGTCCTGGTCCTGGTCCTGGACCTGACCCTGGTCCTGGTCCTGGTCCTGACCCTGGTCCTGGTCCTGGTCCTGACCCTGACCCTGGTCCTGGTCCTGGTCCTAGTCCTGACCCTGGTCCTGGTCCTGGTCCTGACCCTGGTCCTGACCCTGGTCCTGACCCTGACCCTGGTCCTGGTCCTGGTCCTAGTCCTGACCCTGGTCCTGGTCCTGGTCCTGGTCCTGGTCCTGACCCTGGTCCTAGTCCTGACCCTGGTCCTGGTCCTGGTCCTGATCCTGGTCCTGACCCTGACCCTGGTCCTGGACCTGACCCTGGTCCTGACCCTGGTCCTGACCCTGGTCCTGGTCCTGGTCCTGGTCCTGGTCCTGGTCCTGACCCTGACCCTGACCCTGGTCCAGGTCCTGGTCCTGACCCTGGTCCTGACCCTGACCCTGACCCTGGTCCTGGTCCTGGTCCTGGTCCTGGTCCTGACCCTGGTCCTGGTCCTGGTCCTGACCCTGGTCCTGACCCTGACCCTGGTCCTGACCCTGGTCCTCGTCCTGGTCCTGGTCCTGGTCCTGGTCCTAGTCCTGACCCTGGTCCTGACCCTGGTCCTGGTCCTGGTCCTGGTCATGGTCCTGGTCCAGGTCCTGGTCCTGACCCTGGTCCTGGTCCTGGTCCTGGTCCTGGTCCTGGTCCTGGTCCTGACCCTGGTCCTAGTCCTGACCCTGGTCCTGACCCTGGTCCTGGTCCTGGTCCTGGTCCTGGTCTTGGTCCTGGTCCAGGTCCTGGTCCTGACCTGGTCCTGGTCCTGGTCCTGGTCCTGGTCCTGACCCTGGTCGTGGTCCTGACCCTGGTCCTGGTCCTGACCCTGGTCCAGGTCCTGGTCCTGGTCCTGTTCCTGGTCCTGGTCCTGACCCTGTTCCTGGTCCTGGTCCTGACCCTGGTCCTGACCCTGGTCCTGACCCTGGTCCTGGTCCTGGTTCTGACCCTGGTCCTGACCCTGGTCCTGACCCTGGTCCTGACCCTGGTCCTGACCCTGGTCCTGGTCCTGGTCCTGGTCCTGGTCCTGGTCCTGGTCCTGGTCCTGGTCCTGGTCCTGACCCTGTTCCTGGTCCTGGTCCTGACCCTGGTCCTGACCCTGGTCCTGACCCTGTTCCTGGTCCTGGTCCTGGTCCTGACCCTGGTCCAGGTCCTGGTCCTGACCCTGGTCCTGACCCTGGTCCTGGTCCTCGTCCTGGTCCTGACCCTGACCCTGGTCCTGGTCCTGGTCCTGGTCCTGACCCTGGTCCTGGTCCTGGTCCTGGTCCTGGTCCTGGTCTTGGTCCTGGTCCAGGTCCTGGTCCTGACGCTGGTCCTGGTCCTGGTCCTGACCCTGGTCCTGGTCCTCGTCCTGGTCCTGACCCTGACCCTGGTCCTGGTCCTGGTCCTGGTCCTGGTCCTGGTCCTGGTCCTGACCCTGTTCCTGGTCCTGGTCCTGGTCCTGGTCCTGGTCCAGGTCCTGGTCCTGACCCTGGTCCTGGTCCTGACCCTGGTCCTAGTCCTGACCCTGGTCCTGGTCCTGACCCTGGTCCTGGTCCTGACCCTGGTCCTGGTCCTGACCCTGGTCCTAGTCCTGACCCTGGTCCTGGTCCTGGTCCTGATCCTGGTCCTGACCCTGACCCTGGTCCTGGACCTGGTCCTGACCCTGGTCCTGACCCTGGTCCTGGTCCTGACCCTGGTCCTGGTTCTGGGGTCCTGGTCCTGACCCTGGTCCTGGTCTTGGTCCTGGTCCAGGTCCTGGTCCTGACGCTGGTCCTGGTCCTGGTCCTGACCCTGGTCCTGGTCCTCGTCCTGGTCCTGACCCTGACCCTGGTCCTGGTCCTGGTCCTGGTCCTGGTCCTGGTCCTGACCCTGTTCCTGGTCCTGGTCCTGGTCCTGGTCCTGGTCCAGGTCCTGGTCCTGACCCTGACCCTGGTCCTGACCCTGGTCCTCGTCCAGGTCCTGGTCCTGACCCTGGTCCTAGTCCTGACCCTGGTCCTGGTCCTGGTCCTGATCCTGGTCCTGACCCTGGTCCTGGTCCTGACCCTGGTCCTGGTTCTGGGGTCCTGGTCCTGACCCTGGTCCTGGTCCTGGGGTCCTGGTCCTGACCCTGGTCCTGACCCTGGTCCTGGTCCTGGTCCTGACCCTGACCCTGGTCCAGGTCCTGGTCCTGACCCTGACCCTGGTCCTGGTCCTGGTCCTGGTCCTGGTCCTGGTCCTGACCCTGACCCTGGTCCTGACCCTGGTCCTGGTCCTGGTCCTGGTCCTGGTCCTGGTCCTGACCCTGACCCTGGTCCTGACCCTGGTCCTCGTCCTGGACCTGGTCCTGGTCCTGGTCCTGACCCTGACCCTGACCCTGGTCCTGACCCTGGTCCTGGTCCTGGTCCTGGTCCTGGTCCTGGTCCTGGTCCTGGTCCTGGTCTTGGTCCTGGTCCTGGTCCAGGTCCTGGTCCTGACGCTGGTCCAGGTCCTGGTCCTGACCCTGGTCCTGACCCTGGTCCTGGTCCTTGTCCTGGTCCTGGTCCTGGTCCTGGTCCTGGTCCTGGTCCTGGTCCTGGTCCTGGTCCTGACCCTGACCCTGGTCCTGACCCTGATCCTGGTCCTTTTCCTGGTCCTGGTCCTGGTCCTGGTCCTGACCCTGTTCCTGGTCCTGGTCCTGACCCTGGTCCTGGACCTGACCCTGGTCCTGGTCCTGGTCCTGACCCTGGTCCTGGTCCTGGTCCTGACCCTGACCCTGGTCCTAGTCCTGACCCTGGTCCTGGTCCTGGTCCTGACCCTGGTCCTGGTCCTGGTCCTGGTCCTGACCCTGGTCCTAGTCCTGACCCTGGTCCTGGTCCTGGTCCTGATCCTGGTCCTGACCCTGACCCTGGTCCTGGACCTGACCCTGGTCCTGACCCTGGTCCTGACCCTGGTCCTGGTCCTGGTCCTGGTCCTGGTCCTGGTCCTGACCCTGACCCTGACCCTGGTCCAGGTCCTGGTCCTGACCCTGGTCCTGACCCTGACCCTGACCCTGGTCCTGGTCCTGGTCCTGGTCCTGGTCCTGACCCTGGTCCTGGTCCTGGTCCTGACCCTGGTCCTGACCCTGACCCTGGTCCTGACCCTGGTCCTCGTCCTGGTCCTGGTCCTGGTCCTGGTCCTAGTCCTGACCCTGGTCCTGACCCTGGTCCTGGTCCTGGTCCTGGTCATGGTCCTGGTCCAGGTCCTGGTCCTGACCCTGGTCCTGGTCCTGGTCCTGGTCCTGGTCCTGGTCTTGGTCCTGGTCCAGGTCCTGGTCCTGACCTGGTCCTGGTCCTGGTCCTGGTCCTGGTCCTGACCCTGGTCGTGGTCCTGACCCTGGTCCTGGTCCTGACCCTGGTCCAGGTCCTGGTCCTGGTCCTGGTCCTGGTCCTGACCCTGTTCCTGGTCCTGGTCCTGACCCTGGTCCTGACCCTGGTCCTGACCCTGTTCCTGGTCCTGGTCCTGGTCCTGACCCTGACCCTGACCCTGGTCCTGGTCCTGGTTCTGACCCTGGTCCTGACCCTGGTCCTGACCCTGGTCCTGGTCCTGGTCCTGGTCCTGGTCCTGGTCCTGGTCCTGGTCCTGACCCTGGTCCTGACCCTCGTCCTGGTCCTGACCCTGACCCTGGTCCTGGTCCTGGTCCTGGTCCTGGTCCTGGTCCTGACCCTGTTCCTGGTCCTGGTCCTGGTCCTGGTCCTGGTCCAGGTCCTGGTCCTGACCCTGACCCTGGTCCTGACCCTGGTCCTCGTCCAGGTCCTGGTCCTGACCCTGGTCCTAGTCCTGACCCTGGTCCTGGTCCTGACCCTGGTCCTGGTCCTGACCCTGGTCCTGGTCCTGACCCTGGTCCTAGTCCTGACCCTGGTCCTGGTCCTGGTCCTGATCCTGGTCCTGACCCTGACCCTGGTCCTGGACCTGGTCCTGACCCTGGTCCTGACCCTGGTCCTGGTCCTGACCCTGGTCCTGGTTCTGGGGTCCTGGTCCTGACCCTGGTCCTGGTCCTGGGGTCCTGGTCCTGACCCTGGTCCTGACCCTGGTCCTGGTCCTGGTCCTGACCCTGACCCTGGTCCAGGTCCTGGTCCTGACCCTGACCCTGGTCCTGACCCTGGTCCTGGTCCTGGTCCTGGTCCTGGTCCTGGTCCTGACCCTGACCCTGGTCCTGACCCTGGTCCTGGTCCTGGTCCTGGTCCTGGTCCTGGTCCTGGTCCTGACCCTGACCCTGGTCCTGACCCTGGTCCTCGTCCTGGACCTGGTCCTGGTCCTGGTCCTGACCCTGACCCTGACCCTGGTCCTGACCCTGGTCCTGGTCCTGGTCCTGGTCCTGGTCCTGGTCCTGGTCCTGGTCCTGGTCTTGGTCCTGGTCCTGGTCCAGGTCCTGGTCCTGACGCTGGTCCAGGTCCTGGTCCTGACCCTGGTCCTGACCCTGGTCCTGGTCCTTGTCCTGGTCCTGGTCCTGGTCCTGGTCCTGGTCCTGGTCCTGGTCCTGGTCCTGGTCCTGACCCTGACCCTGGTCCTGACCCTGATCCTGGTCCTTTTCCTGGTCCTGGTCCTGGTCCTGGTCCTGACCCTGTTCCTGGTCCTGGTCCTGACCCTGGTCCTGGACCTGACCCTGGTCCTGGTCCTGGTCCTGGTCCTGACCCTGGTCCTGGTCCTGGTCCTGACCCTGACCCTGGTCCTAGTCCTGACCCTGGTCCTGGTCCTGGTCCTGACCCTGGTCCTGGTCCTGGTCCTGGTCCTGACCCTGGTCCTAGTCCTGACCCTGGTCCTGGTCCTGGTCCTGATCCTGGTCCTGGTCCTGACCCTGGTCCTGGTCCTGGTCCTGGTCCTGGTCTTGGTCCTGGTCCTGACCCTGGTCCTGGTCCTGGTCCTGGTCCTGGTCCTGGTCCTGACCCTGGTCCTGGTCCTGGTCCTGGTCCTGGTCCTGGTCCTGACCCTGACCCTGACCCTGGTCCAGGTCCTGGTCCTGACCCTGGTCCTGACCCTGACCCTGACCCTGGTCCTGGTCCTGGTCCTGGTCCTGGTCCTGACCCTGGTCCTGGTCCTGGTCCTGACCCTGGTCCTGACCCTGACCCTGGTCCTGACCCTGGTCCTCGTCCTGGTCCTGGTCCTGGTCCTGGTCCTAGTCCTGACCCTGGTCCTGACCCTGGTCCTGGTCCTGGTCCTGGTCATGGTCCTGGTCCAGGTCCTGGTCCTGACCCTGGTCCTGGTCCTGGTCCTGGTCCTGGTCCTGGTCCTGGTCCTGACCCTGGTCCTAGTCCTGACCCTGGTCCTGACCCTGGTCCTGGTCCTGGTCCTGGTCCTGGTCTTGGTCCTGGTCCAGGTCCTGGTCCTGACCTGGTCCTGGTCCTGGTCCTGGTCCTGGTCCTGACCCTGGTCGTGGTCCTGACCCTGGTCCTGGTCCTGACCCTGGTCCAGGTCCTGGTCCTGGTCCTGGTCCTGGTCCTGACCCTGTTCCTGGTCCTGGTCCTGACCCTGGTCCTGACCCTGGTCCTGACCCTGTTCCTGGTCCTGGTCCTGGTCCTGACCCTGACCCTGACCCTGGTCCTGGTCCTGGTTCTGACCCTGGTCCTGACCCTGGTCCTGACCCTGGTCCTGACCCTGGTCCTGACCCTGGTCCTGGTCCTGGTCCTGGTCCTGGTCCTGGTCCTGGTCCTGGTCCTGGTCCTGACCCTGTTCCTGGTCCTGGTCCTGACCCTGGTCCTGACCCTGGTCCTGACCCTGTTCCTGTTCCTGGTCCTGGTCCTGGTCCTGGTCCTGACCCTGGTCCTGGTCCTGGTCCTGACCCTGACCCTGGTCCTGGTCCAGGTCCTGGTCCTGACCCTGGTCCTGACCCTGGTCCTGGTCCTGGTCCTGGTCCTAGTCCTGACCCTGGTCCTAGTCCTGACCCTGGTCCTGGTCCTGGTCCTGGTCCTGGTCCTGACCCTGACCCTGACCCTGGTCCTGGTCCTGACCCTGGTCCTGACCCTGGTCCTGGTCCTGACCCTGGTCCTGGTCCTGGTCCTGGTCCTGGTCCTGACCCTGTTCCTGGTCCTGGTCCAGGTCCTGGTCCTGGTCCTGACCCAGGTCCTGGTCCTGGTCCTGACCCTGGTCCTGGTCCTGGTCCTGGTCCTGGTCCTGGTCCTGGACCTGACCCTGGTCCTGACCCTGGTCCTGGTCCTGATCCTGACCCCGGTCCTGGTCCTGGTCCTGGGGTCCTGGTCCTGACCCTGGTCCTGGTCCTGGTCCTGGTCCTGGTCCTGACCCTGGTCCTAGTCCTGACCCTGGTCCTGGTCCTGGTCCTGGTCCTGGTCCTGACCCTGGTCCTAGTCCTGACCCTGGTCCTGGTACTGGTCCTGGTCCTGACCCTGGTCCTGGTCCAGGTCCTGGTCCTGGTCCTGGTCCTGGTCCTGGTCCTGGTCCTGACCCTGGTCCTGGTCCTGATCCTGACCCTGGTCCTGACCCTGGTCCTGACCCTGGTCCTGGTCCTGACCCTGGTCCTAGTCCTGACCCTGGTCCTGGTCCTGGTCCTGGTCCTGACCCTGGTCCTGGTCCTGATCCTGACCCTGGTCCTGACCCTGGTCCTGGTCCTGGTCCTGACCCTGGTCCTGACCCTGGTCCTGGTCCTGGTCCTGGTCCTGGTCCTGGTCCTGACCCTGACCCTGGTCCTGACCCTCCTGACCCTGGTCCTGACCCTGGTCCTGGTCCTGGTGCTGGTCCTGGTCCTGGTCCTGACCCTGGTCCTGGTCCTGATCCTGATCCTGACCCTGGTCCTGACCCTGGTCCTGACCCTGGTCCTGGTCCTGACCCTGGTCCTAGTCCTGACCCTGGTCCTGACCCTGATCCTTGTCCTGGTCCTGGTCCTGGTCCTGGTCCTGATCCTGACCCTGGTCCTGACCCTGGTCCTGGTCCTAGTCCTGACCCTGGTCCTGGTCCTGGTCCTGGTCCTGACCCTGGTCCTGGTCCTGATCCTGACCCTGGTCCTGACCCTGGTCCTGGTCCTGGTCCTGACCCTGGTCCTGACCCTGGTCCTGGTCCTGGTCCTGGTCCTGGTCCTGGTCCTGACCCTGACCCTGGTCCTGACCCTCCTGACCCTGGTCCTGACCCTGGTCCTGGTCCTGGTGCTGGTCCTGGTCCTGGTCCTGACCCTGGTCCTGGTCCTGATCCTGACCCTGGTCCTGGTCCTGACCCTGGTCCTAGTCCTGACCCTGGTCCTGACCCTGATCCTTGTCCTGGTCCTGGTCCTGGTCCTGGTCCTGGTCCTGATCCTGACCCTGTTCCTGGTCCTGGTCCTGGTCCTGACCCTGACCCTGGTCCTGGTCCTGGTCCTGACCCTGGTCCTGACCCTGGTCCTGACCCTGGTCCTGGTCCTGGTCCTGACCCTGGTCCTGGTCCTGGTCCCGGGTCCTGACCCTGACCCTGGTCCTGGTCCTGGTCCAGGTCCTGGTCCTGACCCTGATCCTTGTCCTGGTCCTGGTCCTGGTCCTGGTCCTGGTCCTGACCCTGGTCCTGGTCCTGACCCTGGTCCTGGTCCTGGTCCTGACCCTGGTCCTGGTCCTGGTCCTGGTCCTGACCCTGGTCCTAGTCCTGACCCTGGTCCTGGTCCTGGTCCTGGGGTCCTGGTCCTGACCCTGGTCCTGGGGTCCTGGTCCTGACCCTGGTCCTGACCCTGGTCCTGGTCCTGGTCCTGGTCCCGGGTCCTGGTCCAGGTCCTGGTCCTGGTCCTGGTCCTGACCCTGGTCCTGACCCTGGTCCTGGTCCTGATCCTGACCCTGTTCCTGGTCCTGGTCCTGACCCTGTTCCTGGTCCTGGTCCTGGTCCTGGTCCTGGTCCTGGTCCTGGTCCTGGTCCTGGTCCCTGTCCTGGTCCTGGTCCTGGTCCTGACCCTCCTGACCCTGGTCCTGACCCTGATCCTTGTCCTGGTCCTGGTCCTGGTCCTGGTGCTGGTCCTGGTCCTGGTCCTGGTCCTGACCCTGGTCCTGGTCCTGATCCTGACCCTGGTCCTGGGGTCCTGGTCCTGACCCTGGTCCTGACCCTGGTCCTGGTCCTGGTCCTGGTCCCGGGTCCTGGTCCAGGTCCTGGTCCTGGTCCTGGTCCTGACCCTGGTCCTGACCCTGGTCCTGGTCCTGGTCCTGATCCTGACCCTGGTCCAGGTCCTGGTCCTGACCCTGGTCCTGACCCTGGTCCTGACCCTGGTCCTGGTCCTGGTCCTGACCCCGGTCCTGGTCCAGGTCCTGACCCTGGTCCTAGTCCTGACCCTGGTCCTGGTCCTGACCCTGGTCCTGGTCCTGGTCCTGGTCCTGGTCCTGGTCCAGGTCCTGACCCTGGTCCTGGTCCTGGTCCTGGTCCTGACCCTGGTCCTGACCCTGGTCCTGACCCTAGTCCTGGTCCTGGTCCTGACCCTGACCCTGGTCCAGGTCCTGGTCCTGACCCTGGTCCTGACCCTGGTCCTGGTCCTGGTCCTGGTCCTGACCCTGGTCCTGACCCTGGTCCTGGTCCTGGTCCTGGTCCTGGTCCTGGTCCTGACCCTGACCCTGGTCCTGACCCTGATCCTGGTCCTTTTCCTGGTCCTGGTCCTGGTCCTGGTCCTGACCCTGTTCCTGGTCCTGGTCCTGACCCTGGTCCTGGACCTGACCCTGGTCCTGGTCCTGGTCCTGGTCCTGACCCTGGTCCTGGTCCTGGTCCTGACCCTGACCCTGGTCCTAGTCCTGACCCTGGTCCTGGTCCTGGTCCTGACCCTGGTCCTGGTCCTGGTCCTGGTCCTGACCCTGGTCCTAGTCCTGACCCTGGTCCTGGTCCTGGTCCTGATCCTGGTCCTGACCCTGACCCTGGTCCTGGACCTGACCCTGGTCCTGACCCTGGTCCTGACCCTGGTCCTGGTCCTGGTCCTGGTCCTGGTCCTGGTCCTGACCCTGACCCTGACCCTGGTCCAGGTCCTGGTCCTGACCCTGGTCCTGACCCTGACCCTGACCCTGGTCCTGGTCCTGGTCCTGGTCCTGGTCCTGACCCTGGTCCTGGTCCTGGTCCTGACCCTGGTCCTGACCCTGACCCTGGTCCTGACCCTGGTCCTCGTCCTGGTCCTGGTCCTGGTCCTGGTCCTAGTCCTGACCCTGGTCCTGACCCTGGTCCTGGTCCTGGTCCTGGTCATGGTCCTGGTCCAGGTCCTGGTCCTGACCCTGGTCCTGGTCCTGGTCCTGGTCCTGGTCCTGGTCCTGGTCCTGACCCTGGTCCTAGTCCTGACCCTGGTCCTGACCCTGGTCCTGGTCCTGGTCCTGGTCCTGGTCTTGGTCCTGGTCCAGGTCCTGGTCCTGACCTGGTCCTGGTCCTGGTCCTGGTCCTGGTCCTGACCCTGGTCGTGGTCCTGACCCTGGTCCTGGTCCTGACCCTGGTCCAGGTCCTGGTCCTGGTCCTGGTCCTGGTCCTGACCCTGTTCCTGGTCCTGGTCCTGACCCTGGTCCTGACCCTGGTCCTGACCCTGTTCCTGGTCCTGGTCCTGGTCCTGACCCTGACCCTGACCCTGGTCCTGGTCCTGGTTCTGACCCTGGTCCTGACCCTGGTCCTGACCCTGGTCCTGACCCTGGTCCTGACCCTGGTCCTGGTCCTGGTCCTGGTCCTGGTCCTGGTCCTGGTCCTGGTCCTGGTCCTGACCCTGGTCCTGGTCCTGGTCCTGACCCTGACCCTGGTCCTGGTCCAGGTCCTGGTCCTGACCCTGGTCCTGACCCTGGTCCTGGTCCTGGTCCTGGTCCTAGTCCTGACCCTGGTCCTAGTCCTGACCCTGGTCCTGGTCCTGGTCCTGGTCCTGGTCCTGACCCTGACCCTGACCCTGGTCCTGGTCCTGACCCTGGTCCTGACCCTGGTCCTGGTCCTGACCCTGGTCCTGGTCCTGGTCCTGGTCCTGGTCCTGACCCTGTTCCTGGTCCTGGTCCAGGTCCTGGTCCTGGTCCTGACCCAGGTCCTGGTCCTGGTCCTGACCCTGGTCCTGGTCCTGGTCCTGGTCCTGGTCCTGGTCCTGGACCTGACCCTGGTCCTGACCCTGGTCCTGGTCCTGATCCTGACCCCGGTCCTGGTCCTGGTCCTGGGGTCCTGGTCCTGACCCTGGTCCTGGTCCTGGTCCTGGTCCTGGTCCTGACCCTGGTCCTAGTCCTGACCCTGGTCCTGGTCCTGGTCCTGGTCCTGGTCCTGACCCTGGTCCTAGTCCTGACCCTGGTCCTGGTACTGGTCCTGGTCCTGACCCTGGTCCTGGTCCAGGTCCTGGTCCTGGTCCTGGTCCTGGTCCTGGTCCTGGTCCTGACCCTGGTCCTGGTCCTGATCCTGACCCTGGTCCTGACCCTGGTCCTGACCCTGGTCCTGGTCCTGACCCTGGTCCTAGTCCTGACCCTGGTCCTGGTCCTGGTCCTGGTCCTGACCCTGGTCCTGGTCCTGATCCTGACCCTGGTCCTGACCCTGGTCCTGGTCCTGGTCCTGACCCTGGTCCTGACCCTGGTCCTGGTCCTGGTCCTGGTCCTGGTCCTGGTCCTGACCCTGACCCTGGTCCTGACCCTCCTGACCCTGGTCCTGACCCTGGTCCTGGTCCTGGTGCTGGTCCTGGTCCTGGTCCTGACCCTGGTCCTGGTCCTGATCCTGATCCTGACCCTGGTCCTGACCCTGGTCCTGACCCTGGTCCTGGTCCTGACCCTGGTCCTAGTCCTGACCCTGGTCCTGACCCTGATCCTTGTCCTGGTCCTGGTCCTGGTCCTGGTCCTGATCCTGACCCTGGTCCTGACCCTGGTCCTGGTCCTAGTCCTGACCCTGGTCCTGGTCCTGGTCCTGGTCCTGACCCTGGTCCTGGTCCTGATCCTGACCCTGGTCCTGACCCTGGTCCTGGTCCTGGTCCTGACCCTGGTCCTGACCCTGGTCCTGGTCCTGGTCCTGGTCCTGGTCCTGGTCCTGACCCTGACCCTGGTCCTGACCCTCCTGACCCTGGTCCTGACCCTGGTCCTGGTCCTGGTGCTGGTCCTGGTCCTGGTCCTGACCCTGGTCCTGGTCCTGATCCTGACCCTGGTCCTGGTCCTGACCCTGGTCCTAGTCCTGACCCTGGTCCTGACCCTGATCCTTGTCCTGGTCCTGGTCCTGGTCCTGGTCCTGGTCCTGATCCTGACCCTGTTCCTGGTCCTGGTCCTGGTCCTGACCCTGACCCTGGTCCTGGTCCTGGTCCTGACCCTGGTCCTGACCCTGGTCCTGACCCTGGTCCTGGTCCTGGTCCTGACCCTGGTCCTGGTCCTGGTCCCGGGTCCTGACCCTGACCCTGGTCCTGGTCCTGGTCCAGGTCCTGGTCCTGACCCTGATCCTTGTCCTGGTCCTGGTCCTGGTCCTGGTCCTGGTCCTGACCCTGGTCCTGGTCCTGACCCTGGTCCTGGTCCTGGTCCTGACCCTGGTCCTGGTCCTGGTCCTGGTCCTGACCCTGGTCCTAGTCCTGACCCTGGTCCTGGTCCTGGTCCTGGGGTCCTGGTCCTGACCCTGGTCCTGGGGTCCTGGTCCTGACCCTGGTCCTGACCCTGGTCCTGGTCCTGGTCCTGGTCCCGGGTCCTGGTCCAGGTCCTGGTCCTGGTCCTGGTCCTGACCCTGGTCCTGACCCTGGTCCTGGTCCTGATCCTGACCCTGTTCCTGGTCCTGGTCCTGACCCTGTTCCTGGTCCTGGTCCTGGTCCTGGTCCTGGTCCTGGTCCTGGTCCTGGTCCTGGTCCCTGTCCTGGTCCTGGTCCTGGTCCTGACCCTGGTCCTGGTCCTGATCCTGACCCTGGTCCTGGGGTCCTGGTCCTGACCCTGGTCCTGACCCTGGTCCTGGTCCTGGTCCTGGTCCCGGGTCCTGGTCCAGGTCCTGGTCCTGGTCCTGGTCCTGACCCTGGTCCTGACCCTGGTCCTGGTCCTGGTCCTGATCCTGACCCTGGTCCAGGTCCTGGTCCTGACCCTGGTCCTGACCCTGGTCCTGACCCTGGTCCTGGTCCTGGTCCTGACCCCGGTCCTGGTCCAGGTCCTGACCCTGGTCCTAGTCCTGACCCTGGTCCTGGTCCTGACCCTGGTCCTGGTCCTGGTCCTGGTCCTGGTCCTGGTCCAGGTCCTGACCCTGGTCCTGGTCCTGGTCCTGGTCCTGACCCTGGTCCTGACCCTGGTCCTGACCCTAGTCCTGGTCCTGGTCCTGACCCTGACCCTGGTCCAGGTCCTGGTCCTGACCCTGGTCCTGACCCTGGTCCTGGTCCTGGTCCTGGTCCTGACCCTGGTCCTGACCCTGGTCCTGGTCCTGGTCCTGGTCCTGACCCTGACCCTGGTCCAGGTCCTGGTCCTGACCCTGGTCCTGACCCTGGTCCTGACCCTGGTCCTGGTCCTGGTCCCGGGTCCTGACCCTGACCCTGGTCCTGGTCCTGACCCTGACCCTGGTCCTGACCCTGGTCCTGGTCCTGACCCTGATCCTTGTCCTGGTCCTGGTCCTGGTCCTGGTCCTGGTCCTGGTCCTGACCCTGGTCCTGACCCTGGTCCTGGTCCAGGTCCTGGTCCTGACCCTGGTCCTGGTCCTGGTCCTGACCCTGGTCCTGGTCCTGGTCCTGGTCCTGGTCCTGACCCTGGTCCTAGTCCTGACCCTGGTCCTGGTCCTGATCCTGGGGTCCTGGTCCTGACCCTGGTCCTGGTCCTGGTCCTGACCCTGGTCCTGACCCTGGTCCTGGTCCTGGTCCTGGTCCCGGGTCCTGGTCCAGGTCCTGGTCCTGACCCTGTTCCTGGTCCTGGTCCTAGTCCTGACCCTGGTCCTGACCCTGATCCTTGTCCTGGTCCTGGTCCTGGTCCTGACCCTGGTCCTGGTCCTGGTCCTGGTCCTGACCCTGTTCCTGGTCCTGGTCCTAGTCCTGACCCTGGTCCTGACCCTGATCCTTGTCCTGGTCCTGGTCCTGGTCCTGACCCTGGTCCTGACCCTGAACCTGGTCCTGACCCTGATCCTTGTTCTGGTCCTGGTCCTGGTCCTGGTCCTGGTCCTGGTCCTGGTCCTGGTCCTGGTCCTGACCCTGTTCCTGGTCCTGGTCCTGACCCTGGTCCTGACCCTGGTCCTGGTCCTGGGGTCCTGGTCCTGACCCTGATCCTTGTTCTGGTCCTGGTCCTGGTCCTGGTCCTGGTCCTGGTCCTGACCCTGGTCCTGGTCCTGACCCTGGTCCTAGTCCTGACCCTGGTCCTGGTCCTGGTCCTGGTCCTGGTCCTGACCCTGGTCCTAGTCCTGACCCTGGTCCTGGTCCTGGTCCTGACCCTGGTCCTGGTCCTGACCCTGATCCTTGTTCTGGTCCTGGTCCTGGTCCTGGTCCTGGTCCTGGTCCTGACCCTGGTCCTGGTCCTGACCCTGGTCCTAGTCCTGACCCTGGTCCTGGTCCTGGTCCTGGTCCTGGTCCTGACCCTGGTCCTAGTCCTGACCCTTGTCCTGGTCCTGGTCCTGGTCATGGTCCTGACCCTGATCCTTGTTCTGGTCCTGGTCCTGGTCCTGGTCCTGGTCCTGGTCCTGACCCTGGTCCTGGTCCTGACCCTGGTCCTAGTCCTGACCCTGGTCCTGGTCCTGGTCCTGGTCCTGGTCCTGACCCTGGTCCAAGTCCTGACCCTGGTCCTGGTCCTGGTCCTGACCCTGGTCCTGGTCCTGGGGTCCTGGTCCTGACCCTGGTCCTGGTCCAGGTCCTGGTCCTGGTCCTGATCCTGACCCTGGTCCTGGTCCTGGTCCTGACCCTGATCCTTGTCCTGGTCCTGGTCCTGGTCCTGGTCCTGGTCCTGACCCTGGTCCTGACCCTGGTCCTGGTCCTGATCCTTGTCCTGGTCCTGGTCCTGGTCCTGGTCCTGGTCCTGACCCTGGTCCTGACCCTGGTCCTGGTCCTGGTCCTGGTCCTGGTCCTGACCCTGTTCCTGGTCCTGACCCTGGTCCTGACCCTGGTCCTGGACCTGACCCTGACCCTGGTCCAGGTCCTGGTCCTGACCCTGGTCCTGACCCTGGTCCTGACCCTGGTCCTGGTCCTGGTCCTGACCCCGGTCCTGGTCCAGGTCCTGGTCCTGGTCCTGGTCCTGACCCTGACCCAGGTCCTGGTCCAGGTCCTGGTCCTGGTCCTGGTCCTGACCCTGACCCAGGTCCTGGTCCTGACCCTGACCCTGGTCCTGACCCTGGTCCTGGTCCTGACCCTGGTCCTGGTCCTGACCCTGGTCCTGGTCCTGGTCCTGACCCTGGTCCTAGTCCTGACCCTGGTCCTGGTCCTGGTCCTGGTCCTGGTCCTGACCCTGGTCCTGGTCCTGATCCTGATCCTGACCCTGTTCCTGGTCCTGACCCTGTTCCTGGTCCTGACCCTGGTCCTGGTCCTGGTCCAGGTCCTGGTCCTGGTCCTGGTCCTGGTCCTGACCCTGGTCCTGGTCCTGGTCCTGGTCCTGGTCCTGGTCCTGACCCTGGTCCTTGTCCTGGTCCTGGTCCTGGTCTTGACCCTGGTCCTGACCCTGACCCTGACCCTGACCCTGGTCCTGGTCCTGACCCTGTTCCTGGTCCTGGTCCTGGTCCTGGTCCTGGTCCAGGTCCTGGTCCTGGTCCAGGTCCTGGTCCTGGTCCTGACCCAGGTCCTGGTCCTGACCCTGGTCCTGGTCCTGGTCCTGGTCCTGGTCCAGGTCCTGGTCCTGGTCCTGGTCCTGGTCCTGGTCCTGGTCCTGGTCCTGATCCTGACCCTGGTCCTGACCCTGGTCCTGACCCTGACCCTGACCCTGACCCTGGTCCTGGTCCTGATCCTGACCCTGGTCCTGGTCCTGGTCCTGGTCCTGACCCTGGTCCTGGTCCTGGTCCAGGTCCTGGTCCTGGTCCTGACCCTGGTCCTAGTCCTGACCCTGGTCCTGGTCCTGGTCCTGGTCCTGACCCTGGTCCTGGTCCTGGTCCTGGGGTCCTGGTCCTGACCCTGGTCCTGACCCTGGTCCTGGTCCTGGTCCTGACCCTGACCCTGGTCCTGACCCTGGTCCTGGTCCTGATCCTGACCCTGGTCCTTGTCCTGACCCTGATCCTTGTTCTGGTCCTGGTCCTGGTCCTGGTCCTGGTCCTGGTCCTGACCCTGGTCCTGGTCCTGACCCTGGTCCTAGTCCTGACCCTGGTCCTGGTCCTGGTCCTGGTCCTGGTCCTGACCCTGGTCCTGGTCCTGGGGTCCTGGTCCTGACCCTGGTCCTGGTCCAGGTCCTGGTCCTGGTCCTGATCCTGACCCTGGTCCTGGTCCTGGTCCTGACCCTGATCCTTGTCCTGGTCCTGGTCCTGGTCCTGGTCCTGGTCCTGACCCTGGTCCTGACCCTGGTCCTGGTCCTGATCCTGACCCTGGTCCTGACCCTGATCCTTGTCCTGGTCCTGGTCCTGGTCCTGGTCCTGGTCCTGATCCTGACCCTGGTCCAGGTCCTGGTCCTGGTCCTGGTCCTGACCCAGGTCCTGGTCCTGACCCTGGTCCTGACCCTGGTCCTGGTCCTGGTCCTGACCCTGGTCCTGGTCCTGACCCTCGTCCTGGTCCTGGTCCTGGTCCTGATCCTGACCCTGGTCCTGGTCCTGGTCCTGGTCCTGGACCTGACCCTGGTCCTGACCCTGGTCCTGGTCCTGACCCTGGTCCTGGTCCTGGTCCTGATCCTGACCCTGGTCCTGATCCTGGTCCTGGTCCTGATCCTGATCCTGATCCTGATCCTGACCCTGTTCCTGGTCCTGACCCTGGTCCTGGTCCTGACCCTGGTCCTGGTCCTGGTCCTGGTCCTGGTCCTGGTCCAGGTCCTGGTCCTGGTCCTGGTCCTGACCCTGGTCCTAGTCCTGACCCTGGTCCTGGTCCTGGTCCTGACCCTGGTCCTGGTCCTGGTCCTGATCCTGATCCTGACCCTGGTCCTGACCCTGGTCCTGACCCTGGTCCTGGTCCTGATCCTGACCCTGGTCCTGGTCCTGGTCCTGGTCCTGGTCCTGATCCTGACCCTGTTCCTGGTCCTGGTCCTGACCCTGACCCTGACCCTGGTCCTGACCCTGGTCCTGGTCCTGATCCTGACCCTGGTCCTGGTCCTGGTCCTGGTCCTGGTCCTGATCCTGACCCTGTTCCTGGTCCTGGTCCTGACCCTGATCCTGACCCTGGTCCTGACCCTGGTCCTGGTCCTGATCCTGACCCTGGTCCTGGTCCTGGTCCTGACCCTGGTCCTGGTCCAGGTCCTGGTCCTGGTCCTGGTCCTGACCCTGATCCTTGTCCTGGTCCTGGTCCTGGTCCTGGTCCTGACCCTGGTCCTGACCCTGGTCCTGGTCCTGGTCCTGGTCCTGGTCCTGATCCTGATCCTGACCCTGTTCCTGGTCCTGGTCCTGGTCCTGACCCTGACCCTGTTCCTGGTCCTGGTCCTGGTCCTGACCCTGTTCCTGGTCCTGGACCTGACCCTGACCCTGACCCTGACCCTGGTCCAGGTCCTGGTCCTGACCCTGGTCCTTGTCCTGACCCCGGTCCTGGTCCAGGTCCTGGTCCTGGTCCTGGTCCTGGTCCTGACCCTGACCCTGGTCCTGACCCTGGTCCTGGACCTGACCCTGACCCTGGTCCTGACCCTGGTCCTGGTCCTGACCCTGACCCTGGTCCTGACCCTGGTCCTGGACCTGACCCTGGTCCTGACCCTGGTCCTGGTCCTGGTCCTGGTCCTGGTCCTGTTCCTGGTCCTGGTCCAGGTCCTGGTCCTGACCCTGGTCCTGGTCCAGGTCCTGGTCCTGGTCCTGACCCAGGTCCTGGTCCTGACCCTGGTCCTGGTCCTGACCCTGGTCCTGGTCCTGACCCTGATCCTTGTCCTGGTCCTGGTCCTGGTCCTGACCCTGGTCCTGGTCCTGGTCCTGACCCTGACCCTGGTCCTGTTCCTGACCCTGACCCTGGTCCTGATCCTGACCCTGACCCTGGTCCTGGTCCTGGTCCTGGTCCTGGTCCTGGTCCTGGTCCTGACCCTGGTCCTGGTCCAGGTCCTGGTCCTGGTCCTGACCCTGGTCCTAGTCCTGACCCTGGTCCTGACCCTGATCCTTGTCCTGGTCCTGGTCCTGGTCCTGGTCCTGGTCCTGGTCCTGGTCCTGGTCCTGGTCCTGGTCCTGACCCTGGTCCTGACCCCGGTCCTGGTCCAGGTCCTGGTCCTGGTCCTGGTCCTGGTCCTGACCCTGGTCCTGACCCTGGTCCTGGACCTGACCCTGGTCCTGACCCTGGTCCTGGTCCTGGTCCTGACCCTGACCCTGGTCCTGGTCCAGGTCCTGGTCCTGGTCCTGGTCCTGGTCCTGACCCTGACCCAGGTCCTGGTCCTGACCCTGGTCCTGGTCCTGGTCCTGGTCCTGACCCTGACCCTGGTCCTGACCCTGGTCCTGGTCCTGACCCTGTTCCTGGTCCTGGTCCAGGTCCTGGTCCTGGTCCTGACCCAGGTCCTGGTCCTGACCCTGGTCCTGGTCCTGACCCTGGTCCTGGTCCTGGTCCTGGTCCAGGTCCTGGTCCTGGTCCTGGTCCTGACCCTGGTCCTGGTCCTGACCCTGGTCCTGGTCCTGGTCCTGACCCTGGTCCTGACCCTGATCCTTGTCCTGGTCCTGGTCCTGGTCCTGACCCTGGTCCTGGTCCTGGTCCTGGTCCTGACCCTGGTCCTGACCCTGGTCCTGACCCTGGTCCTTACCCTGACCCTGGTCCTGGTCCTGGTCCTGGTCCTGACCCTGACCCTGGTCCTGGTCCTGACCCTGTTCCTGGTCCTGGTCCTGACCCTGGTCCTGACCCTGGTCCTGGTCCTGGTCCTGACCCCGGTCCTGGTCCAGGTCCTGACCCTGGTCCTAGTCCTGACCCTGATCCTGACCCTGGTCCTGGTCCTGGTCCTGGTCCTGACCCTGGTCCTGACCCTGGTCCTGACCCTGGTCCTGGTCCTGACCCTGGTCCAGGTCCTGGTCCTGACCCTGTTCCTGACCCTGGTCCTGACCCTGGTCCTGGTCCTGACCCTGACCCTGGTCCTGACCCTGGTCCTGACCCTGGTCCTGGACCTGACCCTGACCCTGACCCTGGTCCTGACCCTGGTCCTGGTCCTGACCCTGACCCTGGTCCTGGTCCTGACCCTGTTCCTGGTCCTGGTCCAGGTCCTGGTCCTGGTCCTGACCCAGGTCCTGGTCCTGACCCTGGTCCTGGTCCTGACCCTGGTCCTGGTCCTGGTCCTTGTCCAGGTCCTGGTCCTGGTCCTGGTCCTGACCCTGGTCCTGGTCCTGACCCTGGTCCTGGTCCTGGTCCTGGTCCTGGTCCTAGTCCTGACCCTGGTCCTGACCCTGATCCTTGTCCTGGTCCTGGTCCTGGTCCTGGTCCTGACCCTGGTCCTGGTCCTGGTCCTGGTCCTGGTCCTGCCCAACCCTGACCCTGGTCCTGACCCTGACCCTGGTCCTGATCCTGACCCTGGTCCTGGTCCTGGTCCTGGTCCTGACCCTGGTCCTGGTCCTGACCCTGGTCCTAGTCCTGACCCTGGTCCTGACCCTGATCCTTGTCCTGGTCCTGGTCCTGGTCCTGGTCCTGGTCCTGGTCCTGGTCCTGGTCCTGGTCCTGACCCTGACCCTGGTCCAGGTCCTGGTCCTGACCCTGGTCCTGACCCCGGTCCTGGTCCAGGTCCTGGTCCTGGTCCTGGTCCTGGTCCTGGTCCTGGTCCTGGTCCTGGTCCTGGTCCTGACCCTGACCCTGGTCCAGGTCCTGGTCCTGACCCTGGTCCTGACCCCGGTCCTGGTCCTGGTCCTGGTCCTGGTCCTGGTCCTGGTCCTGGTCCTGACCCTGGTCCTGACCCTGGTCCTGACCCTGGTCCTGGACCTGACCCTGGTCCTGACCCTGGTCCTGGTCCTGGTCCTGACCCTGACCCTGGTCCTGACCCTGGTCCTGGACCTGACCCTGGTCCTGACCCTGGTCCTGACCCTGGTCCTGGTCCTGACCCTGGTCCTGGTCCTGGTCCTGATCCTGACCCTGTTCCTGGTCCTGGTCCTGGTCCTGACCCTGGTCCTGGTCCTGGTCCTGGTCCTGGTCCTGACCCTGACCCTGGTCCTGACCCTGGTCCTGGTCCTGGTCCTGGTCCTGGTCCTGATCCTGACCCTGTTCCTGGTCCTGGTCCTGGTCCTGACCCTGGTCCTGGTCCTGGTCCTGGTCCTGGTCCTGGTCCTGGTCCTGGTCCTGGTCCTGACCCTGACCCTGGTCCTGACCCTGGTCCTGGTCCTGGTCCTGGTCCTGGTCCTGATCCTGACCCTGTTCCTGGTCCTGGTCCTGGTCCTGACCCTGGTCCTGGTCCTGGTCCTGGTCCTGACCCTGGTCCTGGTCCTGGTCCTGGTCTCGTTTCAGGGTGAGGGTCGGATGATGAAAGACGGGAAGTTGTTTCGTGTGGTTCAGGAAAACTGCTGGAATCCTGCAGCTCGGATCCGAGACATGGACCGACACGGTACTTATACTATTATACTACTACTGTCCTCCTGTCCTCCTGTCCTGCTGTCCTGCTGTCCTGCTGTCCTGCTGTCCTGCTGTCCTGCTGTCCTCCTGTCCTCCTGTCCTCCTGTCCTCCTGTCCTCTTGTCCTCCTGTGACTGACCCTGTGTTTGATTCAGGAGTGACTCTACAGGCTCTGTCCACCGTTCCAGTCATGTTCAACTACTGGGTAAGAGCACGGGAGGGACATCAGAGGACATCTGAGGCACGGGAGGGACATCAGAGGACATCTGAGGCACGGGGGAGGGACATGTTAGGCACAGGGGGAGGGGCATCTGAGGCACAGGAGGAGGGGCATCTGAGGGTGTCTCTAACTGGCCAGAGCTTTGCTTGTCCCAGGCCAAACCTGCCGACGCCCTGGACCTGTGCCGGCTCCTGAACGACGACCTCGGGGCCCAGGTCCGGTCTGAGCCGCGGCGGTTCGTGGGTCTGGGCTCGGTCCCGCTCCAGGACCCGGGACTCGCTGTGGTCGAGATGAGACGCTGCGTCCAAGACCTGGGATTCCCCGGACTCCAGATCGGGTCTCACATAAACGAGTGGGACCTGAACGCCCCCGAGCTGGACCCCTTCTACGCCGTGAGTCCTGGTCCTGGTCCTGAGCCTGGTCTGGACCTGGTTTAGTTCTTTTTTAGTCCTGGTTTGGACCTGGTTTAGTTTAGCACCAGCAGGAGGTCCATGTCACAGACATGATCCACATGAACATTAAAATCACCTGTAATGACCAAACCATCAAAGTCTGTGCGACTGAAACGTCTCAGTCAAATCATCATTAAACATTGTCAGTGCTGGAGAGGCTCGTGTAAGAGGCTGTTTTAGCTCATTTAAAGGAGACAAACTCACATGATGAAAACACCCAAAAGAACAACCTGCGGGTCATTATTTCATCTCTAAAACTGCACAGACTCCACCCCCTTTTTGGTTTTCTCGTGTTTCAGATTCAAACTTAAAGTGGAAACTACATTTCCTGTGTTTCAGTTAAAAACATAAAATCAAGATTTTAAGAAGTTCCTTTAGTCCTGTTTTAGTGCTTGTTTAGTCCTGGTTTAGACCTGGTTTAGACCTGGTTTAGACCTGGTTTAGTCCTGGTTTAGTCCTTGTCTCTTTCAGGCTGCAGAGGAGCTTGGTTGTTCTCTCTTCGTTCATCCCTGGGACATGAAAACAGACGGACGTATGGACAAGTACTGGCTGCCCTGGTTAGTGGGTAAGAAGTACTAATACTAATACTAAAACTAAAACTAATACTAATACTAATACTAATACTAATACTAAAGCTAAAGCTAATGCTAATGCTAATGCTAATACTAATAGTAATACTAATACTAATGCTAATGCTAATGCTAATGCTAATACAATACTAAAACTAAAACTAAAGCTAATGCTAATACTAATGCTAAAGCTAAAGCTAATGCTAATAGTAATGCTAATGCTAATACAATACTAAAACTAAAACCAATGCTAATGCTAATACTAAAACTAATACTAATACTAATACAATACTAAAACTAAAGCTAAAGCTAAAGCTAAAGCTAAAGCTAATGCTAATGCTAATGCCAATAATAATGCTAATACTAATACTAATACTAATACTAAAATTAAAGCTAAAGCTAATGCTAATACTAATACTAATGCTAAAGCTAAAGCTAATGCTAATATTAATGCTAATACCAATACTAATGCTAAAGCTAAAGCTAATGCTAATACTAATACTAATGCTAAAGCTAAAGCTAATGCTAATATTAATGCTAATGCTAATAAGATAAGATAAGATGAGATATTCCTTTATTGTCCCACATGGGGAAATTTCATTGGTGCAACGCAGGTAGATCCAGAGGTAGATCCAGAAGAACAGATCACTTATAGGAAGTCTGAAAAACACTTTCAGTAGAAGATCTCCTATAAATAAATAAAAACTCCCATAGACAAATAAATAAATAAATACCATTGCATGTGATCACGACAGTAATTGCACATGAATATGTGTCACGACAGCACATAGATTGCACATGAATTTCACAGTAATTGCACATATGACAGAATTGCACATCAGTATTAGGTTAGGTCAGTATTGCGACGGGATAACGTGACGATCTCCGGGTAAGACGACTGTTCTCCTCAGTTTCATGAGTTCCTCCTTTGTGGAAACGCGGTACGAGCCGGGGGGCGGGGCCGGAGCCGGGGGGCGGGGCCGGAGCCGGGGGGCGGGGCCGGGGGACTCAGAGCCAAGACACATCGCAACGACACGACGAAAACACTCAATCCAGCCGAATAAAGTCAAAACAAGTTAATTTAAAGCGATTCCAGTGCGTGTCCCGATCGTTCGTGAAGTTCCTCTTTCATATAAACGTGTATATAAACGTGTACCGACGACACGCCGTACTTTAGCGCGGCCGGAGGGCGCGGGGAGGGGGGGCTGGTGGGCTCGCTCGGAGCTAGCTCACGTCACAACAACACAACGAACGCAACGAAAAACGCTCAAATCCAGCCGAAAAAGTCAAAAACAGTTGAATTAAAAAACTATTCCAGCGCGTGTCCCTATCGTACAGTAAAATAGAAAAAATATACTTACTATATTTACAAAATATAGGAGATAAAGCACAATAAGTGTGAGAAAGAAGAGAGAGCGTTTACATGCTATTACATGCTAGCATTTATTAATGCTAATACTAATACTAATACTAATGCTAAAGCTAAAGCTAAGGCTAATGCTAAAGCTAAAGCTAATGCTAATGCTAATACTAATACTAATACTAATACAATACTAAAGCTAAAGTAGAAAAAGCTTCAGTTGTAGTCATCTGGACTCAGTTTCAAACTGAGTCCAGATGACTACAACTGAAGCTTTTTCTACTATGGAACACGCCTGGACGAATGAGGGATTACACCGACACTAAAGCTAAAGCTAAAGTTAATGCTAATGCTAATGCCAATGATAATGCTAATACTAAAACTAATACTAATACTAATAGTAGAAAAAGCTTCAGTTGTTTCATCTGGACTCAGTTTGAGAAAATAGACGTTTCGACTCTCATCCAAGAGTCATTGTCAATAACAGAATTTAGGTCGAGAACTCCGATATTAATACTGTTCTGTGGTAAGACCCGCCCATTGGGAGGAGCCTTCCTGAAGTAGAAAGAGTTGTTTGTTTCAACAGAAACTCCCCCTTGTATCTACCGAGCCTATTCAGAATCTTAATGGGCTATTAGAATCCTCTTTGTCTTTGTGAGACCCTGGCTCAACCACCCTGAGGACCTGATTAGCATCTGAATGTCCTCTACCTTTCCAGGGGTTCAGTAACCCATTATAAATAACAGGAAGATTAAACCTTAGCCCTCCATTTCTGTTTAAAGAAGGTCTTTCTTTTTTAACAAAAATAGCTTCCTTGACTCCTCTTTCAAACCATCTTTTCTCCTGCTTAAAACCTTCACCTCACCGTCTTCAAACGAGTGATTAGAGGCTTCAAGATGGAGATGCACGGCACTCTGAGGTCCTGAACTTGTATTTCTTCTGTGCTGATAAAGCCTCTTGTGTAGAGGCTGTTTTGTCTCACTATGTACCGTTCTTTACAGCTTTCTTCACTGCATTGGATCGAATAAACTACATTGCTCTGTTTTTGAGTCGGCAACTTGTCCTTTGGGTGAACCAGTTTTTGTCTTAAAGTGTTTCCTGGTTTAAAATAAACAGGGACTTCGTGTTGTCTAAAAATTATCTGCAGTTTTTCCGACAGGCCAGACACATAAGGGATAGAAACACCCTTCCTTCTCTGTTCAGTTTCCCTTTTGTCCTGCTTCTTGGTTCTCTTCACTCTGTTGAGAGCCCAAGCGGGGTAACCACAGGCTGAGAGGGCATTTCGGACATGTTTTTCCTCTTTCTTCTTGCCCTCTGAGCTGGTGGGCACACCTTGAGCTCTGTGTTGTAAGGTTCTGATCACACCCAGCTTGTGCTGTAGTGGGTGGTTGGAACCAAAGAGCAGATACTGGTCCGTGTGTGTAGGTTTCCTATATAATATACTAATACTAATACTAAAACTAAAACTAATACTAATGCTAAAGCTAATGCTAATGCTAATGCTAATGCTAATACTAATACTAAAACTAAAACTAATACTAATACTAATACTAAAACTAAAACTAATACTAATACTAATACTAATGCTAAAGCTAAAGCTAATGCTAATGCTAATGCTAATGCTAATGCTAATGCTAATGCTAATACTAAAACTAATACTAATACTAATACTAATACTAATACTAATACTAAAACTCTTTGGTTCAGTCCTTAAGTCTCTGGTCCTGAGAGGGGGAGGAGCCTCCACAGCGCAGCCAGATGATTGGACGAGAGAGAACGCAGACCAAAGCAGAAACACTAAAGAATCATTTGTCTCAAACTCTGACTTGATCTCGTGCTAAAGCTCCGTGTTTCCACTGATGCTAACGACCATGTGGAGCCTTAGCAACACAAAGCTAGCAAAGCACGTTAGCAACACAAAGCTAGCAAAGCACGTTAGCAACACAGAGCTAGCAAAGCACGTTAGCAACACAAAGCTAGCGTAGCACGTTAGCAACACAAAGCTAGCGTAGCACGTTAGCAACACAAAGCTAGCAAAGCACGTTTGCAACAGCTGTTTCCTGTTTATGGCACTCGCTTTGTCAAGAGCCACAATCTGATATTTCTAAGTCATGATGCGTCTGACATTAGCATTAGCATTAGCATGACATAAAGAGAGGTTCAAACGCCACGCCCCTCACACACTAGCTTTAGCCACGCCCCTCACACACTAGCTCTAGCCACACCCCTCACACGCTAGCTTTAGCCACGCCCCTCACATGCAGAGAGGCTGTTTGTTCAGGAATGCCGGCAGAGACCACCACCGCCGTCTGCTCCATGATCTTTGGAGGGGTTTTTGAAAGATTTCCCAGACTCAAAGTGTGCTTCGCTCACGGAGGTAAACCGCACATGCCCGGCTCATTTCTTCACGTGTAAGTTCTAGTGCAGTGTGTGTTCTTCAGGCGGCTCGTTCCCCTTCACCGTGGGCAGGATCGCTCATGGGCACAAGGTCAGGCCGGACCTGTGCGCTCAGGACAACCCTCAGTCTCCTCTCAAATACTGCGGCTCCTTCTACACCGACTCTCTGACCCACGACCCCCGAGCGCTCAGGCTGCTGCTGCAGGTCATCGGAGAGGTACCTTCAGTCCTGGTTTAGACCTGGTTTAGTCCTGGTTTAGTCCTGGTTTAGACCTGGTTTAGTCCTGGTTTAGACCTGGTTTAGTCCTGGTTTAGACCTGGTTTAGTCCTGGTTTAGTCCTGGTTTAGACCTGGTTTAGTCCTGGTTTAGACCTGGTTTAGTCCTGGTTTAGTCCTGGTTTAGACCTGGTTTAGTCCTGGTTTAGTCCTGGTTTAGTCCTGGTTTAGACCTGGTTTAGTCCTGGTTTAGACCTGGTTTAGACCTGGTTTAGACCTGGTTTAGTCCTGGTTTAGTCCTGGTTTAGTCCTGATTTAGACCTGGTTTAGTCCTGGTTTAGACCTGGTTTAGTCCTGGTTTAGACCTGGTTTAGACCTGGTTTAGTACTGGTTTAGACTTGGTTTAGTCCTGGTTTAGACCTGGTTTAGTCCTGGTTTAGTCCTGGTTTAGTCCTGGTTTAGACCTGGTTTAGAGCTGGTTTAGTCCTGGTTTAGTCCTGGTTTAGTCCTGGTTTAGTCCTGGTTTAGACCTGGTTTAGACCTGGTTTAGACCTGGTTTAGTCCTGGT
This sequence comes from Eucyclogobius newberryi, assembly GCF_026437365.1. Lineage (NCBI taxonomy): Eukaryota > Metazoa > Chordata > Actinopteri > Gobiiformes > Gobiidae > Eucyclogobius > Eucyclogobius newberryi. The sequence goes on along the minus strand of NW_027315852.1, from coordinate 28,905 downwards.
TTAGACCTGGTTTAGACCTGGTTTAGACCTGGTTTAGTCCTGGTTTAGACCTGGTTTAGTCCTGGTTTAGTCCTGGTTTAGACCTGGTTTAGACCTGGTTTAGTCCTGGTTTAGACCTGGTTTAGTCCTGGTTTAGTCCTGGTTTAGTCCTGGTTTAGTCCTGGTTTAGTCCTGATTTAGACCTGGTTTAGTCCTGGTTTAGACCTGGTTTAGTCCTGGTTTAGACCTGGTTTAGACCTGGTTTAGACCTGGTTTAGACCTGGTTTAGTCCTGGTTTAGTCCTGGTTTAGTCCTGATTTAGACCTGGTTTAGTCCTGGTTTAGACCTGGTTTAGTCCTGGTTTAGACCTGGTTTAGACCTGGTTTAGACCTGGTTTAGACCTGGTTTAGTCCTGGTTTAGTCCTGGTTTAGACCTGGTTTAGTCCTGGTTTAGTCCTGGTTTAGTCCTGGTTTAGACCTGGTTTAGTCCTGGTTTAGACCTGGTTTAGACCTGGTTTAGACCTGGTTTAGTCCTGGTTTAGTCCTGGTTTAGTCCTGATTTAGACCTGGTTTAGTCCTGGTTTAGACCTGGTTTAGTCCTGGTTTAGACCTGGTTTAGACCTGGTTTAGTACTGGTTTAGACTTGGTTTAGTCCTGGTTTAGACCTGGTTTAGTCCTGGTTTAGTCCTGGTTTAGTCCTGGTTTAGACCTGGTTTAGACCTGGTTTAGTCCTGGTTTAGTCCTGGTTTAGTCCTGATTTAGACCTGGTTTAGTCCTGGTTTAGACCTGGTTTAGTCCTGGTTTAGACCTGGTTTAGACCTGGTTTAGTACTGGTTTAGACTTGGTTTAGTCCTGGTTTAGACCTGGTTTAGTCCTGGTTTAGTCCTGGTTTAGTCCTGGTTTAGACCTGGTTTAGACCTGGTTTAGTCCTGGTTTAGTCCTGGTTTAGTCCTGGTTTAGTCCTGGTTTAGACCTGGTTTAGACCTGGTTTAGACCTGGTTTAGTCCTGGTTTAGACCTGGTTTAGTCCTGGTTTAGTCCTGGTTTAGTCCTGGTTTAGTCCTGGTTTAGACCTGGTTTAGTCCTGGTTTAGTCCTGGTTTAGTCCTGGTTTAGACCTGGTTTAGTCCTGGTTTAGACCTGGTTTAGACCTGGTTTAGACCTGGTTTAGTCCTGGTTTAGACCTGGTTTAGTCCTGGTTTAGTCCTGGTTTAGTCCTGGTTTAGTCCTGGTTTAGACCTGGTTTAGTCCTGGTTTAGTCCTGGTTTAGTCCTGGTTTAGACCTGGTTTAGTCCTGGTTTAGACCTGGTTTAGACCTGGTTTAATCTCATGTAGATGAATGTGTGATGTTCCAGAATGGCAGCCACTTGTCTGCCACTCTGCCCCAGGACAGCTGTGGCTCTTATTGTCGCTGTTTGTAGGAGCGAGTGATGCTGGGCTCAGATTATCCCTTTCCTCTGGGAGAACTGGAGCCGGGGTCTTTGATCGAGTCCATGGACGAGCTCCGCCCCCAACTCAAGGTAAAGCTTCACTCTGTGACATGTTAAAGCTTCACTCTGTGACATGTTAAAGCTTCACTCTGTGACATGTTAAAGCTTCACTCTGTGACATGTTAAAGCTTCACTCTGTGACATGTTAAAGCTTCACTCTGTGACATGTTAAAGCTTCACTCTGTGACATGTTAAAGCTTCACTCTGTGACATGTTAAAGCTTCACTCTGTGACATGTTAAAGCTTCACTCTGTGACATGTTAAAGCTTCACTCTGTGACATGTTAAAGCTTCACTCTGTGACATGTTAAAGCTTCACTCTGTGACATGTTAAAGCTTCACTCTGTGACATTTCTGTTTCAGGACAAACTTCTTGCAGAAAACGCTCTGGAGTTTTTGGGACTGAAACGAGAAGATTTTGAATAAACGACTCATAATATTTAAACTTCACTTTATGACAAATATTGAAGTTTTTATAGTGAAATGAAATAAAGATTTAAAGTTTGTTGATGTTTTACAAATACTTCAGTCTGAACTTTTACACTTGATTCAAGACAAAACGTTTTACAAAGATTAAAATATTATTATTTAAACTCAAAAATAAAACTAAACACTTTTTATCAACATTTTCTTTTTTCATTCAAACCGGACCCTCTGAGACCCCCTGGGGCCCCGGACCCTCTGAGACCCCCTGGGACCCCGGACCCTCTGAAACCCCCTGGGGCCCCGGACCCTCTGAGACCCCTGGGACCCCGGACCCTCTGAGACCCCCTGGGGCCCCGGACCCTCTGAGACCCCCTGGGACCCCGGACCCTCTGAGACCCCCTGGGACCCCGGACCCTCTGAAACCCCCTGGGGCCCCGGACCCTCTGAGACCCCCTGGGACCCCGGACCCTCTGAAACCCCCTGGGGCCCCGGACCCTCTGAGACCCCCTGGGACCCCGGACCCTCTGAGACCCCCTGGGGCCCCTGACCGTCTTTTTATTACACCCACTGTCCAAACCGCAGGGGCCTGATTCTGTACTGAAAATGCACAAAGACCTCTCCGTGGTCCTGAAGGTCTCACGTGTCAGAGATCTGAACATTTCACATTGGAATAACATGTTTCTGTCGCTACGGCGACGGCCGTAATAACAAATATGACATGAGTCTCATTGACTCTTTTGATTGAGATGTCAAAATGGAATTTTGTGCCAAATTTCATAAAATATATATATATATTTTTTTTTAATGTTTGCTCTCCATATATAAGTCATTTCCCCTGCAGGGGGCGCAATCGCTCCAAAGGAGCGCAAACTGCAGCAAATTTAAATCTTGGAACATTTCAGAAATTCTAGCTTCAGTTTAATGTTGAGCACCGCCTGATCCAATATGGCCGACATTTGGTTGGGCTGTTACGGCAATAATATTTTTTACTTTTCTCGTCACCATCGGCCTCTGTGCCACATTTTCATGATTCTAAAATTAGATTTCTTTTTAGGCCATTTCCTGTCTCTCATTCATTTGTTGTACATTTGGTGTCGCTAACTTTACTTGTACGATCGGGACATGCGCTGGAATCACTTTAATTTAACTTGTTTTTGACTTTGTTTGGCTGGATTATTGAGTGTTTTCGTCGTGTCGTCGCGATGTGCCCCGGCTCCCATGAAGACCGAGATAGACTGTTCGAGATGACTCATAAAAGACGGAAATTTACGGGAGACGAGATGCGATCCATCGCGCTAATAAACAAACACACGTGTGTGTTGTGTCAGTCCGCACGAGGGAGTGCGCATGCGCACTTCCGCCTGTGTTCTCAAATCGCCGAAAAAATCGTCCATTTCGCCTTTAAACTTGAATGAAAAAGTCCCGTTTGTCGACACTTCTGGGCGGAACTGTTGTTTGTGTCCGTGTTTCCGGCCGGTGCTGCGCCTGCGCCGTCCCCACTTCCGCCTCCGGTCCCGCAGCGCTTTAGCCGCAGCTCGCGTTTTGCTCAGAGTTTGACACTCTCTGCAGGATTTGAGGATCGAGAGCACATTTGTGGATGTTCTGGTGGATTTATGACGAGCGGAAAGTTTCCCCCAAAGATGATGTGAAACAGCGGCTGTGACACGCGCAGGTACGTGACGTTTCGCCTCTGAAAGTGCAAAAGAATCCGCTTTGAACGCCCAAAACACCGCAAACGTGACCTTTTAACGCCTCAACCGCGTCATGAACAGTGGCACTTTAAGATCAGGGTGTTTTTACAGCAGGTCTGAGCTTAAACAAGCTTAAATGATCTTAAATGAGCTTAAATTATCTTAAACGATCTTAAATGAGCTTAAATTATCTTAAATGAGCAGAATCTCAGATGATCCAGAGCTAATAAACATCAACATTTCACCTTTAATTTATAGAAACAAACGCAATTCAACATTAAACCACTTTATTTTTGTCGTTTGTTAATGTGGTGCAAAGTAT
>NW_027315852.1:5000-20000 GCF_026437365.1 Eucyclogobius newberryi | reverse complement strand
ACGAGAACGCTCGATAATGACGAGAACGCTCGATGATGACGAACGCTCGATAATGACGAACGCTCGATAATGACGAACGCTCGATAATGACGAACGCTCGATAATGACGAACGCTCGATAATGACGAACGCTCGATAATGACGAACGCTCGATAATGACGAACGCTCGATAATGACGAGAACGCTCGATGATGACGAACGCTCGATAATGACGAGAACGCTCGATGATGACGAACGCTCGATGATGACGAACGCTCGATGATGACGAACGCTCGATAATGACGAACGCTCGATAATGACGAGAACGCTCGATGATGACGAGAACGCTCGATAATGACGAACGCTCGATAATGACGAGAACGCTCGATGATGACGAGAACGCTCGATAATGACGAACGCTCGATAATGACGAACGCTCGATAATGACGAACGCTCGATAATGACGAACGCTCGATAATGACGAACGCTCGATAATGACGAGACGCTCGATGATGACGAACGCTCGATAATGACGAGAACGCTCGATAATGACGAACGCTCGATAATGACGAACGCTCGATAATGACGAACGCTCGATAATGACGAGACGCTCGATGATGACGAACGCTCTATAATGACGAGAACGCTCGATGATGACGAACGCTCGATAATGACGAACGCTCGATAATGACGAACGCTCGATGATGACGAACGCTCGATGATGACGAACGCTCGATAATGACGAACGCTCGATAATGACGAGACGCTCGATGATGACGAACGCTCGATAATGACGAGACGCTCGATAATGACGAGACGCTCGATGATGACGAACGCTCGATGATGACGAACGCTCGATGATGACGAACGCTCGATGATGACGAACGCTCGATGATGACGAACGCTCGATGATGACGAACGCTCGATGATGACGAACGCTCGATGATGACGAACGCTCGATAATGACGAGAACGCTCGATAATGACGAGAACGCTCGATAATGACGAACGCTCGATAATGACGAACGCTCGATGATGACGAACGCTCGATGATGACGAACGCTCGATGATGACGAACGCTCGATGATGACGAACGCTCGATAATGACGAACGCTCGATGATGACGAACGCTCGATGATGACGAACGCTCGATGATGACGAACGCTCGATGATGACGAACGCTCGATAATAACGAACGCTCGATGATGACGAGAACGCTCGATAATGACGAGACGTGACAAGACCTCTTTAGGCTGGACACAGTCTAAATGAGTGAATGAGACCTCTTTAGGCTGGACACAGTCTAAATGAGTGAATGAGACCTCTTTAGGCTGGACACAGTCTAATGTGTGAATGAGACCTCTTTAGGCTGGACACAGTCTAATGTGTCCTCTGTGTCCTCAGCCTCCTAAAGTCCGGTGTCTGACCAGAATCTGGCATCCGAACATCACTGAGGGCGGAGACATCTGTCTGAGGTGAACTACACTCTTTCTCACTCTCACTCTCACTCTCGGGTGTAAACGCTGGTGTCTGTGCAGCCTCCTGAGGGAACTCTCCATCGATGGCACGGGATGGGCCCCCACCAGGACACTCAAGGTACTGCAGCACTGAGGGGCCCCAACCCTATTTTAGCAACTTACAACAAACAGTTATTATTTGTGGACTCGTCTGATCTTTAGGTGTTTTATCCCTCCTTTGTCCAGGGCAGGGTCAGAGTCGGGGCAGAGTCGGGGCAGAGTCGGGTCAGGGTCGGGTCAGGGTCAGAGTCGGGGCAGGGTCAGAGTCGGGGCAGGGTCAGAGTCGGGGCAGGGTCAGAGTCGGGGCAGGGTCAGAGTCGGGGCAGGGTCAGAGTCAGGGCAGGGTCAGGGCAGAGTCGGGGCAGGGTCAGGGCAGAGTCAGACGTTTGAGTAAAGACTGAACAGTTTAAGACTAAACGTCTCTTTGCTCCTGTCAGAATGCTGGAGGCCCCTGAGAGCCTCGAGGAACGGAATCACGATATTTGATTCAAATGTATTTGCAAATGGTTTGAAAAACAGACATTCTTTATGAAAATACTTTTTAAAATTCTAATTCATTAACAAAAGCTTTTATTCAACTGTTTTTTTAAACCCAATTTATTAAACGTGGCGCGGTTTGTCGCCAGAACACTCATCGTGCTGTTTCCACGTTCAGCCACATCTCTGACCTGCTCATAAACGAGGAGAAGGACACAGACTGAAGACTGCAGGGGAAAAAACAAAACCTAACCCAAAAAAACACCCAAAGGGCACAAATCTGAGGCACTAATAGAATAATAAGAAGGTTAAAAGCTCTGAAAAGTCCCTTTAGCATGATATGGCCTTTAAACGGGCTAGCGCTGCTAAAACGTGCTAAACATGCTAGCGCTGCTAAAGGCCTGCAGGTGAGCGGTCAGGTTGGGCACAGAAGGTGACTCACATGTGGTCTGTTGCAGGACGTGGTTTGGGGCTTAAACTCTTTGTTTACGGTGAGAATCTTTTTTGGATCAATAAATAAACAAACAAACAAACTTAACTGAACTCCATGTTTTTGTAGGATTTACTGAACTTTGACGACCCTCTGAACATCGACGCTGCAGAACATCACCTGAGAGACAAGGTTTGTACTTTAGGACTCTAATCTGCTTTAGAGCTTTAGAGGGTCAGAGCTTCAGAGGGTCAGAGCTTCAGAGGGTCAGAGCTTCAGAGGGTCAGAGCTTTAGAGCTTTAGAGGGTCAGAGCTTTAGAGCTTTAGAGGGTCAGAGCTTTAGAGCTTTAGAGCTTTAGAGGGTCAGAGCTTTAGAGCTTTAGAGGGTCAGAGCTTTAGAGCTTTAGAGCTTTAGAGGGTCAGAGCTTTAGAGCTTTAGAGGGTCAGAGCTTCAGAGGGTCAGAGCTTCAGAGGGTCAGAGCTTCAGAGGGTCAGAGCTTTAGAGCTTTAGAGGGTCAGAGCTTTAGAGCTTTAGAGCTTTAGAGGGTCAGAGCTTCAGAGGGTCAGAGCTTCAGAGGGTCAGAGCTTCAGAGGGTCAGAGCTTTAGAGGGTCAGAGCTTTAGAGGGTCAGAGCTTTAGAGCTTCAGAGGGTCAGAGCTTTAGAGGGTCAGAGCTTTAGAGGGTCAGAGCTTTAGAGCTTTAGAGGGTCAGAGCTTTAGAGCTTCAGAGGGTCAGAGCTTCAGAGGGTCAGAGCTTCAGAGGGTCAGAGCTTTAGATCAATGTAATCATGATGGAATGATTGACCTCTCCTTGACCTCTCCTTGACCTGTTCCAGGAGGACTTCCGTAACAAAGTCCAGGATTACATCAGGAGCTACGCCAGATGATGTCGGGCGTCGCTGAGCGATGACATCACGTCCCTCAGTGATGACCTGTACGTTCAGCTGCGTCGCACTGAAAGTCACGCCTCACCTTTGATTCCAGCTGCAGCAGGGTTTGTGATGGATCCGTTCTTGAAAGGACTCTGGACTCTTTAGACCGCTCTCTTCACACATATCTGACCTTATCTCCACGTGATCTACACAATGTACTGAACCTGTGAATGTTTCAACTGTAACATTAAAGCCAAAAGTGCAGAAACCTCTCTATTCATGTGATTCTGTAGAGCACAAGGTCACACAAGGTCACACAAGGTCATACAAGGTCACACAAGGTCACACAAGGTCACACAAGGTCCCCCCCTGGCGGACGCTCACATGCAGCACCCCCTGGAGGACGCTCACATGCAGCGCCCCCTGGAGGACGCTCACATGCAGCACAGCGCCCCCTGGAGGACGCTCACATGCAGCGCCCCCTGGAGGACGCTCACATGCAGCACAGCGCCCCCTGGAGGACGCTCACATGCAGCGCCCCCTGGAGGACGCTCACATGCAGCACAGCGCTCCCTGGAGGACGCTCACATGCAGCGCCCCCTGGAGGACGCTCACATGCAGCACAGCGCCCCCTGGAGGACGCTCACATGCAGCACAGCGCCCCCTGGAGGACGCTCACATGCAGCGCCCCCTGGAGGACGCTCACATGCAGCGCCCCCTGGAGGACGCTCACATGCAGCACAGCGCCCCCTGGAGGACGCTCACATGCAGCACAGCGCCCCCTGGAGGACGCTCACATGCAGCACAGCGCCCCCTGGAGGACGCTCACATGCAGCACAGCGCCCCCTGGAGGACGCTCACATGCAGCACAGCGCCCCCTGGAGGACGCTCACATGCAGCGCCCCCTGGAGGACGCTCACATGCAGCACAGCGCCCCCTGGAGGACGCTCACATGCAGCACAGCGCCCCCTGGAGGACGCTCACATGCAGCACAGCGCCCCCTGGAGGACGCTCACATGCAGCACAGCGCCCCCTGGAGGACGCTCACATGCAGCGCCCCCTGGAGGACGCTCACATGCAGCACAGCGCCCCCTGGAGGACGCTCACATGCAGCACAGCGCCCCCTGGAGGACGCTCACATGCAGCGCCCCCTGGAGGACGCTCACATGCAGCACAGCGCCCCCTGGAGGACGCTCACATGCAGCGCCCCCTGGAGGACGCTCACATGCAGCGCCCCCTGGAGGACGCTCACATGCAGCACAGCTGGGCCGTGTGGATCCACAAGCTCCATTTTATTGGAGTTGGGGCCGAGCCGATGGCATCTATGTCCCATGTGTGACCTATGACCCCATGTGTGAGTGACCTATGACCCCATGTGTGAGTGACCTATGACCCCATGTGTGAGTGACCTATGACCCCATGTGTGACCTATGACCCCATGTGTGGCCTATGACCCCATGTGTGACCTATGACCCCATGTGTGAGTGACCTATGACCCCATGTGTGACCTATGACCCCATGTGTGACCTATGACCCCATGTGTGACCTATGACCCCATGTGTGACTTTCATCCATGTTTAGGGTGAAAAATGCCCGAGTCTGAACATGAAGAACATGAAGAATAAACCAGAGGAAGAACAATAGACTCCAGCGTTCCATGGAATGAACATTCCAGTACTTTTACACACATGGAGTACTTTTACACACATGGAGTACTTTAACACACATGGAGTACTTTTACACACATGGAGTACTTTAACACACATGGAGTACTTTAACACACATGGAGTACTTTAACACACATGGAGTACTTTAACACACATGGAGTACTTTAACACACATGGAGTACTTTTACACACATGGAGTACTTTAACACACATGGAGTACTTTTACACACATGGAGTACTTTAACACACATGGAGTACTTTAACACACATGGAGTACTTTTACACACATGGAGTACTTTTACACACATGGAGTACTTTAACACACATGGAGTACTTTTACACACATGGAGTACTTTTACACACATGGAGTACTTTAACACACATGGAGTACTTTTACACACATGGAGTACTTTAACACACATGGAGTACTTTTACACACATGGAGTACTTTTACACACATGGAGTACTTTAACACACATGGAGTACTTTTACACACATGGAGTACTTTTACACACATGGAGTACTTTAACACACATGGAGTACTTTAACACACATGGAGTACTTTAACACACATGGAGTACTTTTACACACATGGAGTACTTGAGTACTTTAACACACATGGAGTACTTTACACACATGGAGTACTTTAACACACATGGAGTACTTTTACACACATGGAGTACTTTAACACACATGGAGTACTTTAACACACATGGAGTACTTTTACACACATGGAGTACTTTTACACACATGGAGTACTTTAACACACATGGAGTACTTTTACACACATGGAGTACTTTTACACACATGGAGTACTTTAACACACATGGAGTACTTTAACACACATGGAGTACTTTAACACACATGGAGTACTTTTACACACATGGAGTACTTTTACACACATGGAGTACTTTTACACACATGGAGTACTTTAACACACATGGAGTACTTTAACACACATGGAGTACTTTAACACACATGGAGTACTTTAACACACATGGAGTACTTTAACACACATGGAGTACTTTTACACACATGGAGTACTTTTACACACATGGAGTACTTTTACACACATGGAGTACTTTAACACACATGGAGTACTTTTACACACATGGAGTACTTTTACACACATGGAGTACTTTAACACACATGGAGTACTTTAACACACATGGAGTACTTTAACACACATGGAGTACTTTTACACACATGGAGTACTTTTACACACATGGAGTACTTTTACACACATGGAGTACTTTTACACACATGGAGTACTTTTACACACATGGAGTACTTTAACACACATGGAGTACTTTTACACACATGGAGTACTTTTACACACATGGAGTACTTTAACACACATGGAGTACTTTAACACACATGGAGTACTTTAACACACATGGAGTACTTTTACACACATGGAGTACTTTTACACACATGGAGTACTTTAACACACATGGAGTACTTTAACACACATGGAGTACTTTAACACACATGGAGTACTTTTACACACATGGAGTACTTTAACACACATGGAGTACTTTAACCCACATGGAGTACTTTTACACACATGGAGTACTTTAACACACATGGAGTACTTTTACACACATGGAGTACTTTTACACACATGGAGTACTTTAACACACATGGAGTACTTTAACACACATGGAGTACTTTAACACACATGGAGTACTTTAACACACATGGAGTACTTTTACACACATGGAGTACTTTAACACACATGGAGTACTTTAACACACATGGAGTACTTTAACACACATGGAGTACTTTTACACACATGGAGTACTTTAACACACATGGAGTACTTTAACCCACATGGAGTACTTTTACACACATGGAGTACTTTAACACACATGGAGTACTTTAACACACATGGAGTACTTTAACACACATGGAGTACTTTAACACACATGGAGTACTTTTACACACATGGAGTACTTTAACACACATGGAGTACTTTAACACACATGGAGTACTTTTACACACATGGAGTACTTTTACACACATGGAGTACTTTAACACACATGGAGTACTTTTACACACATGGAGTACTTTTACACACATGGAGTACTTTAACACACATGGAGTACTTTAACACACATGGAGTACTTTTACACACATGGAGTACTTTTACACACATGGAGTACTTTTACACACATGGAGTACTTTAACACACATGGAGTACTTTAACACACATGGAGTACTTTTACACACATGGAGTACTTTTACACACATTGAGTACTTTAACACACATGGAGTACTTTAACACACATGGAGTACTTTTACACACATGGAGTACTTTTACACACATGGAGTACTTTAACACACATGGAGTACTTTAACACACATGGAGTACTTTTACACACATGGAGTACTTTTACACACATGGAGTACTTTAACACACATGGAGTACTTTAACCCACATGGAGTACTTTTACACACATGGAGTACTTTAACACACATGGAGTACTTTAACACACATGGAGTACTTTTACACACATGGAGTACTTTTACACACATGGAGTACTTTTACACACATGGAGTACTTTAACACACATGGAGTACTTTAACACACATGGAGTACTTTAACACACATGGAGTACTTTTACACACATGGAGTACTTTTACACACATGGAGTACTTTAACACACATGGAGTACTTTTACACACATGGAGTACTTTTACACACATGGAGTACTTTAACACACATGGAGTACTTTAACACACATGGAGTACTTTAACACACATGGAGTACTTTTACACACATGGAGTACTTTAACACACATGGAGTACTTTAACACACATGGAGTACTTTTACACACATGGAGTACTTTTACACACATGGAGTACTTTAACACACATGGAGTACTTTTACACACATGGAGTACTTTAACACACATGGAGTACTTTTACACACATGGAGTACTTTTACACACATGGAGTACTTTAACACACATGGAGTACTTTTACACACATGGAGTACTTTAACACACATGGAGTACTTTTACACACATGGAGTACTTTTACACACATGGAGTACTTTAACACACATGGAGTACTTTTACACACATGGAGTACTTTTACACACATGGAGTACTTTAACACACATGGAGTACTTTAACACACATGGAGTACTTTAACACACATGGAGTACTTTTACACACATGGAGTACTTGAGTACTTTAACACACATGGAGTACTTTACACACATGGAGTACTTTAACACACATGGAGTACTTTTACACACATGGAGTACTTTAACACACATGGAGTACTTTAACACACATGGAGTACTTTTACACACATGGAGTACTTTTACACACATGGAGTACTTTAACACACATGGAGTACTTTAACACACATGGAGTACTTTAACACACATGGAGTACTTTTACACACATGGAGTACTTTTACACACATGGAGTACTTTAACACACATGGAGTACTTTTACACACATGGAGTACTTTTACACACATGGAGTACTTTAACACACATGGAGTACTTTAACACACATGGAGTACTTTAACACACATGGAGTACTTTAACACACATGGAGTACTTTTACACACATGGAGTACTTGAGTACTTTAACACACATGGAGTACTTTACACACATGGAGTACTTTAACACACATGGAGTACTTTTACACACATGGAGTACTTTTACACACATGGAGTACTTTAACACACATGGAGTACTTTTACACACATGGAGTACTTTTACACACATGGAGTACTTTAACACACATGGAGTACTTTAACACACATGGAGTACTTTAACACACATGGAGTACTTTTACACACATGGAGTACTTTTACACACATGGAGTACTTTTACACACATGGAGTACTTTTACACACATGGAGTACTTTAACACACATGGAGTACTTTAACACACATGGAGTACTTTAACACACATGGAGTACTTTAACACACATGGAGTACTTTAACACACATGGAGTACTTTTACACACATGGAGTACTTTTACACACATGGAGTACTTTTACACACATGGAGTACTTTAACACACATGGAGTACTTTAACACACATGGAGTACTTTAACACACATGGAGTACTTTTACACACATGGAGTACTTTAACACACATGGAGTACTTTAACACACATGGAGTACTTTTACACACATGGAGTACTTTTACACACATGGAGTACTTTAACACACATGGAGTACTTTTACACACATGGAGTACTTTTACACACATGGAGTACTTTAACACACATGGAGTACTTTAACACACATGGAGTACTTTTACACACATGGAGTACTTTTACACACATGGAGTACTTTTACACACATGGAGTACTTTTACACACATGGAGTACTTTTACACACATGGAGTACTTTTACACACATGGAGTACTTTAACACACATGGAGTACTTTAACACACATGGAGTACTTTTACACACATGGAGTACTTTTACACACATTGAGTACTTTAACACACATGGAGTACTTTAACACACATGGAGTACTTTTACACACATGGAGTACTTTTACACACATGGAGTACTTTAACACACATGGAGTACTTTAACACACATGGAGTACTTTAACACACATGGAGTACTTTTACACACATGGAGTACTTTAACACACATGGAGTACTTTAACACACATGGAGTACTTTAACACACATGGAGTACTTTTACACACATGGAGTACTTTAACACACATGGAGTACTTTAACACACATGGAGTACTTTTACACACATGGAGTACTTTTACACACATTGAGTACTTTAACACACATGGAGTACTTTAACACACATGGAGTACTTTTACACACATGGAGTACTTTTACACACATGGAGTACTTTAACACACATGGAGTACTTTAACACACATGGAGTACTTTTACACACATGGAGTACTTTAACACACATGGAGTACTTTAACCCACATGGAGTACTTTTACACACATGGAGTACTTTAACACACATGGAGTACTTTTACACACATGGAGTACTTTTACACACATGGAGTACTTTAACACACATGGAGTACTTTAACACACATGGAGTACTTTAACACACATGGAGTACTTTAACACACATGGAGTACTTTTACACACATGGAGTACTTTTACACACATGGAGTACTTTTACACACATGGAGTACTTTAACACACATGGAGTACTTTAACACACATGGAGTACTTTAACACACATGGAGTACTTTAACACACATGGAGTACTTTTACACACATGGAGTACTTTAACACACATGGAGTACTTTAACACACATGGAGTACTTTTACACACATGGAGTACTTTTACACACATGGAGTACTTTAACACACATGGAGTACTTTTACACACATGGAGTACTTTTACACACATGGAGTACTTTAACACACATGGAGTACTTTAACACACATGGAGTACTTTTACACACATGGAGTACTTTAACACACATGGAGTACTTTAACACACATGGAGTACTTTTACACACATGGAGTACTTTTACACACATGGAGTACTTTAACACACATGGAGTACTTTTACACACATGGAGTACTTTTACACACATGGAGTACTTTAACACACATGGAGTACTTTAACACACATGGAGTACTTTTACACACATGGAGTACTTTTACACACATGGAGTACTTTAACACACATGGAGTACTTTAACACACATGGAGTACTTTTACACACATGGAGTACTTTAACACACATGGAGTACTTTAACACACATGGAGTACTTTAACACACATGGAGTACTTTAACACACATGGAGTACTTTAACACACATGGAGTACTTTTACACACATGGAGTACTTTAACACACATGGAGTACTTTAACACACATGGAGTACTTTAACACACATGGAGTACTTTTACACACATGGAGTACTTTTACACACATGGAGTACTTTAACACACATGGAGTACTTTTACACACATGGAGTACTTTTACACACATGGAGTACTTTAACACACATGGAGTACTTTTACACACATGGAGTACTTTTACACACATGGAGTACTTTAACACACATGGAGTACTTTAACACACATGGAGTACTTTAACACACATGGAGTACTTTTACACACATGGAGTACTTTTACACACATGGAGTACTTTTACACACATGGAGTACTTTTACACACATGGAGTACTTTAACACACATGGAGTACTTTTACACACATGGAGTACTTTTACACACATGGAGTACTTTTACACACATTGAGTACTTTAACACACATGGAGTACTTTAACACACATGGAGTACTTTTACACACATGGAGTACTTTAACACACATGGAGTACTTTAACACACATGGAGTACTTTTACACACATGGAGTACTTTAACACACATGGAGTACTTTAACCCACATGGAGTACTTTTACACACATGGAGTACTTTAACACACATGGAGTACTTTTACACACATGGAGTACTTTTACACACATGGAGTACTTTAACACACATGGAGTACTTTAACACACATGGAGTACTTTAACACACATGGAGTACTTTAACACACATGGAGTACTTTTACACACATGGAGTACTTTTACACACATGGAGTACTTTTACACACATGGAGTACTTTTACACACATGGAGTACTTTTACACACATGGAGTACTTTAACACACATGGAGTACTTTTACACACATGGAGTACTTTTACACACATGGAGTACTTTAACACACATGGAGTACTTTAACACACATGGAGTACTTTTACACACATGGAGTACTTTAACACACATGGAGTACTTTAACACACATGGAGTACTTTAACACACATGGAGTACTTTTACACACATGGTGTACTTTTACACACATGGAGTACTTTAACCCACATGGAGTACTTTAACCCACATGGAGTACTTTAACACACATGGAGTACTTTAACACACATGGAGTACTTTAACACACATGGAGTACTTTTACACACATGGAGTACTTTTACACACATGGAGTACTTTAACACACATGGAGTACTTTAACACACATGGAGTACTTTAACACACATGGAGTACTTTAACACACATGGAGTACTTTTACACACATGGAGTACTTTAACACACATGGAGTACTTTAACACACATGGAGTACTTTTACACACATGGAGTACTTTAACACACATGGAGTACTTTAACACACATGGAGTACTTTTACACACATGGAGTACTTTTACACACATGGAGTACTTTTACACACATGGAGTACTTTTACACACATGGAGTACTTTTACACACATGGAGTACTTTAACACACATGGAGTACTTTTACACACATGGAGTACTTTTACACACATGGAGTACTTTTACACACATGGAGTACTTTAACACACATGGAGTACTTTTACACACATGGAGTACTTTTACACACATGGAGTACTTTTACACACATGGAGTACTTTTACACACATGGAGTACTTTAACACACATGGAGTACTTTAACACACATGGAGTACTTTAACACACATGGAGTACTTTAACACACATGGAGTACTTTAACACACATGGAGTACTTTTACACACATGGAGTACTTTAACACACATGGAGTACTTTTACACACATGGAGTACTTTAACACACATGGAGTACTTTTACACACATGGAGTACTTTTACACACATGGAGTACTTTAACACACATGGAGTACAGTCGCACTGGCTTCAGCCATTGCACATGATCTAGTTGAGTGTTTGATGTCACACATTTATTATTATTATATTTTCCATGATTTTCCACCGATTTCAACATGTTATACTTCATTACGATCACTTTCACAGTATTACGTGTGCTATTACATGACATTTGAACAACTTGTATTTTTTGCAGAATTTTCAAAAGTAGAGAGAGAGAGAGGGAGAGAGAGGGAGAGAGGGAGGGGGAGGGGGAGGGAGGGAGAGGGAGAGAGGGAGAGGGAGAGGGAGGGAGGGAGAGACGCAGACACTCTAGCAGTGGCTTCAGCCATTGCGAGTGTCTGCGTTCAGCCATTGCACATGATCTAGTTCTAACTGTCCAGAAGTCACAGATTTGACCTTTAGATGATTCAAATGTTACAATAATAATAATCATCATCGGCTCATTTCACTTAGAAAAGACAGATTTTATTGTAATAATAATATAAGTTATTGAGATGAACAAAAACATCCACAAACAGAACTTTACACTAGATTTATCTCCTCGTTTGAGCTCCAGACCAAAAGTTTCACCTGAAAAAAGTCGACTTGAAAATGAAGATTTCTGAAGTTTTTCACGACTGAAGTTTTTATGACACTTTATGACACTTTATGACACTTTATGACACTTCTGTTTGTAATAGTTTTAAATCATGAAGCGAATTGTAAAATAAAAAACACTTAAACCTTCTTCACTTTTAAAAACACTTTTCTGATATTTTGCTAAAACGTGATCACGAAAGAGAAACAGTAGCACCGCGACGACAAACTCCTCCTCGTTTGTGCTCTTACACCTGCACCGGCCAATCAGAGGCTCCGACAGCGCCTCACAGCCAATCAGAGGCTCCGACAGCACGTCACAGCCAATCAGAGCTGTCGATCAATCTTTTTTGTCCAATCTTGAGCTGAAAAATGTCCTGTCCAATCACAGACGAGTATCAAAGAAGAGTAATCCAATCAGAGCGTCCGTCAGAGATGAGGCGCTCCTGCAGTGTGTGCTCGGGTCACGTGGGGCGCTCCTGCAGTGTGTGCTCGGGTCACGTGGGGCGCTCCTGCAGTGTGTGCTCGGGTCACGTGGGGCGCTCCTGCAGTGTGTGCTCGGGTCACGTGGGGCGCTCCTGCAGTGTGTGCTCGGGTCACGTGGGGCGCTCCTGCAGTGTGTGCTCGGGTCTCGTGGGGCGCTCCTGCAGTGTGTGCTCGGGTCACGTGGGGCGCTCCTGCAGTGTGTGCTCGGGTCTCGTGGGGCGCTCCTGCAGTGTGTGCTCGGGTCACGTGGGGCGCTCCTGCAGTGTGTGCTCGGGTCACGTGGGGCGCTCCTGCAGTGTGTGCTCGGGTCACGTGGGGCGCTCCTGCAGTGTGTGCTCGGGTCACGTGGGGCGCTCCTGCAGTGTGTGCTCGGGTCACGTGGGGCGCTCCTGCAGTGTGTGCTCGGGTCACGTGGGGCGCTCCTGCAGTGTGTGCTCGGGTCACGTGGGGCGCTCCTGCAGTGTGTGCTCGGGTCAAGTGGGGCGCTCCTGCAGTGTGTGCTCGGGTCACGTGGGGCGCTCCTGCAGTGTGTGCTCGGGTCACGTGGGGCGCTCCTGCAGTGTGTGCTCGGGTCACGTGGGGCGCTCCTGCAGTGTGTGCTCGGGTCACGTGGGGCGCTCCTGCAGTGTGTGCTCGGGTCACGTGGGGCGCTCCTGCAGTGTGTGCTCGGGTCTCGTGGGGCGCTCCTGCAGTGTGTGCTCGGGTCACGTGGGGCGCTCCTGCAGTGTGTGCTCGGGTCACGTGGGGCGCTCCTGCAGTGTGTGCTCGGGTCACGTGGGGCGCTCCTGCAGTGTGTGCTCGGGTCTCGTGGGGCGCTCCTGCAGTGTGTGCTCGGGTCACGTGGGGCGCTCCTGCAGTGTGTGCTCGGGTCACGTGGGGCGCTCCTGCAGTGTGTGCTCGGGTCACGTGGGGCGCTCCTGCAGTGTGTGCTCGGGTCACGTGGGGCGCTCCTGCAGTGTGTGCTCGGGTCACGTGGGGCGCTCCTGCAGTGTGTGCTCGGGTCACGTGGGGCGCTCCTGCAGTGTGTGCTCGGGTCACGTGGGGCGCTCCTGCAGTGTGTGCTCGGGTCACGTGGGGCGCTCCTGCAGTGTGTGCTCGGGTCACGTGGGGCGCTCCTGCAGTGTGTGCTCGGGTCAAGTGGGGCGCTCCTGCAGTGTGTGCTCGGGTCACGTGGGGCGCTCCTGCAGTGTGTGCTCGGGTCACGTGGGGCGCTCCTGCAGTGTGTGCTCGGGTCACGTGGGGCGCTCCTGCAGTGTGTGCTCGGGTCAAGTGGGGCGCTCCTGCAGTGTGTGCTCGGGTCACGTGGGGCGCTCCTGCAGTGTGTGCTCGGGTCACGTGGGGCG
>NW_027315851.1:85000-144250 GCF_026437365.1 Eucyclogobius newberryi | reverse complement strand
GGCATGGCCTCCGCCGAGCACCCCCTGGAGCCCCCGGAGCACCTCCAGAGCCACCCCCCACTCCTCCAGACTCTGCCCGGGGAAGGGACACTCTGGCTGGGCATGGCCTCCACTGAGCACCCCCTGAAGCCCCCGGAGCACCTCCAGAGCCACCCCCCACTCTCCCCAGACTATGCCCGGGGAAGGGCCACTCTGGCTGGGCATGGCCTCCACTGAGCACCCCCTGGAGCCCCCGGAGCACCTCCAGAGCCACCCCCCACTCTCCCCAGACTATGCCCGGGGAAGGGCCACTCTGGCTGGGCCTGGCCTCCGCCGAGCACCCCCTGGAACCCCTGGAGCCCCTCCAGAGCCACCCCCCACTCCTCCAGACTCACCCCGGGGAAGAGCCACTCTGGCTGGGCATGGCCTCCGCCGAGCACCCCCCTGGAACCCCTGGAGCCCCTCCAGAGCCACCCCCCACTCCTCCAGACTCACCCCGGGGAAGGGCAACTCTGGCTGGGCATGGCCTCCGCTGAGCACCCCCTGGAACCCCTGGAGCCCCCGGAGCACCTCCAGAGCCACCCCCCACTCCTCCAGACTCTGCCCGGGGAAGGGCCACTCTGGCTGGGCATGGCCTCCACTGAGCACCCCCTGGAGCCCCCGGAGCACCTCCAGAGCCACCCCCCACTCTCCCCAGACTATGCCCGGGGAAGGGCCACTCTGGCTGGGCATGGCCTCCGCCGAGCACCCCCTGGAACCCCTGGAGCCCCTCCAGAGCCACCCCCCACTCCTCCAGACTCACCCCGGGGAAGGGCAACTCTGGCTGGGCATGGCCCCCACTGAGCACCCCCTGGAACCCCTGGAGCCCCCGGAGCACCTCCAGAGCCACCCCCCACTCTCCCCAGATTCTGCCCGGGGAAGGGCCACTCTGGCTGGGCATGGCCTCCGCCGAGCACCCCCTGGAACCCCTGGAGCCCCTCCAGAGCCACCCCGCATTCCCCCAAACTCAGTCTGGGGACGGGCCACTCTTCCCCGGGTTGCAGGCTCTGGGACTCCGGGGATGACCACCGGGGACCAGGCCCTCCCTTCGAACCCGGGGACCCACACTTAAGCACCCCCACACGGGCTACACACCCTTGTTTCAGCCCCCTGGAGGTCCGTGCCCTTGGTACTATACCATGGAAGTCCGTGCCCTTGGTACTCCGACTGGAGTACCAAGGGAACGGCCCAGCACTCACCACAGAGGCTCGCGCCGGCCCCGGCCCACCTTTCGTCCCCGGGTACCCACACTTAAGCACCCCAACACGAGCTACACACCCTTGGTGCAGCCCCCTGGAAGTCCGTGCCCTTGGTACTCTGAGCCACTTTAAAAGATAAAAAGCACCAGGACCCCAAGGCCCTGGCTCCCCTGTCCCCTACACCACACTTGGAGGCAGGGCCCTTGCCCTCCACTGGCTGCCCCCGCGCCCAATGTACTCCATAACCGAAGAAGAGAGGGGGACCCGGAGGCCGGCCTACTAGGGTAACAGGTTTAATTTAGAGCCGGGGCTCTGGACCACAAATGCCAACAACCCCGCAGTGCGCAGGAGCCTTCGAAGCTGGATGAAACCAGAACGGGGCCCTACGATGGCGGTGACCAGCCAGTTGATAGCAAAGTGAGCCCTGGACAGGAGCTGCATTTGACAAACTCAGAGACGAGGAAGGGACCGGAGTCGGACCAAATATATCATCTGGCGCTGTGTCCAGCGTGAGGGTGAGCCAGCGCAAATCAGGACCACAAATGCCAACAACCCCGCAGTGCGCAGGAGCCTTCGAAGCTGGATGAAACCAGAACGGGGCCCTACGATGGCGGTGACCAGCCAGTTGATAGCAAAGTGAGCCCTGGACAGGCGCTGCATTTGACAAACTCAGAGACGAGGAAGGGACCGGAGTCGGACCAAATATATCATCTGGCGCTGTGTCCAGCGTAAGGGTGAGCCAGCGCAAATCAGGACCACAAATGCCAACAACCCCGCAGTGCGCAGGAGCCTTCGAAGCTGGATGAAACCAGAACGGGGCCCTACGATGGCGGTGACCAGCCAGTTGATAGCAAAGTGAGCCCTGGACAGGAGCTGCATTTGACAAACTCAGAGACGAGGAAGGGACCGGAGTCGGACCAAATATATCATCTGGCGCTGTGTCCAGCGTAAGGTTGAGCCAGCGCAAATCAGGACCACAAATGCCAACAACCCCGCAGTGCGCAGGAGCCTTCGAAGCTGGATGAAACCAGAACGGGGCCCTACGATGGCGGTGACCAGCCAGTTGATAGCAAAGTGAGCCCTGGACAGGCGCTGCATTTGACAAACTCAGAGACGAGGAAGGGACCGGAGTCGGAACAAAAATATGCGCCGGCCCTGCCCCCCGCCCCGCGCAGAGCCATCGGACACGTTGAGGCTGAAGGGGACTGGCGCAGAGCCCTTGGGCCCAGGGGCTAAGCGCAGCCATCATCCTTCAAGCCGCGCCTCCTGCTGCGCGGGGGTGAGTGACAATGGGCTCGGACTGTGGTTCCGTCGGACGCGTTGAGGCTGAAGGAGACTGGCGCAGAGCCCCTGTAACAGGGGCTAAGCGCAGCCATCATCCTCCAAGCCGCGCGTCCTTCAGTGCGGGGGTGAGTGACAGTGGGCCTGGACTGTTGTTCCACCGGACGCGTTGAGGCTGAAGGGGACTGGTGCAGAGCCCCTGTGCCAGGGGCTAAGCGCAGCCATCATCCTCCAAGCCGCGCGTCCTTCTGCGCAGGGGTGAGTGACAGTGGACCCGGACTGTGTTCCCACCGGACGCGTTGAGGCTGAAGGGGACTGGCTCAGAGCCCCTGGCACAGGGGCTAAGCACAGCCATCATCCTTCAAGCCGCGCGTCCTTCAGTGCGGGGGTGAGTGACAGAGGGCCTGGACTGTTGTTCCACCGGACGCGTTGAGGCTGAAGGGGACTGGTGCAGAGCCCCTGTGCCAGGGGCTAAGCGCAGCCATCATCCTCCAAGCCGCGCGTCCTTCTGCGCAGGGGTGAGTGACAATGGACCCGGACTGTGTTCCCACCGGACGCGTTGAGGCTGAAGGGGACTGGCTCAGAGCCCCTGGCACAGGGGCTAAGCGCAGCCATCATCCTCCAAGCCGCGCGTCCTTCAGTGCGGGGGTGAGTGACAGTGGGCCTGGACTGTTGTTCCACCGGACGCGTTGAGGCTGAAGGGGACTGGTGCAGAGCCCCTGTGCCAGGGGCTAAGCGCAGCCATCATCCTCCAAGTCGCGCGTCCTTCTGCGCAGGGGTGAGTGACAGTGGACCCGGACTGTGTTCCCACCGGACGCGTTGAGGCTGAAGGGGACTGGCTCAGAGCCCCTGGCACAGGGGCTAAGCACAGCCATCATCCTTCAAGCCGCGCGTCCTTCAGTGCGGGGGTGAGTGACAGAGGGCCTGGACTGTTGTTCCACCGGACGCGTTGAGGCTGAAGGGGACTGGTGCAGAGCCCCTGTGCCAGGAGCTAAGCGCAGCCATCATCCTCCAAGCCGCGCGTCCTTCTGCGCAGGGGTGAGTGACAATGGACCCGGACTGTGTTCCCACCGGACGCGTTGAGGCTGAAGGGGACTGGCTCAGAGCCCCTGGCACAGGGGCTAAGCGCAGCCATCATCCTTCAAGCCGCGCGTCCTTCAGTGCGGGGGTGAGTGACGGTCCCATCTCCGGAGACAAGGGGCCAGGCGCGGGGGAAGCCAGTCAGACTGAAGCCCCGCGCCTGGTGGGACCTCTGTCTCGGCCTCGCTTCCAACGTGTCCGGCGTGAGGTTAGCCGGAGCAAACCACAGCCGCAAAATGTAAACAAACCCGCAGTGCGCAGGAGCCTTCGAAGCTGGATAAAACCAGAACGGGGCCCTACGATGGCGGGTCTTGAGTGCCAATAGACCAAGCTCCTTGTCTGGTATACATAGAACCATGATTTGTACCATTTTCATGGTTGATTCACGGATGATCCCTGCTCCGCCTCACGCGAGTTGGACGGCTGGGTGCCTTTTATCCATGAGGCACTGCACTGCCTCCGGCAGCCGAGTTCGGGGCCCGGTGAGGGCTCCAGGCTCCAGGGGCTCCGACCCGGAGCCTCCGACCCGCAGAAGGTTCTCCCTGGCCGGGCAAAGTCTGGCCGTATGCGGGGTGGATGGCCCTGGGTCTGGGCGGCGCTAAGATCACGGAGCGGGTCACCTCCGCGTACAGCCCGTGGTCAGCGTGACACCGTGCTCTGCCCCGAGCAATCAGAGCAAACAGGAAGCTTCTGGAAGTGCCCGGGAGTCTGGTAAAATCAAGCCGAAAATAGACCCTCTCATGCCGGGTCTGAGCGGCACTTAGAGCCCGGAGGAGCGCGGAGCGCGGGGCTCCATTCAGAGGCTCCGTGATCCGCCTTACAACCAGCTCTCACCTCCGCGTACAGCCCGTGGTCAGCGTGACACCGTGCTCTGCCCCGAGCAATCAGAGCAAACAGGAAGCTTCTGGAAGTGCCCGGGAGTCTGGTAAAATCAAGCCGAAAATAGACCCTCTCATGCCGGGTCTGAGCGGCGCTTAGAGCCCGGAGGAGCGCGGAGCGCGGGGCTCCATTCAGAGGCTCCGTGATCCGCCTTACAACCAGCTCTCACCTCCGCGTACAGCCCGTGGTCAGCGTGACACCGTGCTCTGCCCCGAGCAATCAGAGCAAACAGGAAGCTTCTGGAAGTGCCCGGGAGTCTGGTAAAATCAAGCCGAAAATAGACCCTCTCATGCCGGGTCTGAGCGGCGCTTAGAGCCCGGTGGAGCGCGGAGCGCGGGGCTCCATTCAGAGGCTCCGTGATCCGCCTTACAACCAGCTCTCACCTCCGCGTACAGCCCGTGGTCAGCGTGACACCGTGCTCTGCCCCGAGCAATCAGAGCAAACAGGAAGCTTCTGGAAGTGCCCGGGAGTCTGGTAAAATCAAGCCGAAAATAGACCCTCTCATGCCGGGTCTGAGCGGCGCTTAGAGCCCGGTGGAGCGCGGAGCGCGGGGCTCCATTCAGAGGCTCCGTGATCCGACGCTCACCTCCGCACCTCCGAACCATGACTTGACATTACGGCTGTGAAGGAGCCTTGGAAGCTGGATAAAACCAGAACGGGGCCCATCGATCGCGGTTCTCGTGTGCCCGTCAAACGAGCTCCTTGCCCGGTATCCGCACAACCAGGAAATGTACCTGTTTCGATTGCGAAAAACGTCATTCTCAAAAACCGCCCGCCCCTCCCTCCCAGCATTACCATTTTGCACATTCCGCGTGAGAGCAGCGTAAGAATTTCTCGGGAGCAGCGTGATTTAGCCCGGGAATTTTGAGCTGAACGCTTATTCCCACGAGCCCAAAAAACGACTAAGTCCAACGGTATATAGTGTACTATTGCCGAAAAACGACAGAGTCGCTCTGGTATAGTGTACTATTGCCGAAAAATGACAGAGTCTTTTCAGGTATAGTGTACTATTTCGGTTTTTACTCTAAGTCCCTCAGGGGCATATGGTGCTATACTATGATGGTCAGATCACCTCCAGGCCCCAGGGGAGTGCTTTTCTGGGGGCAAACAGTGCACTGATGATGGGGGATTATTTCATTTTGCTCATTTTGGTGTTTTTTCACATTTTAACCCATTTTCACCCCATTTGCTCACAACTTCATACTACGGCCCGGAAAAACGACAGAGTCGCTCGGGAATAGTGTACTATTGCCGAAAAATGACAGAGTCTTTTCAGGTATAGTGTACTATTTCGGTTTTTACTCTAAGTCCCTCAGGGGCATATGGTGCTATACTCTGATGGTCAGATCACCTCCAGGCCCCATTGGAGTGCTTTTCTGGGGGCAAACAGTGCACTGATGATGGGGGATTATTTCATTTTGCTCATTTTGGTGTTTTTTCACATTTTAACCCATTTTCACCCCTTTTGCTCACAACTTCATACTACGGCCCGGAAAAACGACAGAGTCCCTCGGGTATAGTGTACTATTGCCGAAAAACGACAGAGTCCCTCGGGTATAGTGTACTATTGCCGAAAAACGACAGAGTCCCTCGGGTATAGTGTACTATTGCCGAAAAACGACAGAGTCCCTCGGGTATAGTGTACTATTGCCGAAAAACGACAGAGTCCCTCGGGTATAGTGTACTATTGGCTGGAAGCTCGGTTTTTTTTCTAAGACCAGCAGGGGTATATGGTACTATATTCTGGTGGTCAGATCACCTCCAGGCCCCAGGGGAGTGCTTTTCTGGGGGCAAACTGTGCACTGATGATGGGGGATTATTTCATTTTGCTCATTTTGGTGTTTTTTCACATTTTAACCCATTTTCACCCCTTTTGCTCACATCTTCAAACTCGGGCCCTGATTACAAGTTCTGACCAAATGATGACAAACACGGTATTTATTATGTATTTTTTTCATTTTTTTTTATTTTTCCAACTTATACATCCATCATTGGTGCCAGGCAGGTTGTGGAGAAAGCAGTGAAGAAAGGAGAGAGCCATCACAGAAAAGATGTCCATCCAGGGTCAAGGTACCCTGCACTTTTACATATCCAAATGACAGCATTTAAAGTTTTTTAGCGTATGGTATCTCTCGTTGCATGGAACCGCACAGAGGCCAACGCCACACTGACGGCACCTGTACTTTGTTTGCCGCCTGCCTTTGGTACGAGAGCGGTCAGAGCACACGGCGCAGTCTGGACGTCCCTCTGCTTGACAAAGCCAATGACGCTCTGTGAGTCTCTGTGGCATTTCACCCTCCGGTCTTGAGCGCCTTTCTTGTTTTTTGGAGTGATCAGCCAGTAATGCATCAATAATCTTCTGAATGTAAACCTTTAAAGGTTTGTGTGGGCCTGGAGTGGATTTGGTGTATATGATGTGTGAGTTGACAATACTTATGCTTATAATGGCATTGAATATGCGATGATACCATTTCCGGGACCTGTGTGGAAAGAGGTATGTCTTCATCCTCTGGTCAGCAGTGTCCACTCCACCCATGTAGGCGTTGTACTGGTCGACACATACAGGTCTTTTGATGTCACGGAAGCCAGTGTCATCTGTCTTGGATCGGATCCTCCTCTGAACACAATCATTTCCATGGACTGTGGACAACATGGTGAGACGTTTAGTATCGTGCCAAGCACAAGCCAGGAGTTTTCCCTTTCTGCAAAAAACTGGGTCATCTCCTTTTTTCAGCTGTAAGACACTTTTACCAAGGCATTTTGGCATCCCCAACCTGGTAATCCTTACCGTCCCACACAGTCCAGTTTCCAAATCTGCTAATTCATTTGCAATTACAGGCGAGGTATAGTAACTGTCCATGTAAATCTCGTGTCCTTTGCCCGTAAAGGGAGAAACCAACTCACGGACAACTGCGTGTGTTGCACTGATGTTGCTTGCATTATTTTTGTACTGTCCAGTGTGCATTGACCAGCGCAAAACATACCCTGAACAGCTTTCACTCAGGGCATACACTCTATAGCCATATTTGTCAGGTTTATTCGGAGAGTAACATTTTAGTGAAGATCTCCCCTTGAAAGCTATTGTCATTTCATCTAAAGAAAGCTCCTTGATTGGACTGTAAACTGCTGCAAATTTGGGAATAATCAAATCTATTATTGGGCGGACTTTGAACAGTTTATCGTGCCCGGGCTCGCCTGTTCTCACATAATCATTATTGTTGACAAAATGAAAGAACGAAAGAATGATTTCAAATCTGTTTCTTGACATTACATTTCCAAATCCAGGCGTTTGTGTAAGCCAAAATGTTCCCCAGTAATCCTCGATTTCAGGTTTCTCAACAAGGCCCATGGAGAGATGCAAAGCGAAGAAAGCTTTCATTTCGGTGACTGATACATCATACCACTCAAGAAATCTTGAATGTGGCTTCAGAATCATAGGTGCCATACACTGATGTGCATATCTATTTGTCTCATCAGTAATGAAAGTCCAAAACTGATCGGTCAGAAAGAGTGACAGAATATCAAATGGATTAGCATCCGTCAGATCCATCTCTCCTGTGTAGCCAACTGGGTCTTCAAAAGGTTTGATCCATGCCTCAAATACCTCGACCTCTCTCAGCATGTCCCAGCTCTCATCCACCGGGCAAGTTTTACTGCAGCCACTGGTTCCACTGGTTCCTCGCCTCCGTCTGTCCTTTGCACCTGTCCGTTGTTTCGAAGTCCCTTCATCTCCACTTGGAAATCCATCGTCACTCTCGGGGAGATAATACCCTTCAGAGTCAGAATCTGCTGTAAATTGCATGCCACGTGTACTTCCTCCAGCCATTTTTTTCCTTACCGGATCTGCCCTGGATCATACCTGGCTAATAAAGGGAAGTTGCACCGAACCGACCAATGACTGAAGTGATTCATTTTCTACTATTATTTCATTAATTTCCTTGTACGGTAAAGTTGCATTTCTGCGACTTTGGCGCTTAAAGGGTTAGAATACAGAGTTGTTGGTTTCAATACCTTATCATCTGCTGCCATCTTCTGTATTTTTTGTAAATAAAGGTGGACAAAAATAAATAAATATTTGACAAACGCCAAGCCTAGCCCCAAGCCCCAAGGACTGATAACCCTTTAGGCGCCAGAGATTATGGATGAAATAGATGTATAAATAAAAAACTTCCTGAGATACAGAGAACTGAAGCCGGGGCACAGCTCTGGGTCGGCAGTGCCCCTGGAGGCCCGTAGAAGCTCCACACTCCAGTTGATTCTTGGATAAAAGGGTACCCAGCCGGTCTCGAACTCGCGTGAGGCGGAGCAGGGATCATCCACCCCGCACACGGCCAGACTTTGCCCGGCCAGGGAGCACCTTCTGCGGGTCGGAGGCTCCGGGTCGGAGCCCCTGGAGCCTGGAGCCCTCACCGGGCCCCGAACTCGGCTGCCGGAGGAAGTGCAGTGCCTCATGGATAAAAGGGCACCCAGCCGGTCTCGAACTCGCGTGAGGCGGAGCAGGGATCATCCACCCCGCACACGGCCAGACTTTGCCCGGCCAGGGAGCACCTTCTGCGGGTCGGAGGCTCCGGGTCGGAGCCCCTGGAGCCTGGAGCCCTCACCGGGCCCCGAACTCGGCTGCCGGAGGCAGTGCAGTGCCTCATGGATAAAAGGGCACCCAGCCGGTCTCGAACTCGCGTGAGGCGGAGCAGGGATCATCCACCCCGCACACGGCCAGACTTTGCCCGGCCAGGGAGCACCTTCTGCGGGTCGGAGGCTCCGGGTCGGAGCCCCTGGAGCCTGGAGCCCTCACCGGGCCCCGAACTCGGCTGCCGGAGGCAGTGCAGTGCCTCATGGATAAAAGGGCACCCAGCCGGTCTCGAACTCGCGTGAGGCGGAGCAGGGATCATCCACCCCGCACACGGCCAGACTTTGCCCGGCCAGGGAGCACCTTCTGCGGGTCGGAGGCTCCGGGTCGGAGCCCCTGGAGCCTGGAGCCCTCACCGGGCCCCGAACTCGGCTGCCGGAGGAAGTGCAGTGCCTCATGGATAAAAGGGCACCCAGCCGGTCTCGAACTCGCGTGAGGCGGAGCAGGGATCATCCACCCCGCACACGGCCAGACTTTGCCCGGCCAGGGAGCACCTTCTGCGGGTCGGAGGCTCCGGGTCGGAGCCCCTGGAGCCTGGAGCCCTCACCGGGCCCCGAACTCGGCTGCCGGAGGAAGTGCAGTGCCTCATGGATAAAAGGGCACCCAGCCGGTCTCGAACTCGCGTGAGGCGGAGCAGGGATCATCCACCCCGCACACGGCCAGACTTTGCCCGGCCAGGGAGCACCTTCTGCGGGTCGGAGGCTCCGGGTCGGAGCCCCTGGAGCCTGGAGCCCTCACCGGGCCCCGAACTCGGCTGCCGGAGGCAGTGCAGTGCCTCATGGATAAAAGGGCACCCAGCCGGTCTCGAACTCGCGTGAGGCGGAGCAGGGATCATCCACCCCGCAGACGACCAGACTTTGCCCGGGGAAGGGCCACTCTGGCTGGGCATGGCCCCCACTGAGCACCCCCTGGAACCCCTGGAGCCCCCGGAGCACCTCCAGAGCCACCCCCACTCCTCCAGACTCTGCCCGGGGAAGGGCCACTCTGGCTGGGCATGGCCTCCGCCGAGCACCCCCTGGAGCCCCCGGAGCACCTCCAGAGCCACCCCCCACTCCTCCAGACTCTGCCCGGGGAAGGGACACTCTGGCTGGGCATGGCCTCCACTGAGCACCCCCTGAAGCCCCCGGAGCACCTCCAGAGCCACCCCCCACTCTCCCCAGACTATGCCCGGGGAAGGGCCACTCTGGCTGGGCATGGCCTCCACTGAGCACCCCCTGGAGCCCCCGGAGCACCTCCAGAGCCACCCCCCACTCTCCCCAGACTATGCCCGGGGAAGGGCCACTCTGGCTGGGCCTGGCCTCCGCCGAGCACCCCCTGGAACCCCTGGAGCCCCTCCAGAGCCACCCCCCACTCCTCCAGACTCACCCCGGGGAAGAGCCACTCTGGCTGGGCATGGCCTCCGCCGAGCACCCCCCTGGAACCCCTGGAGCCCCTCCAGAGCCACCCCCCACTCCTCCAGACTC
Organism: Eucyclogobius newberryi; assembly: GCF_026437365.1. Taxonomy (NCBI): domain Eukaryota; kingdom Metazoa; phylum Chordata; class Actinopteri; order Gobiiformes; family Gobiidae; genus Eucyclogobius; species Eucyclogobius newberryi. Next base: position 133,703 of record NW_027315851.1, on the reverse strand, counting down.
ACCCCGGGGAAGGGCAACTCTGGCTGGGCATGGCCTCCGCTGAGCACCCCCTGGAACCCCTGGAGCCCCCGGAGCACCTCCAGAGCCACCCCCCACTCCTCCAGACTCTGCCCGGGGAAGGGCCACTCTGGCTGGGCATGGCCTCCACTGAGCACCCCCTGGAGCCCCCGGAGCACCTCCAGAGCCACCCCCCACTCTCCCCAGACTATGCCCGGGGAAGGGCCACTCTGGCTGGGCATGGCCTCCGCCGAGCACCCCCTGGAACCCCTGGAGCCCCTCCAGAGCCACCCCCCACTCCTCCAGACTCACCCCGGGGAAGGGCAACTCTGGCTGGGCATGGCCCCCACTGAGCACCCCCTGGAACCCCTGGAGCCCCCGGAGCACCTCCAGAGCCACCCCCCACTCTCCCCAGATTCTGCCCGGGGAAGGGCCACTCTGGCTGGGCATGGCCTCCGCCGAGCACCCCCTGGAACCCCTGGAGCCCCTCCAGAGCCACCCCGCATTCCCCCAAACTCAGTCTGGGGACGGGCCACTCTTCCCCGGGTTGCAGGCTCTGGGACTCCGGGGATGACCACCGGGGACCAGGCCCTCCCTTCGAACCCGGGGACCCACACTTAAGCACCCCCACACGGGCTACACACCCTTGTTTCAGCCCCCTGGAGGTCCGTGCCCTTGGTACTATACCATGGAAGTCCGTGCCCTTGGTACTCCGACTGGAGTACCAAGGGAACGGCCCAGCACTCACCACAGAGGCTCGCGCCGGCCCCGGCCCACCTTTCGTCCCCGGGTACCCACACTTAAGCACCCCAACACGAGCTACACACCCTTGGTGCAGCCCCCTGGAAGTCCGTGCCCTTGGTACTCTGAGCCACTTTAAAAGATAAAAAGCACCAGGACCCCAAGGCCCTGGCTCCCCTGTCCCCTACACCACACTTGGAGGCAGGGCCCTTGCCCTCCACTGGCTGCCCCCGCGCCCAATGTACTCCATAACCGAAGAAGAGAGGGGGACCCGGAGGCCGGCCTACTAGGGTAACAGGTTTAATTTAGAGCCGGGGCTCTGGACCACAAATGCCAACAACCCCGCAGTGCGCAGGAGCCTTCGAAGCTGGATGAAACCAGAACGGGGCCCTACGATGGCGGTGACCAGCCAGTTGATAGCAAAGTGAGCCCTGGACAGGAGCTGCATTTGACAAACTCAGAGACGAGGAAGGGACCGGAGTCGGACCAAATATATCATCTGGCGCTGTGTCCAGCGTGAGGGTGAGCCAGCGCAAATCAGGACCACAAATGCCAACAACCCCGCAGTGCGCAGGAGCCTTCGAAGCTGGATGAAACCAGAACGGGGCCCTACGATGGCGGTGACCAGCCAGTTGATAGCAAAGTGAGCCCTGGACAGGCGCTGCATTTGACAAACTCAGAGACGAGGAAGGGACCGGAGTCGGACCAAATATATCATCTGGCGCTGTGTCCAGCGTAAGGGTGAGCCAGCGCAAATCAGGACCACAAATGCCAACAACCCCGCAGTGCGCAGGAGCCTTCGAAGCTGGATGAAACCAGAACGGGGCCCTACGATGGCGGTGACCAGCCAGTTGATAGCAAAGTGAGCCCTGGACAGGAGCTGCATTTGACAAACTCAGAGACGAGGAAGGGACCGGAGTCGGACCAAATATATCATCTGGCGCTGTGTCCAGCGTAAGGTTGAGCCAGCGCAAATCAGGACCACAAATGCCAACAACCCCGCAGTGCGCAGGAGCCTTCGAAGCTGGATGAAACCAGAACGGGGCCCTACGATGGCGGTGACCAGCCAGTTGATAGCAAAGTGAGCCCTGGACAGGCGCTGCATTTGACAAACTCAGAGACGAGGAAGGGACCGGAGTCGGAACAAAAATATGCGCCGGCCCTGCCCCCCGCCCCGCGCAGAGCCATCGGACACGTTGAGGCTGAAGGGGACTGGCGCAGAGCCCTTGGGCCCAGGGGCTAAGCGCAGCCATCATCCTTCAAGCCGCGCCTCCTGCTGCGCGGGGGTGAGTGACAATGGGCTCGGACTGTGGTTCCGTCGGACGCGTTGAGGCTGAAGGAGACTGGCGCAGAGCCCCTGTAACAGGGGCTAAGCGCAGCCATCATCCTCCAAGCCGCGCGTCCTTCAGTGCGGGGGTGAGTGACAGTGGGCCTGGACTGTTGTTCCACCGGACGCGTTGAGGCTGAAGGGGACTGGTGCAGAGCCCCTGTGCCAGGGGCTAAGCGCAGCCATCATCCTCCAAGCCGCGCGTCCTTCTGCGCAGGGGTGAGTGACAGTGGACCCGGACTGTGTTCCCACCGGACGCGTTGAGGCTGAAGGGGACTGGCTCAGAGCCCCTGGCACAGGGGCTAAGCACAGCCATCATCCTTCAAGCCGCGCGTCCTTCAGTGCGGGGGTGAGTGACAGAGGGCCTGGACTGTTGTTCCACCGGACGCGTTGAGGCTGAAGGGGACTGGTGCAGAGCCCCTGTGCCAGGGGCTAAGCGCAGCCATCATCCTCCAAGCCGCGCGTCCTTCTGCGCAGGGGTGAGTGACAATGGACCCGGACTGTGTTCCCACCGGACGCGTTGAGGCTGAAGGGGACTGGCTCAGAGCCCCTGGCACAGGGGCTAAGCGCAGCCATCATCCTCCAAGCCGCGCGTCCTTCAGTGCGGGGGTGAGTGACAGTGGGCCTGGACTGTTGTTCCACCGGACGCGTTGAGGCTGAAGGGGACTGGTGCAGAGCCCCTGTGCCAGGGGCTAAGCGCAGCCATCATCCTCCAAGTCGCGCGTCCTTCTGCGCAGGGGTGAGTGACAGTGGACCCGGACTGTGTTCCCACCGGACGCGTTGAGGCTGAAGGGGACTGGCTCAGAGCCCCTGGCACAGGGGCTAAGCACAGCCATCATCCTTCAAGCCGCGCGTCCTTCAGTGCGGGGGTGAGTGACAGAGGGCCTGGACTGTTGTTCCACCGGACGCGTTGAGGCTGAAGGGGACTGGTGCAGAGCCCCTGTGCCAGGAGCTAAGCGCAGCCATCATCCTCCAAGCCGCGCGTCCTTCTGCGCAGGGGTGAGTGACAATGGACCCGGACTGTGTTCCCACCGGACGCGTTGAGGCTGAAGGGGACTGGCTCAGAGCCCCTGGCACAGGGGCTAAGCGCAGCCATCATCCTTCAAGCCGCGCGTCCTTCAGTGCGGGGGTGAGTGACGGTCCCATCTCCGGAGACAAGGGGCCAGGCGCGGGGGAAGCCAGTCAGACTGAAGCCCCGCGCCTGGTGGGACCTCTGTCTCGGCCTCGCTTCCAACGTGTCCGGCGTGAGGTTAGCCGGAGCAAACCACAGCCGCAAAATGTAAACAAACCCGCAGTGCGCAGGAGCCTTCGAAGCTGGATAAAACCAGAACGGGGCCCTACGATGGCGGGTCTTGAGTGCCAATAGACCAAGCTCCTTGTCTGGTATACATAGAACCATGATTTGTACCATTTTCATGGTTGATTCACGGATGATCCCTGCTCCGCCTCACGCGAGTTGGACGGCTGGGTGCCTTTTATCCATGAGGCACTGCACTGCCTCCGGCAGCCGAGTTCGGGGCCCGGTGAGGGCTCCAGGCTCCAGGGGCTCCGACCCGGAGCCTCCGACCCGCAGAAGGTTCTCCCTGGCCGGGCAAAGTCTGGCCGTATGCGGGGTGGATGGCCCTGGGTCTGGGCGGCGCTAAGATCACGGAGCGGGTCACCTCCGCGTACAGCCCGTGGTCAGCGTGACACCGTGCTCTGCCCCGAGCAATCAGAGCAAACAGGAAGCTTCTGGAAGTGCCCGGGAGTCTGGTAAAATCAAGCCGAAAATAGACCCTCTCATGCCGGGTCTGAGCGGCACTTAGAGCCCGGAGGAGCGCGGAGCGCGGGGCTCCATTCAGAGGCTCCGTGATCCGCCTTACAACCAGCTCTCACCTCCGCGTACAGCCCGTGGTCAGCGTGACACCGTGCTCTGCCCCGAGCAATCAGAGCAAACAGGAAGCTTCTGGAAGTGCCCGGGAGTCTGGTAAAATCAAGCCGAAAATAGACCCTCTCATGCCGGGTCTGAGCGGCGCTTAGAGCCCGGAGGAGCGCGGAGCGCGGGGCTCCATTCAGAGGCTCCGTGATCCGCCTTACAACCAGCTCTCACCTCCGCGTACAGCCCGTGGTCAGCGTGACACCGTGCTCTGCCCCGAGCAATCAGAGCAAACAGGAAGCTTCTGGAAGTGCCCGGGAGTCTGGTAAAATCAAGCCGAAAATAGACCCTCTCATGCCGGGTCTGAGCGGCGCTTAGAGCCCGGTGGAGCGCGGAGCGCGGGGCTCCATTCAGAGGCTCCGTGATCCGACGCTCACCTCCGCACCTCCGAACCATGACTTGACATTACGGCTGTGAAGGAGCCTTGGAAGCTGGATAAAACCAGAACGGGGCCCATCGATCGCGGTTCTCGTGTGCCCGTCAAACGAGCTCCTTGCCCGGTATCCGCACAACCAGGAAATGTACCTGTTTCGATTGCGAAAAACGTCATTCTCAAAAACCGCCCGCCCCTCCCTCCCAGCATTACCATTTTGCACATTCCGCGTGAGAGCAGCGTAAGAATTTCTCGGGAGCAGCGTGATTTAGCCCGGGAATTTTGAGCTGAACGCTTATTCCCACGAGCCCAAAAAACGACTAAGTCCAACGGTATATAGTGTACTATTGCCGAAAAACGACAGAGTCGCTCTGGTATAGTGTACTATTGCCGAAAAATGACAGAGTCTTTTCAGGTATAGTGTACTATTTCGGTTTTTACTCTAAGTCCCTCAGGGGCATATGGTGCTATACTATGATGGTCAGATCACCTCCAGGCCCCAGGGGAGTGCTTTTCTGGGGGCAAACAGTGCACTGATGATGGGGGATTATTTCATTTTGCTCATTTTGGTGTTTTTTCACATTTTAACCCATTTTCACCCCATTTGCTCACAACTTCATACTACGGCCCGGAAAAACGACAGAGTCGCTCGGGAATAGTGTACTATTGCCGAAAAATGACAGAGTCTTTTCAGGTATAGTGTACTATTTCGGTTTTTACTCTAAGTCCCTCAGGGGCATATGGTGCTATACTCTGATGGTCAGATCACCTCCAGGCCCCATTGGAGTGCTTTTCTGGGGGCAAACAGTGCACTGATGATGGGGGATTATTTCATTTTGCTCATTTTGGTGTTTTTTCACATTTTAACCCATTTTCACCCCTTTTGCTCACAACTTCATACTACGGCCCGGAAAAACGACAGAGTCCCTCGGGTATAGTGTACTATTGCCGAAAAACGACAGAGTCCCTCGGGTATAGTGTACTATTGCCGAAAAACGACAGAGTCCCTCGGGTATAGTGTACTATTGCCGAAAAACGACAGAGTCCCTCGGGTATAGTGTACTATTGCCGAAAAACGACAGAGTCCCTCGGGTATAGTGTACTATTGGCTGGAAGCTCGGTTTTTTTTCTAAGACCAGCAGGGGTATATGGTACTATATTCTGGTGGTCAGATCACCTCCAGGCCCCAGGGGAGTGCTTTTCTGGGGGCAAACTGTGCACTGATGATGGGGGATTATTTCATTTTGCTCATTTTGGTGTTTTTTCACATTTTAACCCATTTTCACCCCTTTTGCTCACATCTTCAAACTCGGGCCCTGATTACAAGTTCTGACCAAATGATGACAAACACGGTATTTATTATGTATTTTTTTCATTTTTTTTTATTTTTCCAACTTATACATCCATCATTGGTGCCAGGCAGGTTGTGGAGAAAGCAGTGAAGAAAGGAGAGAGCCATCACAGAAAAGATGTCCATCCAGGGTCAAGGTACCCTGCACTTTTACATATCCAAATGACAGCATTTAAAGTTTTTTAGCGTATGGTATCTCTCGTTGCATGGAACCGCACAGAGGCCAACGCCACACTGACGGCACCTGTACTTTGTTTGCCGCCTGCCTTTGGTACGAGAGCGGTCAGAGCACACGGCGCAGTCTGGACGTCCCTCTGCTTGACAAAGCCAATGACGCTCTGTGAGTCTCTGTGGCATTTCACCCTCCGGTCTTGAGCGCCTTTCTTGTTTTTTGGAGTGATCAGCCAGTAATGCATCAATAATCTTCTGAATGTAAACCTTTAAAGGTTTGTGTGGGCCTGGAGTGGATTTGGTGTATATGATGTGTGAGTTGACAATACTTATGCTTATAATGGCATTGAATATGCGATGATACCATTTCCGGGACCTGTGTGGAAAGAGGTATGTCTTCATCCTCTGGTCAGCAGTGTCCACTCCACCCATGTAGGCGTTGTACTGGTCGACACATACAGGTCTTTTGATGTCACGGAAGCCAGTGTCATCTGTCTTGGATCGGATCCTCCTCTGAACACAATCATTTCCATGGACTGTGGACAACATGGTGAGACGTTTAGTATCGTGCCAAGCACAAGCCAGGAGTTTTCCCTTTCTGCAAAAAACTGGGTCATCTCCTTTTTTCAGCTGTAAGACACTTTTACCAAGGCATTTTGGCATCCCCAACCTGGTAATCCTTACCGTCCCACACAGTCCAGTTTCCAAATCTGCTAATTCATTTGCAATTACAGGCGAGGTATAGTAACTGTCCATGTAAATCTCGTGTCCTTTGCCCGTAAAGGGAGAAACCAACTCACGGACAACTGCGTGTGTTGCACTGATGTTGCTTGCATTATTTTTGTACTGTCCAGTGTGCATTGACCAGCGCAAAACATACCCTGAACAGCTTTCACTCAGGGCATACACTCTATAGCCATATTTGTCAGGTTTATTCGGAGAGTAACATTTTAGTGAAGATCTCCCCTTGAAAGCTATTGTCATTTCATCTAAAGAAAGCTCCTTGATTGGACTGTAAACTGCTGCAAATTTGGGAATAATCAAATCTATTATTGGGCGGACTTTGAACAGTTTATCGTGCCCGGGCTCGCCTGTTCTCACATAATCATTATTGTTGACAAAATGAAAGAACGAAAGAATGATTTCAAATCTGTTTCTTGACATTACATTTCCAAATCCAGGCGTTTGTGTAAGCCAAAATGTTCCCCAGTAATCCTCGATTTCAGGTTTCTCAACAAGGCCCATGGAGAGATGCAAAGCGAAGAAAGCTTTCATTTCGGTGACTGATACATCATACCACTCAAGAAATCTTGAATGTGGCTTCAGAATCATAGGTGCCATACACTGATGTGCATATCTATTTGTCTCATCAGTAATGAAAGTCCAAAACTGATCGGTCAGAAAGAGTGACAGAATATCAAATGGATTAGCATCCGTCAGATCCATCTCTCCTGTGTAGCCAACTGGGTCTTCAAAAGGTTTGATCCATGCCTCAAATACCTCGACCTCTCTCAGCATGTCCCAGCTCTCATCCACCGGGCAAGTTTTACTGCAGCCACTGGTTCCACTGGTTCCTCGCCTCCGTCTGTCCTTTGCACCTGTCCGTTGTTTCGAAGTCCCTTCATCTCCACTTGGAAATCCATCGTCACTCTCGGGGAGATAATACCCTTCAGAGTCAGAATCTGCTGTAAATTGCATGCCACGTGTACTTCCTCCAGCCATTTTTTTCCTTACCGGATCTGCCCTGGATCATACCTGGCTAATAAAGGGAAGTTGCACCGAACCGACCAATGACTGAAGTGATTCATTTTCTACTATTATTTCATTAATTTCCTTGTACGGTAAAGTTGCATTTCTGCGACTTTGGCGCTTAAAGGGTTAGAATACAGAGTTGTTGGTTTCAATACCTTATCATCTGCTGCCATCTTCTGTATTTTTTGTAAATAAAGGTGGACAAAAATAAATAAATATTTGACAAACGCCAAGCCTAGCCCCAAGCCCCAAGGACTGATAACCCTTTAGGCGCCAGAGATTATGGATGAAATAGATGTATAAATAAAAAACTTCCTGAGATACAGAGAACTGAAGCCGGGGCACAGCTCTGGGTCGGCAGTGCCCCTGGAGGCCCGTAGAAGCTCCACACTCCAGTTGATTCTTGGATAAAAGGGTACCCAGCCGGTCTCGAACTCGCGTGAGGCGGAGCAGGGATCATCCACCCCGCACACGGCCAGACTTTGCCCGGCCAGGGAGCACCTTCTGCGGGTCGGAGGCTCCGGGTCGGAGCCCCTGGAGCCTGGAGCCCTCACCGGGCCCCGAACTCGGCTGCCGGAGGAAGTGCAGTGCCTCATGGATAAAAGGGCACCCAGCCGGTCTCGAACTCGCGTGAGGCGGAGCAGGGATCATCCACCCCGCACACGGCCAGACTTTGCCCGGCCAGGGAGCACCTTCTGCGGGTCGGAGGCTCCGGGTCGGAGCCCCTGGAGCCTGGAGCCCTCACCGGGCCCCGAACTCGGCTGCCGGAGGCAGTGCAGTGCCTCATGGATAAAAGGGCACCCAGCCGGTCTCGAACTCGCGTGAGGCGGAGCAGGGATCATCCACCCCGCACACGGCCAGACTTTGCCCGGCCAGGGAGCACCTTCTGCGGGTCGGAGGCTCCGGGTCGGAGCCCCTGGAGCCTGGAGCCCTCACCGGGCCCCGAACTCGGCTGCCGGAGGCAGTGCAGTGCCTCATGGATAAAAGGGCACCCAGCCGGTCTCGAACTCGCGTGAGGCGGAGCAGGGATCATCCACCCCGCACACGGCCAGACTTTGCCCGGCCAGGGAGCACCTTCTGCGGGTCGGAGGCTCCGGGTCGGAGCCCCTGGAGCCTGGAGCCCTCACCGGGCCCCGAACTCGGCTGCCGGAGGAAGTGCAGTGCCTCATGGATAAAAGGGCACCCAGCCGGTCTCGAACTCGCGTGAGGCGGAGCAGGGATCATCCACCCCGCACACGGCCAGACTTTGCCCGGCCAGGGAGCACCTTCTGCGGGTCGGAGGCTCCGGGTCGGAGCCCCTGGAGCCTGGAGCCCTCACCGGGCCCCGAACTCGGCTGCCGGAGGAAGTGCAGTGCCTCATGGATAAAAGGGCACCCAGCCGGTCTCGAACTCGCGTGAGGCGGAGCAGGGATCATCCACCCCGCACACGGCCAGACTTTGCCCGGCCAGGGAGCACCTTCTGCGGGTCGGAGGCTCCGGGTCGGAGCCCCTGGAGCCTGGAGCCCTCACCGGGCCCCGAACTCGGCTGCCGGAGGCAGTGCAGTGCCTCATGGATAAAAGGGCACCCAGCCGGTCTCGAACTCGCGTGAGGCGGAGCAGGGATCATCCACCCCGCAGACGACCAGACTTTGCCCGGGGAAGGGCCACTCTGGCTGGGCATGGCCCCCACTGAGCACCCCCTGGAACCCCTGGAGCCCCCGGAGCACCTCCAGAGCCACCCCCACTCCTCCAGACTCTGCCCGGGGAAGGGCCACTCTGGCTGGGCATGGCCTCCGCCGAGCACCCCCTGGAGCCCCCGGAGCACCTCCAGAGCCACCCCCCACTCCTCCAGACTCTGCCCGGGGAAGGGACACTCTGGCTGGGCATGGCCTCCACTGAGCACCCCCTGAAGCCCCCGGAGCACCTCCAGAGCCACCCCCCACTCTCCCCAGACTATGCCCGGGGAAGGGCCACTCTGGCTGGGCATGGCCTCCACTGAGCACCCCCTGGAGCCCCCGGAGCACCTCCAGAGCCACCCCCCACTCTCCCCAGACTATGCCCGGGGAAGGGCCACTCTGGCTGGGCCTGGCCTCCGCCGAGCACCCCCTGGAACCCCTGGAGCCCCTCCAGAGCCACCCCCCACTCCTCCAGACTCACCCCGGGGAAGAGCCACTCTGGCTGGGCATGGCCTCCGCCGAGCACCCCCCTGGAACCCCTGGAGCCCCTCCAGAGCCACCCCCCACTCCTCCAGACTCACCCCGGGGAAGGGCAACTCTGGCTGGGCATGGCCTCCGCTGAGCACCCCCTGGAACCCCTGGAGCCCCCGGAGCACCTCCAGAGCCACCCCCCACTCCTCCAGACTCTGCCCGGGGAAGGGCCACTCTGGCTGGGCATGGCCTCCACTGAGCACCCCCTGGAGCCCCCGGAGCACCTCCAGAGCCACCCCCCACTCTCCCCAGACTATGCCCGGGGAAGGGCCACTCTGGCTGGGCATGGCCTCCGCCGAGCACCCCCTGGAACCCCTGGAGCCCCTCCAGAGCCACCCCCCACTCCTCCAGACTCACCCCGGGGAAGGGCAACTCTGGCTGGGCATGGCCCCCACTGAGCACCCCCTGGAACCCCTGGAGCCCCCGGAGCACCTCCAGAGCCGCCCCCCACTCTCCCCAGATTCTGCCCGGGGAAGGGCCACTCTGGCTGGGCATGGCCTCCGCCGAGCACCCCCTGGAACCCCTGGAGCCCCTCCAGAGCCACCCCGCATTCCCCCAAACTCAGTCTGGGGACGGGCCACTCTTCCCCGGGTTGCAGGCTCTGGGACTCCGGGGATGACCACCGGGGACCAGGCCCTCCCTTCGAACCCGGGGACCCACACTTAAGCACCCCCACACGGGCTACACACCCTTGTTTCAGCCCCCTGGAGGTCCGTGCCCTTGGTACTATACCATGGAAGTCCGTGCCCTTGGTACTCCGACTGGAGTACCAAGGGAACGGCCCAGCACTCACCACAGAGGCTCGCGCCGGCCCCGGCCCACCTTTCGTCCCCGGGTACCCACACTTAAGCACCCCAACACGAGCTACACACCCTTGGTGCAGCCCCCTGGAAGTCCGTGCCCTTGGTACTCTGAGCCACTTTAAAAGATAAAAAGCACCAGGACCCCAAGGCCCTGGCTCCCCTGTCCCCTACACCACACTTGGAGGCAGGGCCCTTGCCCTCCACTGGCTGCCCCCGCGCCCAATGTACTCCATAACCGAAGAAGAGAGGGGGACCCGGAGGCCGGCCTACTAGGGTAACAGGTTTAATTTAGAGCCGGGGCTCTGGACCACAAATGCCAACAACCCCGCAGTGCGCAGGAGCCTTCGAAGCTGGATGAAACCAGAACGGGGCCCTACGATGGCGGTGACCAGCCAGTTGATAGCAAAGTGAGCCCTGGACAGGAGCTGCATTTGACAAACTCAGAGACGAGGAAGGGACCGGAGTCGGACCAAATATATCATCTGGCGCTGTGTCCAGCGTGAGGGTGAGCCAGCGCAAATCAGGACCACAAATGCCAACAACCCCGCAGTGCGCAGGAGCCTTCGAAGCTGGATGAAACCAGAACGGGGCCCTACGATGGCGGTGACCAGCCAGTTGATAGCAAAGTGAGCCCTGGACAGGCGCTGCATTTGACAAACTCAGAGACGAGGAAGGGACCGGAGTCGGACCAAATATATCATCTGGCGCTGTGTCCAGCGTAAGGGTGAGCCAGCGCAAATCAGGACCACAAATGCCAACAACCCCGCAGTGCGCAGGAGCCTTCGAAGCTGGATGAAACCAGAACGGGGCCCTACGATGGCGGTGACCAGCCAGTTGATAGCAAAGTGAGCCCTGGACAGGAGCTGCATTTGACAAACTCAGAGACGAGGAAGGGACCGGAGTCGGACCAAATATATCATCTGGCGCTGTGTCCAGCGTAAGGTTGAGCCAGCGCAAATCAGGACCACAAATGCCAACAACCCCGCAGTGCGCAGGAGCCTTCGAAGCTGGATGAAACCAGAACGGGGCCCTACGATGGCGGTGACCAGCCAGTTGATAGCAAAGTGAGCCCTGGACAGGCGCTGCATTTGACAAACTCAGAGACGAGGAAGGGACCGGAGTCGGAACAAAAATATGCGCCGGCCCTGCCCCCCGCCCCGCGCAGAGCCATCGGACACGTTGAGGCTGAAGGGGACTGGCGCAGAGCCCTTGGGCCCAGGGGCTAAGCGCAGCCATCATCCTTCAAGCCGCGCCTCCTGCTGCGCGGGGGTGAGTGACAATGGGCTCGGACTGTGGTTCCGTCGGACGCGTTGAGGCTGAAGGAGACTGGCGCAGAGCCCCTGTAACAGGGGCTAAGCGCAGCCATCATCCTCCAAGCCGCGCGTCCTTCAGTGCGGGGGTGAGTGACAGTGGGCCTGGACTGTTGTTCCACCGGACGCGTTGAGGCTGAAGGGGACTGGTGCAGAGCCCCTGTGCCAGGGGCTAAGCGCAGCCATCATCCTCCAAGCCGCGCGTCCTTCTGCGCAGGGGTGAGTGACAGTGGACCCGGACTGTGTTCCCACCGGACGCGTTGAGGCTGAAGGGGACTGGCTCAGAGCCCCTGGCACAGGGGCTAAGCACAGCCATCATCCTTCAAGCCGCGCGTCCTTCAGTGCGGGGGTGAGTGACAGAGGGCCTGGACTGTTGTTCCACCGGACGCGTTGAGGCTGAAGGGGACTGGTGCAGAGCCCCTGTGCCAGGGGCTAAGCGCAGCCATCATCCTCCAAGCCGCGCGTCCTTCTGCGCAGGGGTGAGTGACAATGGACCCGGACTGTGTTCCCACCGGACGCGTTGAGGCTGAAGGGGACTGGCTCAGAGCCCCTGGCACAGGGGCTAAGCGCAGCCATCATCCTCCAAGCCGCGCGTCCTTCAGTGCGGGGGTGAGTGACAGTGGGCCTGGACTGTTGTTCCACCGGACGCGTTGAGGCTGAAGGGGACTGGTGCAGAGCCCCTGTGCCAGGGGCTAAGCGCAGCCATCATCCTCCAAGTCGCGCGTCCTTCTGCGCAGGGGTGAGTGACAGTGGACCCGGACTGTGTTCCCACCGGACGCGTTGAGGCTGAAGGGGACTGGCTCAGAGCCCCTGGCACAGGGGCTAAGCACAGCCATCATCCTTCAAGCCGCGCGTCCTTCAGTGCGGGGGTGAGTGACAGAGGGCCTGGACTGTTGTTCCACCGGACGCGTTGAGGCTGAAGGGGACTGGTGCAGAGCCCCTGTGCCAGGAGCTAAGCGCAGCCATCATCCTCCAAGCCGCGCGTCCTTCTGCGCAGGGGTGAGTGACAATGGACCCGGACTGTGTTCCCACCGGACGCGTTGAGGCTGAAGGGGACTGGCTCAGAGCCCCTGGCACAGGGGCTAAGCGCAGCCATCATCCTTCAAGCCGCGCGTCCTTCAGTGCGGGGGTGAGTGACGGTCCCATCTCCGGAGACAAGGGGCCAGGCGCGGGGGAAGCCAGTCAGACTGAAGCCCCGCGCCTGGTGGGACCTCTGTCTCGGCCTCGCTTCCAACGTGTCCGGCGTGAGGTTAGCCGGAGCAAACCACAGCCGCAAAATGTAAACAAACCCGCAGTGCGCAGGAGCCTTCGAAGCTGGATAAAACCAGAACGGGGCCCTACGATGGCGGGTCTTGAGTGCCAATAGACCAAGCTCCTTGTCTGGTATACATAGAACCATGATTTGTACCATTTTCATGGTTGATTCACGGATGATCCCTGCTCCGCCTCACGCGAGTTGGACGGCTGGGTGCCTTTTATCCATGAGGCACTGCACTGCCTCCGGCAGCCGAGTTCGGGGCCCGGTGAGGGCTCCAGGCTCCAGGGGCTCCGACCCGGAGCCTCCGACCCGCAGAAGGTTCTCCCTGGCCGGGCAAAGTCTGGCCGTATGCGGGGTGGATGGCCCTGGGTCTGGGCGGCGCTAAGATCACGGAGCGGGTCACCTCCGCGTACAGCCCGTGGTCAGCGTGACACCGTGCTCTGCCCCGAGCAATCAGAGCAAACAGGAAGCTTCTGGAAGTGCCCGGGAGTCTGGTAAAATCAAGCCGAAAATAGACCCTCTCATGCCGGGTCTGAGCGGCACTTAGAGCCCGGAGGAGCGCGGAGCGCGGGGCTCCATTCAGAGGCTCCGTGATCCGCCTTACAACCAGCTCTCACCTCCGCGTACAGCCCGTGGTCAGCGTGACACCGTGCTCTGCCCCGAGCAATCAGAGCAAACAGGAAGCTTCTGGAAGTGCCCGGGAGTCTGGTAAAATCAAGCCGAAAATAGACCCTCTCATGCCGGGTCTGAGCGGCGCTTAGAGCCCGGAGGAGCGCGGAGCGCGGGGCTCCATTCAGAGGCTCCGTGATCCGCCTTACAACCAGCTCTCACCTCCGCGTACAGCCCGTGGTCAGCGTGACACCGTGCTCTGCCCCGAGCAATCAGAGCAAACAGGAAGCTTCTGGAAGTGCCCGGGAGTCTGGTAAAATCAAGCCGAAAATAGACCCTCTCATGCCGGGTCTGAGCGGCGCTTAGAGCCCGGTGGAGCGCGGAGCGCGGGGCTCCATTCAGAGGCTCCGTGATCCGCCTTACAACCAGCTCTCACCTCCGCGTACAGCCCGTGGTCAGCGTGACACCGTGCTCTGCCCCGAGCAATCAGAGCAAACAGGAAGCTTCTGGAAGTGCCCGGGAGTCTGGTAAAATCAAGCCGAAAATAGACCCTCTCATGCCGGGTCTGAGCGGCGCTTAGAGCCCGGTGGAGCGCGGAGCGCGGGGCTCCATTCAGAGGCTCCGTGATCCGACGCTCACCTCCGCACCTCCGAACCATGACTTGACATTACGGCTGTGAAGGAGCCTTGGAAGCTGGATAAAACCAGAACGGGGCCCATCGATCGCGGTTCTCGTGTGCCCGTCAAACGAGCTCCTTGCCCGGTATCCGCACAACCAGGAAATGTACCTGTTTCGATTGCGAAAAACGTCATTCTCAAAAACCGCCCGCCCCTCCCTCCCAGCATTACCATTTTGCACATTCCGCGTGAGAGCAGCGTAAGAATTTCTCGGGAGCAGCGTGATTTAGCCCGGGAATTTTGAGCTGAACGCTTATTCCCACGAGCCCAAAAAACGACTAAGTCCAACGGTATATAGTGTACTATTGCCGAAAAACGACAGAGTCGCTCTGGTATAGTGTACTATTGCCGAAAAATGACAGAGTCTTTTCAGGTATAGTGTACTATTTCGGTTTTTACTCTAAGTCCCTCAGGGGCATATGGTGCTATACTATGATGGTCAGATCACCTCCAGGCCCCAGGGGAGTGCTTTTCTGGGGGCAAACAGTGCACTGATGATGGGGGATTATTTCATTTTGCTCATTTTGGTGTTTTTTCACATTTTAACCCATTTTCACCCCATTTGCTCACAACTTCATACTACGGCCCGGAAAAACGACAGAGTCGCTCGGGAATAGTGTACTATTGCCGAAAAATGACAGAGTCTTTTCAGGTATAGTGTACTATTTCGGTTTTTACTCTAAGTCCCTCAGGGGCATATGGTGCTATACTCTGATGGTCAGATCACCTCCAGGCCCCATTGGAGTGCTTTTCTGGGGGCAAACAGTGCACTGATGATGGGGGATTATTTCATTTTGCTCATTTTGGTGTTTTTTCACATTTTAACCCATTTTCACCCCTTTTGCTCACAACTTCATACTACGGCCCGGAAAAACGACAGAGTCCCTCGGGTATAGTGTACTATTGCCGAAAAACGACAGAGTCCCTCGGGTATAGTGTACTATTGCCGAAAAACGACAGAGTCCCTCGGGTATAGTGTACTATTGCCGAAAAACGACAGAGTCCCTCGGGTATAGTGTACTATTGCCGAAAAACGACAGAGTCCCTCGGGTATAGTGTACTATTGGCTGGAAGCTCGGTTTTTTTTCTAAGACCAGCAGGGGTATATGGTACTATATTCTGGTGGTCAGATCACCTCCAGGCCCCAGGGGAGTGCTTTTCTGGGGGCAAACTGTGCACTGATGATGGGGGATTATTTCATTTTGCTCATTTTGGTGTTTTTTCACATTTTAACCCATTTTCACCCCTTTTGCTCACATCTTCAAACTCGGGCCCTGATTACAAGTTCTGACCAAATGATGACAAACACGGTATTTATTATGTATTTTTTTCATTTTTTTTTATTTTTCCAACTTATACATCCATCATTGGTGCCAGGCAGGTTGTGGAGAAAGCAGTGAAGAAAGGAGAGAGCCATCACAGAAAAGATGTCCATCCAGGGTCAAGGTACCCTGCACTTTTACATATCCAAATGACAGCATTTAAAGTTTTTTAGCGTATGGTATCTCTCGTTGCATGGAACCGCACAGAGGCCAACGCCACACTGACGGCACCTGTACTTTGTTTGCCGCCTGCCTTTGGTACGAGAGCGGTCAGAGCACACGGCGCAGTCTGGACGTCCCTCTGCTTGACAAAGCCAATGACGCTCTGTGAGTCTCTGTGGCATTTCACCCTCCGGTCTTGAGCGCCTTTCTTGTTTTTTGGAGTGATCAGCCAGTAATGCATCAATAATCTTCTGAATGTAAACCTTTAAAGGTTTGTGTGGGCCTGGAGTGGATTTGGTGTATATGATGTGTGAGTTGACAATACTTATGCTTATAATGGCATTGAATATGCGATGATACCATTTCCGGGACCTGTGTGGAAAGAGGTATGTCTTCATCCTCTGGTCAGCAGTGTCCACTCCACCCATGTAGGCGTTGTACTGGTCGACACATACAGGTCTTTTGATGTCACGGAAGCCAGTGTCATCTGTCTTGGATCGGATCCTCCTCTGAACACAATCATTTCCATGGACTGTGGACAACATGGTGAGACGTTTAGTATCGTGCCAAGCACAAGCCAGGAGTTTTCCCTTTCTGCAAAAAACTGGGTCATCTCCTTTTTTCAGCTGTAAGACACTTTTACCAAGGCATTTTGGCATCCCCAACCTGGTAATCCTTACCGTCCCACACAGTCCAGTTTCCAAATCTGCTAATTCATTTGCAATTACAGGCGAGGTATAGTAACTGTCCATGTAAATCTCGTGTCCTTTGCCCGTAAAGGGAGAAACCAACTCACGGACAACTGCGTGTGTTGCACTGATGTTGCTTGCATTATTTTTGTACTGTCCAGTGTGCATTGACCAGCGCAAAACATACCCTGAACAGCTTTCACTCAGGGCATACACTCTATAGCCATATTTGTCAGGTTTATTCGGAGAGTAACATTTTAGTGAAGATCTCCCCTTGAAAGCTATTGTCATTTCATCTAAAGAAAGCTCCTTGATTGGACTGTAAACTGCTGCAAATTTGGGAATAATCAAATCTATTATTGGGCGGACTTTGAACAGTTTATCGTGCCCGGGCTCGCCTGTTCTCACATAATCATTATTGTTGACAAAATGAAAGAACGAAAGAATGATTTCAAATCTGTTTCTTGACATTACATTTCCAAATCCAGGCGTTTGTGTAAGCCAAAATGTTCCCCAGTAATCCTCGATTTCAGGTTTCTCAACAAGGCCCATGGAGAGATGCAAAGCGAAGAAAGCTTTCATTTCGGTGACTGATACATCATACCACTCAAGAAATCTTGAATGTGGCTTCAGAATCATAGGTGCCATACACTGATGTGCATATCTATTTGTCTCATCAGTAATGAAAGTCCAAAACTGATCGGTCAGAAAGAGTGACAGAATATCAAATGGATTAGCATCCGTCAGATCCATCTCTCCTGTGTAGCCAACTGGGTCTTCAAAAGGTTTGATCCATGCCTCAAATACCTCGACCTCTCTCAGCATGTCCCAGCTCTCATCCACCGGGCAAGTTTTACTGCAGCCACTGGTTCCACTGGTTCCTCGCCTCCGTCTGTCCTTTGCACCTGTCCGTTGTTTCGAAGTCCCTTCATCTCCACTTGGAAATCCATCGTCACTCTCGGGGAGATAATACCCTTCAGAGTCAGAATCTGCTGTAAATTGCATGCCACGTGTACTTCCTCCAGCCATTTTTTTCCTTACCGGATCTGCCCTGGATCATACCTGGCTAATAAAGGGAAGTTGCACCGAACCGACCAATGACTGAAGTGATTCATTTTCTACTATTATTTCATTAATTTCCTTGTACGGTAAAGTTGCATTTCTGCGACTTTGGCGCTTAAAGGGTTAGAATACAGAGTTGTTGGTTTCAATACCTTATCATCTGCTGCCATCTTCTGTATTTTTTGTAAATAAAGGTGGACAAAAATAAATAAATATTTGACAAACGCCAAGCCTAGCCCCAAGCCCCAAGGACTGATAACCCTTTAGGCGCCAGAGATTATGGATGAAATAGATGTATAAATAAAAAACTTCCTGAGATACAGAGAACTGAAGCCGGGGCACAGCTCTGGGTCGGCAGTGCCCCTGGAGGCCCGTAGAAGCTCCACACTCCAGTTGATTCTTGGATAAAAGGGTACCCAGCCGGTCTCGAACTCGCGTGAGGCGGAGCAGGGATCATCCACCCCGCACACGGCCAGACTTTGCCCGGCCAGGGAGCACCTTCTGCGGGTCGGAGGCTCCGGGTCGGAGCCCCTGGAGCCTGGAGCCCTCACCGGGCCCCGAACTCGGCTGCCGGAGGAAGTGCAGTGCCTCATGGATAAAAGGGCACCCAGCCGGTCTCGAACTCGCGTGAGGCGGAGCAGGGATCATCCACCCCGCACACGGCCAGACTTTGCCCGGCCAGGGAGCACCTTCTGCGGGTCGGAGGCTCCGGGTCGGAGCCCCTGGAGCCTGGAGCCCTCACCGGGCCCCGAACTCGGCTGCCGGAGGCAGTGCAGTGCCTCATGGATAAAAGGGCACCCAGCCGGTCTCGAACTCGCGTGAGGCGGAGCAGGGATCATCCACCCCGCACACGGCCAGACTTTGCCCGGCCAGGGAGCACCTTCTGCGGGTCGGAGGCTCCGGGTCGGAGCCCCTGGAGCCTGGAGCCCTCACCGGGCCCCGAACTCGGCTGCCGGAGGCAGTGCAGTGCCTCATGGATAAAAGGGCACCCAGCCGGTCTCGAACTCGCGTGAGGCGGAGCAGGGATCATCCACCCCGCACACGGCCAGACTTTGCCCGGCCAGGGAGCACCTTCTGCGGGTCGGAGGCTCCGGGTCGGAGCCCCTGGAGCCTGGAGCCCTCACCGGGCCCCGAACTCGGCTGCCGGAGGAAGTGCAGTGCCTCATGGATAAAAGGGCACCCAGCCGGTCTCGAACTCGCGTGAGGCGGAGCAGGGATCATCCACCCCGCACACGGCCAGACTTTGCCCGGCCAGGGAGCACCTTCTGCGGGTCGGAGGCTCCGGGTCGGAGCCCCTGGAGCCTGGAGCCCTCACCGGGCCCCGAACTCGGCTGCCGGAGGAAGTGCAGTGCCTCATGGATAAAAGGGCACCCAGCCGGTCTCGAACTCGCGTGAGGCGGAGCAGGGATCATCCACCCCGCACACGGCCAGACTTTGCCCGGCCAGGGAGCACCTTCTGCGGGTCGGAGGCTCCGGGTCGGAGCCCCTGGAGCCTGGAGCCCTCACCGGGCCCCGAACTCGGCTGCCGGAGGCAGTGCAGTGCCTCATGGATAAAAGGGCACCCAGCCGGTCTCGAACTCGCGTGAGGCGGAGCAGGGATCATCCACCCCGCAGACGACCAGACTTTGCCCGGGGAAGGGCCACTCTGGCTGGGCATGGCCCCCACTGAGCACCCCCTGGAACCCCTGGAGCCCCCGGAGCACCTCCAGAGCCACCCCCACTCCTCCAGACTCTGCCCGGGGAAGGGCCACTCTGGCTGGGCATGGCCTCCGCCGAGCACCCCCTGGAGCCCCCGGAGCACCTCCAGAGCCACCCCCCACTCCTCCAGACTCTGCCCGGGGAAGGGACACTCTGGCTGGGCATGGCCTCCACTGAGCACCCCCTGAAGCCCCCGGAGCACCTCCAGAGCCACCCCCCACTCTCCCCAGACTATGCCCGGGGAAGGGCCACTCTGGCTGGGCATGGCCTCCACTGAGCACCCCCTGGAGCCCCCGGAGCACCTCCAGAGCCACCCCCCACTCTCCCCAGACTATGCCCGGGGAAGGGCCACTCTGGCTGGGCCTGGCCTCCGCCGAGCACCCCCTGGAACCCCTGGAGCCCCTCCAGAGCCACCCCCCACTCCTCCAGACTCACCCCGGGGAAGAGCCACTCTGGCTGGGCATGGCCTCCGCCGAGCACCCCCCTGGAACCCCTGGAGCCCCTCCAGAGCCACCCCCCACTCCTCCAGACTCACCCCGGGGAAGGGCAACTCTGGCTGGGCATGGCCTCCGCTGAGCACCCCCTGGAACCCCTGGAGCCCCCGGAGCACCTCCAGAGCCACCCCCCACTCCTCCAGACTCTGCCCGGGGAAGGGCCACTCTGGCTGGGCATGGCCTCCACTGAGCACCCCCTGGAGCCCCCGGAGCACCTCCAGAGCCACCCCCCACTCTCCCCAGACTATGCCCGGGGAAGGGCCACTCTGGCTGGGCATGGCCTCCGCCGAGCACCCCCTGGAACCCCTGGAGCCCCTCCAGAGCCACCCCCCACTCCTCCAGACTCACCCCGGGGAAGGGCAACTCTGGCTGGGCATGGCCCCCACTGAGCACCCCCTGGAACCCCTGGAGCCCCCGGAGCACCTCCAGAGCCACCCCCCACTCTCCCCAGATTCTGCCCGGGGAAGGGCCACTCTGGCTGGGCATGGCCTCCGCCGAGCACCCCCTGGAACCCCTGGAGCCCCTCCAGAGCCACCCCGCATTCCCCCAAACTCAGTCTGGGGACGGGCCACTCTTCCCCGGGTTGCAGGCTCTGGGACTCCGGGGATGACCACCGGGGACCAGGCCCTCCCTTCGAACCCGGGGACCCACACTTAAGCACCCCCACACGGGCTACACACCCTTGTTTCAGCCCCCTGGAGGTCCGTGCCCTTGGTACTATACCATGGAAGTCCGTGCCCTTGGTACTCCGACTGGAGTACCAAGGGAACGGCCCAGCACTCACCACAGAGGCTCGCGCCGGCCCCGGCCCACCTTTCGTCCCCGGGTACCCACACTTAAGCACCCCAACACGAGCTACACACCCTTGGTGCAGCCCCCTGGAAGTCCGTGCCCTTGGTACTCTGAGCCACTTTAAAAGATAAAAAGCACCAGGACCCCAAGGCCCTGGCTCCCCTGTCCCCTACACCACACTTGGAGGCAGGGCCCTTGCCCTCCACTGGCTGCCCCCGCGCCCAATGTACTCCATAACCGAAGAAGAGAGGGGGACCCGGAGGCCGGCCTACTAGGGTAACAGGTTTAATTTAGAGCCGGGGCTCTGGACCACAAATGCCAACAACCCCGCAGTGCGCAGGAGCCTTCGAAGCTGGATGAAACCAGAACGGGGCCCTACGATGGCGGTGACCAGCCAGTTGATAGCAAAGTGAGCCCTGGACAGGAGCTGCATTTGACAAACTCAGAGACGAGGAAGGGACCGGAGTCGGACCAAATATATCATCTGGCGCTGTGTCCAGCGTGAGGGTGAGCCAGCGCAAATCAGGACCACAAATGCCAACAACCCCGCAGTGCGCAGGAGCCTTCGAAGCTGGATGAAACCAGAACGGGGCCCTACGATGGCGGTGACCAGCCAGTTGATAGCAAAGTGAGCCCTGGACAGGCGCTGCATTTGACAAACTCAGAGACGAGGAAGGGACCGGAGTCGGACCAAATATATCATCTGGCGCTGTGTCCAGCGTAAGGGTGAGCCAGCGCAAATCAGGACCACAAATGCCAACAACCCCGCAGTGCGCAGGAGCCTTCGAAGCTGGATGAAACCAGAACGGGGCCCTACGATGGCGGTGACCAGCCAGTTGATAGCAAAGTGAGCCCTGGACAGGAGCTGCATTTGACAAACTCAGAGACGAGGAAGGGACCGGAGTCGGACCAAATATATCATCTGGCGCTGTGTCCAGCGTAAGGTTGAGCCAGCGCAAATCAGGACCACAAATGCCAACAACCCCGCAGTGCGCAGGAGCCTTCGAAGCTGGATGAAACCAGAACGGGGCCCTACGATGGCGGTGACCAGCCAGTTGATAGCAAAGTGAGCCCTGGACAGGCGCTGCATTTGACAAACTCAGAGACGAGGAAGGGACCGGAGTCGGAACAAAAATATGCGCCGGCCCTGCCCCCCGCCCCGCGCAGAGCCATCGGACACGTTGAGGCTGAAGGGGACTGGCGCAGAGCCCTTGGGCCCAGGGGCTAAGCGCAGCCATCATCCTTCAAGCCGCGCCTCCTGCTGCGCGGGGGTGAGTGACAATGGGCTCGGACTGTGGTTCCGTCGGACGCGTTGAGGCTGAAGGAGACTGGCGCAGAGCCCCTGTAACAGGGGCTAAGCGCAGCCATCATCCTCCAAGCCGCGCGTCCTTCAGTGCGGGGGTGAGTGACAGTGGGCCTGGACTGTTGTTCCACCGGACGCGTTGAGGCTGAAGGGGACTGGTGCAGAGCCCCTGTGCCAGGGGCTAAGCGCAGCCATCATCCTCCAAGCCGCGCGTCCTTCTGCGCAGGGGTGAGTGACAGTGGACCCGGACTGTGTTCCCACCGGACGCGTTGAGGCTGAAGGGGACTGGCTCAGAGCCCCTGGCACAGGGGCTAAGCACAGCCATCATCCTTCAAGCCGCGCGTCCTTCAGTGCGGGGGTGAGTGACAGAGGGCCTGGACTGTTGTTCCACCGGACGCGTTGAGGCTGAAGGGGACTGGTGCAGAGCCCCTGTGCCAGGGGCTAAGCGCAGCCATCATCCTCCAAGCCGCGCGTCCTTCTGCGCAGGGGTGAGTGACAATGGACCCGGACTGTGTTCCCACCGGACGCGTTGAGGCTGAAGGGGACTGGCTCAGAGCCCCTGGCACAGGGGCTAAGCGCAGCCATCATCCTCCAAGCCGCGCGTCCTTCAGTGCGGGGGTGAGTGACAGTGGGCCTGGACTGTTGTTCCACCGGACGCGTTGAGGCTGAAGGGGACTGGTGCAGAGCCCCTGTGCCAGGGGCTAAGCGCAGCCATCATCCTCCAAGTCGCGCGTCCTTCTGCGCAGGGGTGAGTGACAGTGGACCCGGACTGTGTTCCCACCGGACGCGTTGAGGCTGAAGGGGACTGGCTCAGAGCCCCTGGCACAGGGGCTAAGCACAGCCATCATCCTTCAAGCCGCGCGTCCTTCAGTGCGGGGGTGAGTGACAGAGGGCCTGGACTGTTGTTCCACCGGACGCGTTGAGGCTGAAGGGGACTGGTGCAGAGCCCCTGTGCCAGGAGCTAAGCGCAGCCATCATCCTCCAAGCCGCGCGTCCTTCTGCGCAGGGGTGAGTGACAATGGACCCGGACTGTGTTCCCACCGGACGCGTTGAGGCTGAAGGGGACTGGCTCAGAGCCCCTGGCACAGGGGCTAAGCGCAGCCATCATCCTTCAAGCCGCGCGTCCTTCAGTGCGGGGGTGAGTGACGGTCCCATCTCCGGAGACAAGGGGCCAGGCGCGGGGGAAGCCAGTCAGACTGAAGCCCCGCGCCTGGTGGGACCTCTGTCTCGGCCTCGCTTCCAACGTGTCCGGCGTGAGGTTAGCCGGAGCAAACCACAGCCGCAAAATGTAAACAAACCCGCAGTGCGCAGGAGCCTTCGAAGCTGGATAAAACCAGAACGGGGCCCTACGATGGCGGGTCTTGAGTGCCAATAGACCAAGCTCCTTGTCTGGTATACATAGAACCATGATTTGTACCATTTTCATGGTTGATTCACGGATGATCCCTGCTCCGCCTCACGCGAGTTGGACGGCTGGGTGCCTTTTATCCATGAGGCACTGCACTGCCTCCGGCAGCCGAGTTCGGGGCCCGGTGAGGGCTCCAGGCTCCAGGGGCTCCGACCCGGAGCCTCCGACCCGCAGAAGGTTCTCCCTGGCCGGGCAAAGTCTGGCCGTATGCGGGGTGGATGGCCCTGGGTCTGGGCGGCGCTAAGATCACGGAGCGGGTCACCTCCGCGTACAGCCCGTGGTCAGCGTGACACCGTGCTCTGCCCCGAGCAATCAGAGCAAACAGGAAGCTTCTGGAAGTGCCCGGGAGTCTGGTAAAATCAAGCCGAAAATAGACCCTCTCATGCCGGGTCTGAGCGGCACTTAGAGCCCGGAGGAGCGCGGAGCGCGGGGCTCCATTCAGAGGCTCCGTGATCCGCCTTACAACCAGCTCTCACCTCCGCGTACAGCCCGTGGTCAGCGTGACACCGTGCTCTGCCCCGAGCAATCAGAGCAAACAGGAAGCTTCTGGAAGTGCCCGGGAGTCTGGTAAAATCAAGCCGAAAATAGACCCTCTCATGCCGGGTCTGAGCGGCGCTTAGAGCCCGGAGGAGCGCGGAGCGCGGGGCTCCATTCAGAGGCTCCGTGATCCGCCTTACAACCAGCTCTCACCTCCGCGTACAGCCCGTGGTCAGCGTGACACCGTGCTCTGCCCCGAGCAATCAGAGCAAACAGGAAGCTTCTGGAAGTGCCCGGGAGTCTGGTAAAATCAAGCCGAAAATAGACCCTC
Organism: Eucyclogobius newberryi; assembly: GCF_026437365.1. NCBI lineage: Eukaryota > Metazoa > Chordata > Actinopteri > Gobiiformes > Gobiidae > Eucyclogobius > Eucyclogobius newberryi. The sequence continues at coordinate 109,495 of NW_027315851.1, read as the reverse complement.
TCATGCCGGGTCTGAGCGGCGCTTAGAGCCCGGTGGAGCGCGGAGCGCGGGGCTCCATTCAGAGGCTCCGTGATCCGCCTTACAACCAGCTCTCACCTCCGCGTACAGCCCGTGGTCAGCGTGACACCGTGCTCTGCCCCGAGCAATCAGAGCAAACAGGAAGCTTCTGGAAGTGCCCGGGAGTCTGGTAAAATCAAGCCGAAAATAGACCCTCTCATGCCGGGTCTGAGCGGCGCTTAGAGCCCGGTGGAGCGCGGAGCGCGGGGCTCCATTCAGAGGCTCCGTGATCCGACGCTCACCTCCGCACCTCCGAACCATGACTTGACATTACGGCTGTGAAGGAGCCTTGGAAGCTGGATAAAACCAGAACGGGGCCCATCGATCGCGGTTCTCGTGTGCCCGTCAAACGAGCTCCTTGCCCGGTATCCGCACAACCAGGAAATGTACCTGTTTCGATTGCGAAAAACGTCATTCTCAAAAACCGCCCGCCCCTCCCTCCCAGCATTACCATTTTGCACATTCCGCGTGAGAGCAGCGTAAGAATTTCTCGGGAGCAGCGTGATTTAGCCCGGGAATTTTGAGCTGAACGCTTATTCCCACGAGCCCAAAAAACGACTAAGTCCAACGGTATATAGTGTACTATTGCCGAAAAACGACAGAGTCGCTCTGGTATAGTGTACTATTGCCGAAAAATGACAGAGTCTTTTCAGGTATAGTGTACTATTTCGGTTTTTACTCTAAGTCCCTCAGGGGCATATGGTGCTATACTATGATGGTCAGATCACCTCCAGGCCCCAGGGGAGTGCTTTTCTGGGGGCAAACAGTGCACTGATGATGGGGGATTATTTCATTTTGCTCATTTTGGTGTTTTTTCACATTTTAACCCATTTTCACCCCATTTGCTCACAACTTCATACTACGGCCCGGAAAAACGACAGAGTCGCTCGGGAATAGTGTACTATTGCCGAAAAATGACAGAGTCTTTTCAGGTATAGTGTACTATTTCGGTTTTTACTCTAAGTCCCTCAGGGGCATATGGTGCTATACTCTGATGGTCAGATCACCTCCAGGCCCCATTGGAGTGCTTTTCTGGGGGCAAACAGTGCACTGATGATGGGGGATTATTTCATTTTGCTCATTTTGGTGTTTTTTCACATTTTAACCCATTTTCACCCCTTTTGCTCACAACTTCATACTACGGCCCGGAAAAACGACAGAGTCCCTCGGGTATAGTGTACTATTGCCGAAAAACGACAGAGTCCCTCGGGTATAGTGTACTATTGCCGAAAAACGACAGAGTCCCTCGGGTATAGTGTACTATTGCCGAAAAACGACAGAGTCCCTCGGGTATAGTGTACTATTGCCGAAAAACGACAGAGTCCCTCGGGTATAGTGTACTATTGGCTGGAAGCTCGGTTTTTTTTCTAAGACCAGCAGGGGTATATGGTACTATATTCTGGTGGTCAGATCACCTCCAGGCCCCAGGGGAGTGCTTTTCTGGGGGCAAACTGTGCACTGATGATGGGGGATTATTTCATTTTGCTCATTTTGGTGTTTTTTCACATTTTAACCCATTTTCACCCCTTTTGCTCACATCTTCAAACTCGGGCCCTGATTACAAGTTCTGACCAAATGATGACAAACACGGTATTTATTATGTATTTTTTTCATTTTTTTTTATTTTTCCAACTTATACATCCATCATTGGTGCCAGGCAGGTTGTGGAGAAAGCAGTGAAGAAAGGAGAGAGCCATCACAGAAAAGATGTCCATCCAGGGTCAAGGTACCCTGCACTTTTACATATCCAAATGACAGCATTTAAAGTTTTTTAGCGTATGGTATCTCTCGTTGCATGGAACCGCACAGAGGCCAACGCCACACTGACGGCACCTGTACTTTGTTTGCCGCCTGCCTTTGGTACGAGAGCGGTCAGAGCACACGGCGCAGTCTGGACGTCCCTCTGCTTGACAAAGCCAATGACGCTCTGTGAGTCTCTGTGGCATTTCACCCTCCGGTCTTGAGCGCCTTTCTTGTTTTTTGGAGTGATCAGCCAGTAATGCATCAATAATCTTCTGAATGTAAACCTTTAAAGGTTTGTGTGGGCCTGGAGTGGATTTGGTGTATATGATGTGTGAGTTGACAATACTTATGCTTATAATGGCATTGAATATGCGATGATACCATTTCCGGGACCTGTGTGGAAAGAGGTATGTCTTCATCCTCTGGTCAGCAGTGTCCACTCCACCCATGTAGGCGTTGTACTGGTCGACACATACAGGTCTTTTGATGTCACGGAAGCCAGTGTCATCTGTCTTGGATCGGATCCTCCTCTGAACACAATCATTTCCATGGACTGTGGACAACATGGTGAGACGTTTAGTATCGTGCCAAGCACAAGCCAGGAGTTTTCCCTTTCTGCAAAAAACTGGGTCATCTCCTTTTTTCAGCTGTAAGACACTTTTACCAAGGCATTTTGGCATCCCCAACCTGGTAATCCTTACCGTCCCACACAGTCCAGTTTCCAAATCTGCTAATTCATTTGCAATTACAGGCGAGGTATAGTAACTGTCCATGTAAATCTCGTGTCCTTTGCCCGTAAAGGGAGAAACCAACTCACGGACAACTGCGTGTGTTGCACTGATGTTGCTTGCATTATTTTTGTACTGTCCAGTGTGCATTGACCAGCGCAAAACATACCCTGAACAGCTTTCACTCAGGGCATACACTCTATAGCCATATTTGTCAGGTTTATTCGGAGAGTAACATTTTAGTGAAGATCTCCCCTTGAAAGCTATTGTCATTTCATCTAAAGAAAGCTCCTTGATTGGACTGTAAACTGCTGCAAATTTGGGAATAATCAAATCTATTATTGGGCGGACTTTGAACAGTTTATCGTGCCCGGGCTCGCCTGTTCTCACATAATCATTATTGTTGACAAAATGAAAGAACGAAAGAATGATTTCAAATCTGTTTCTTGACATTACATTTCCAAATCCAGGCGTTTGTGTAAGCCAAAATGTTCCCCAGTAATCCTCGATTTCAGGTTTCTCAACAAGGCCCATGGAGAGATGCAAAGCGAAGAAAGCTTTCATTTCGGTGACTGATACATCATACCACTCAAGAAATCTTGAATGTGGCTTCAGAATCATAGGTGCCATACACTGATGTGCATATCTATTTGTCTCATCAGTAATGAAAGTCCAAAACTGATCGGTCAGAAAGAGTGACAGAATATCAAATGGATTAGCATCCGTCAGATCCATCTCTCCTGTGTAGCCAACTGGGTCTTCAAAAGGTTTGATCCATGCCTCAAATACCTCGACCTCTCTCAGCATGTCCCAGCTCTCATCCACCGGGCAAGTTTTACTGCAGCCACTGGTTCCACTGGTTCCTCGCCTCCGTCTGTCCTTTGCACCTGTCCGTTGTTTCGAAGTCCCTTCATCTCCACTTGGAAATCCATCGTCACTCTCGGGGAGATAATACCCTTCAGAGTCAGAATCTGCTGTAAATTGCATGCCACGTGTACTTCCTCCAGCCATTTTTTTCCTTACCGGATCTGCCCTGGATCATACCTGGCTAATAAAGGGAAGTTGCACCGAACCGACCAATGACTGAAGTGATTCATTTTCTACTATTATTTCATTAATTTCCTTGTACGGTAAAGTTGCATTTCTGCGACTTTGGCGCTTAAAGGGTTAGAATACAGAGTTGTTGGTTTCAATACCTTATCATCTGCTGCCATCTTCTGTATTTTTTGTAAATAAAGGTGGACAAAAATAAATAAATATTTGACAAACGCCAAGCCTAGCCCCAAGCCCCAAGGACTGATAACCCTTTAGGCGCCAGAGATTATGGATGAAATAGATGTATAAATAAAAAACTTCCTGAGATACAGAGAACTGAAGCCGGGGCACAGCTCTGGGTCGGCAGTGCCCCTGGAGGCCCGTAGAAGCTCCACACTCCAGTTGATTCTTGGATAAAAGGGTACCCAGCCGGTCTCGAACTCGCGTGAGGCGGAGCAGGGATCATCCACCCCGCACACGGCCAGACTTTGCCCGGCCAGGGAGCACCTTCTGCGGGTCGGAGGCTCCGGGTCGGAGCCCCTGGAGCCTGGAGCCCTCACCGGGCCCCGAACTCGGCTGCCGGAGGAAGTGCAGTGCCTCATGGATAAAAGGGCACCCAGCCGGTCTCGAACTCGCGTGAGGCGGAGCAGGGATCATCCACCCCGCACACGGCCAGACTTTGCCCGGCCAGGGAGCACCTTCTGCGGGTCGGAGGCTCCGGGTCGGAGCCCCTGGAGCCTGGAGCCCTCACCGGGCCCCGAACTCGGCTGCCGGAGGCAGTGCAGTGCCTCATGGATAAAAGGGCACCCAGCCGGTCTCGAACTCGCGTGAGGCGGAGCAGGGATCATCCACCCCGCACACGGCCAGACTTTGCCCGGCCAGGGAGCACCTTCTGCGGGTCGGAGGCTCCGGGTCGGAGCCCCTGGAGCCTGGAGCCCTCACCGGGCCCCGAACTCGGCTGCCGGAGGCAGTGCAGTGCCTCATGGATAAAAGGGCACCCAGCCGGTCTCGAACTCGCGTGAGGCGGAGCAGGGATCATCCACCCCGCACACGGCCAGACTTTGCCCGGCCAGGGAGCACCTTCTGCGGGTCGGAGGCTCCGGGTCGGAGCCCCTGGAGCCTGGAGCCCTCACCGGGCCCCGAACTCGGCTGCCGGAGGAAGTGCAGTGCCTCATGGATAAAAGGGCACCCAGCCGGTCTCGAACTCGCGTGAGGCGGAGCAGGGATCATCCACCCCGCACACGGCCAGACTTTGCCCGGCCAGGGAGCACCTTCTGCGGGTCGGAGGCTCCGGGTCGGAGCCCCTGGAGCCTGGAGCCCTCACCGGGCCCCGAACTCGGCTGCCGGAGGAAGTGCAGTGCCTCATGGATAAAAGGGCACCCAGCCGGTCTCGAACTCGCGTGAGGCGGAGCAGGGATCATCCACCCCGCACACGGCCAGACTTTGCCCGGCCAGGGAGCACCTTCTGCGGGTCGGAGGCTCCGGGTCGGAGCCCCTGGAGCCTGGAGCCCTCACCGGGCCCCGAACTCGGCTGCCGGAGGCAGTGCAGTGCCTCATGGATAAAAGGGCACCCAGCCGGTCTCGAACTCGCGTGAGGCGGAGCAGGGATCATCCACCCCGCAGACGACCAGACTTTGCCCGGGGAAGGGCCACTCTGGCTGGGCATGGCCCCCACTGAGCACCCCCTGGAACCCCTGGAGCCCCCGGAGCACCTCCAGAGCCACCCCCACTCCTCCAGACTCTGCCCGGGGAAGGGCCACTCTGGCTGGGCATGGCCTCCGCCGAGCACCCCCTGGAGCCCCCGGAGCACCTCCAGAGCCACCCCCCACTCCTCCAGACTCTGCCCGGGGAAGGGACACTCTGGCTGGGCATGGCCTCCACTGAGCACCCCCTGAAGCCCCCGGAGCACCTCCAGAGCCACCCCCCACTCTCCCCAGACTATGCCCGGGGAAGGGCCACTCTGGCTGGGCATGGCCTCCACTGAGCACCCCCTGGAGCCCCCGGAGCACCTCCAGAGCCACCCCCCACTCTCCCCAGACTATGCCCGGGGAAGGGCCACTCTGGCTGGGCCTGGCCTCCGCCGAGCACCCCCTGGAACCCCTGGAGCCCCTCCAGAGCCACCCCCCACTCCTCCAGACTCACCCCGGGGAAGAGCCACTCTGGCTGGGCATGGCCTCCGCCGAGCACCCCCCTGGAACCCCTGGAGCCCCTCCAGAGCCACCCCCCACTCCTCCAGACTCACCCCGGGGAAGGGCAACTCTGGCTGGGCATGGCCTCCGCTGAGCACCCCCTGGAACCCCTGGAGCCCCCGGAGCACCTCCAGAGCCACCCCCCACTCCTCCAGACTCTGCCCGGGGAAGGGCCACTCTGGCTGGGCATGGCCTCCACTGAGCACCCCCTGGAGCCCCCGGAGCACCTCCAGAGCCACCCCCCACTCTCCCCAGACTATGCCCGGGGAAGGGCCACTCTGGCTGGGCATGGCCTCCGCCGAGCACCCCCTGGAACCCCTGGAGCCCCTCCAGAGCCACCCCCCACTCCTCCAGACTCACCCCGGGGAAGGGCAACTCTGGCTGGGCATGGCCCCCACTGAGCACCCCCTGGAACCCCTGGAGCCCCCGGAGCACCTCCAGAGCCACCCCCCACTCTCCCCAGATTCTGCCCGGGGAAGGGCCACTCTGGCTGGGCATGGCCTCCGCCGAGCACCCCCTGGAACCCCTGGAGCCCCTCCAGAGCCACCCCGCATTCCCCCAAACTCAGTCTGGGGACGGGCCACTCTTCCCCGGGTTGCAGGCTCTGGGACTCCGGGGATGACCACCGGGGACCAGGCCCTCCCTTCGAACCCGGGGACCCACACTTAAGCACCCCCACACGGGCTACACACCCTTGTTTCAGCCCCCTGGAGGTCCGTGCCCTTGGTACTATACCATGGAAGTCCGTGCCCTTGGTACTCCGACTGGAGTACCAAGGGAACGGCCCAGCACTCACCACAGAGGCTCGCGCCGGCCCCGGCCCACCTTTCGTCCCCGGGTACCCACACTTAAGCACCCCAACACGAGCTACACACCCTTGGTGCAGCCCCCTGGAAGTCCGTGCCCTTGGTACTCTGAGCCACTTTAAAAGATAAAAAGCACCAGGACCCCAAGGCCCTGGCTCCCCTGTCCCCTACACCACACTTGGAGGCAGGGCCCTTGCCCTCCACTGGCTGCCCCCGCGCCCAATGTACTCCATAACCGAAGAAGAGAGGGGGACCCGGAGGCCGGCCTACTAGGGTAACAGGTTTAATTTAGAGCCGGGGCTCTGGACCACAAATGCCAACAACCCCGCAGTGCGCAGGAGCCTTCGAAGCTGGATGAAACCAGAACGGGGCCCTACGATGGCGGTGACCAGCCAGTTGATAGCAAAGTGAGCCCTGGACAGGAGCTGCATTTGACAAACTCAGAGACGAGGAAGGGACCGGAGTCGGACCAAATATATCATCTGGCGCTGTGTCCAGCGTGAGGGTGAGCCAGCGCAAATCAGGACCACAAATGCCAACAACCCCGCAGTGCGCAGGAGCCTTCGAAGCTGGATGAAACCAGAACGGGGCCCTACGATGGCGGTGACCAGCCAGTTGATAGCAAAGTGAGCCCTGGACAGGCGCTGCATTTGACAAACTCAGAGACGAGGAAGGGACCGGAGTCGGACCAAATATATCATCTGGCGCTGTGTCCAGCGTAAGGGTGAGCCAGCGCAAATCAGGACCACAAATGCCAACAACCCCGCAGTGCGCAGGAGCCTTCGAAGCTGGATGAAACCAGAACGGGGCCCTACGATGGCGGTGACCAGCCAGTTGATAGCAAAGTGAGCCCTGGACAGGAGCTGCATTTGACAAACTCAGAGACGAGGAAGGGACCGGAGTCGGACCAAATATATCATCTGGCGCTGTGTCCAGCGTAAGGTTGAGCCAGCGCAAATCAGGACCACAAATGCCAACAACCCCGCAGTGCGCAGGAGCCTTCGAAGCTGGATGAAACCAGAACGGGGCCCTACGATGGCGGTGACCAGCCAGTTGATAGCAAAGTGAGCCCTGGACAGGCGCTGCATTTGACAAACTCAGAGACGAGGAAGGGACCGGAGTCGGAACAAAAATATGCGCCGGCCCTGCCCCCCGCCCCGCGCAGAGCCATCGGACACGTTGAGGCTGAAGGGGACTGGCGCAGAGCCCTTGGGCCCAGGGGCTAAGCGCAGCCATCATCCTTCAAGCCGCGCCTCCTGCTGCGCGGGGGTGAGTGACAATGGGCTCGGACTGTGGTTCCGTCGGACGCGTTGAGGCTGAAGGAGACTGGCGCAGAGCCCCTGTAACAGGGGCTAAGCGCAGCCATCATCCTCCAAGCCGCGCGTCCTTCAGTGCGGGGGTGAGTGACAGTGGGCCTGGACTGTTGTTCCACCGGACGCGTTGAGGCTGAAGGGGACTGGTGCAGAGCCCCTGTGCCAGGGGCTAAGCGCAGCCATCATCCTCCAAGCCGCGCGTCCTTCTGCGCAGGGGTGAGTGACAGTGGACCCGGACTGTGTTCCCACCGGACGCGTTGAGGCTGAAGGGGACTGGCTCAGAGCCCCTGGCACAGGGGCTAAGCACAGCCATCATCCTTCAAGCCGCGCGTCCTTCAGTGCGGGGGTGAGTGACAGAGGGCCTGGACTGTTGTTCCACCGGACGCGTTGAGGCTGAAGGGGACTGGTGCAGAGCCCCTGTGCCAGGGGCTAAGCGCAGCCATCATCCTCCAAGCCGCGCGTCCTTCTGCGCAGGGGTGAGTGACAATGGACCCGGACTGTGTTCCCACCGGACGCGTTGAGGCTGAAGGGGACTGGCTCAGAGCCCCTGGCACAGGGGCTAAGCGCAGCCATCATCCTCCAAGCCGCGCGTCCTTCAGTGCGGGGGTGAGTGACAGTGGGCCTGGACTGTTGTTCCACCGGACGCGTTGAGGCTGAAGGGGACTGGTGCAGAGCCCCTGTGCCAGGGGCTAAGCGCAGCCATCATCCTCCAAGTCGCGCGTCCTTCTGCGCAGGGGTGAGTGACAGTGGACCCGGACTGTGTTCCCACCGGACGCGTTGAGGCTGAAGGGGACTGGCTCAGAGCCCCTGGCACAGGGGCTAAGCACAGCCATCATCCTTCAAGCCGCGCGTCCTTCAGTGCGGGGGTGAGTGACAGAGGGCCTGGACTGTTGTTCCACCGGACGCGTTGAGGCTGAAGGGGACTGGTGCAGAGCCCCTGTGCCAGGAGCTAAGCGCAGCCATCATCCTCCAAGCCGCGCGTCCTTCTGCGCAGGGGTGAGTGACAATGGACCCGGACTGTGTTCCCACCGGACGCGTTGAGGCTGAAGGGGACTGGCTCAGAGCCCCTGGCACAGGGGCTAAGCGCAGCCATCATCCTTCAAGCCGCGCGTCCTTCAGTGCGGGGGTGAGTGACGGTCCCATCTCCGGAGACAAGGGGCCAGGCGCGGGGGAAGCCAGTCAGACTGAAGCCCCGCGCCTGGTGGGACCTCTGTCTCGGCCTCGCTTCCAACGTGTCCGGCGTGAGGTTAGCCGGAGCAAACCACAGCCGCAAAATGTAAACAAACCCGCAGTGCGCAGGAGCCTTCGAAGCTGGATAAAACCAGAACGGGGCCCTACGATGGCGGGTCTTGAGTGCCAATAGACCAAGCTCCTTGTCTGGTATACATAGAACCATGATTTGTACCATTTTCATGGTTGATTCACGGATGATCCCTGCTCCGCCTCACGCGAGTTGGACGGCTGGGTGCCTTTTATCCATGAGGCACTGCACTGCCTCCGGCAGCCGAGTTCGGGGCCCGGTGAGGGCTCCAGGCTCCAGGGGCTCCGACCCGGAGCCTCCGACCCGCAGAAGGTTCTCCCTGGCCGGGCAAAGTCTGGCCGTATGCGGGGTGGATGGCCCTGGGTCTGGGCGGCGCTAAGATCACGGAGCGGGTCACCTCCGCGTACAGCCCGTGGTCAGCGTGACACCGTGCTCTGCCCCGAGCAATCAGAGCAAACAGGAAGCTTCTGGAAGTGCCCGGGAGTCTGGTAAAATCAAGCCGAAAATAGACCCTCTCATGCCGGGTCTGAGCGGCACTTAGAGCCCGGAGGAGCGCGGAGCGCGGGGCTCCATTCAGAGGCTCCGTGATCCGCCTTACAACCAGCTCTCACCTCCGCGTACAGCCCGTGGTCAGCGTGACACCGTGCTCTGCCCCGAGCAATCAGAGCAAACAGGAAGCTTCTGGAAGTGCCCGGGAGTCTGGTAAAATCAAGCCGAAAATAGACCCTCTCATGCCGGGTCTGAGCGGCGCTTAGAGCCCGGAGGAGCGCGGAGCGCGGGGCTCCATTCAGAGGCTCCGTGATCCGCCTTACAACCAGCTCTCACCTCCGCGTACAGCCCGTGGTCAGCGTGACACCGTGCTCTGCCCCGAGCAATCAGAGCAAACAGGAAGCTTCTGGAAGTGCCCGGGAGTCTGGTAAAATCAAGCCGAAAATAGACCCTCTCATGCCGGGTCTGAGCGGCGCTTAGAGCCCGGTGGAGCGCGGAGCGCGGGGCTCCATTCAGAGGCTCCGTGATCCGCCTTACAACCAGCTCTCACCTCCGCGTACAGCCCGTGGTCAGCGTGACACCGTGCTCTGCCCCGAGCAATCAGAGCAAACAGGAAGCTTCTGGAAGTGCCCGGGAGTCTGGTAAAATCAAGCCGAAAATAGACCCTCTCATGCCGGGTCTGAGCGGCGCTTAGAGCCCGGTGGAGCGCGGAGCGCGGGGCTCCATTCAGAGGCTCCGTGATCCGACGCTCACCTCCGCACCTCCGAACCATGACTTGACATTACGGCTGTGAAGGAGCCTTGGAAGCTGGATAAAACCAGAACGGGGCCCATCGATCGCGGTTCTCGTGTGCCCGTCAAACGAGCTCCTTGCCCGGTATCCGCACAACCAGGAAATGTACCTGTTTCGATTGCGAAAAACGTCATTCTCAAAAACCGCCCGCCCCTCCCTCCCAGCATTACCATTTTGCACATTCCGCGTGAGAGCAGCGTAAGAATTTCTCGGGAGCAGCGTGATTTAGCCCGGGAATTTTGAGCTGAACGCTTATTCCCACGAGCCCAAAAAACGACTAAGTCCAACGGTATATAGTGTACTATTGCCGAAAAACGACAGAGTCGCTCTGGTATAGTGTACTATTGCCGAAAAATGACAGAGTCTTTTCAGGTATAGTGTACTATTTCGGTTTTTACTCTAAGTCCCTCAGGGGCATATGGTGCTATACTATGATGGTCAGATCACCTCCAGGCCCCAGGGGAGTGCTTTTCTGGGGGCAAACAGTGCACTGATGATGGGGGATTATTTCATTTTGCTCATTTTGGTGTTTTTTCACATTTTAACCCATTTTCACCCCATTTGCTCACAACTTCATACTACGGCCCGGAAAAACGACAGAGTCGCTCGGGAATAGTGTACTATTGCCGAAAAATGACAGAGTCTTTTCAGGTATAGTGTACTATTTCGGTTTTTACTCTAAGTCCCTCAGGGGCATATGGTGCTATACTCTGATGGTCAGATCACCTCCAGGCCCCATTGGAGTGCTTTTCTGGGGGCAAACAGTGCACTGATGATGGGGGATTATTTCATTTTGCTCATTTTGGTGTTTTTTCACATTTTAACCCATTTTCACCCCTTTTGCTCACAACTTCATACTACGGCCCGGAAAAACGACAGAGTCCCTCGGGTATAGTGTACTATTGCCGAAAAACGACAGAGTCCCTCGGGTATAGTGTACTATTGCCGAAAAACGACAGAGTCCCTCGGGTATAGTGTACTATTGCCGAAAAACGACAGAGTCCCTCGGGTATAGTGTACTATTGCCGAAAAACGACAGAGTCCCTCGGGTATAGTGTACTATTGGCTGGAAGCTCGGTTTTTTTTCTAAGACCAGCAGGGGTATATGGTACTATATTCTGGTGGTCAGATCACCTCCAGGCCCCAGGGGAGTGCTTTTCTGGGGGCAAACTGTGCACTGATGATGGGGGATTATTTCATTTTGCTCATTTTGGTGTTTTTTCACATTTTAACCCATTTTCACCCCTTTTGCTCACATCTTCAAACTCGGGCCCTGATTACAAGTTCTGACCAAATGATGACAAACACGGTATTTATTATGTATTTTTTTCATTTTTTTTTATTTTTCCAACTTATACATCCATCATTGGTGCCAGGCAGGTTGTGGAGAAAGCAGTGAAGAAAGGAGAGAGCCATCACAGAAAAGATGTCCATCCAGGGTCAAGGTACCCTGCACTTTTACATATCCAAATGACAGCATTTAAAGTTTTTTAGCGTATGGTATCTCTCGTTGCATGGAACCGCACAGAGGCCAACGCCACACTGACGGCACCTGTACTTTGTTTGCCGCCTGCCTTTGGTACGAGAGCGGTCAGAGCACACGGCGCAGTCTGGACGTCCCTCTGCTTGACAAAGCCAATGACGCTCTGTGAGTCTCTGTGGCATTTCACCCTCCGGTCTTGAGCGCCTTTCTTGTTTTTTGGAGTGATCAGCCAGTAATGCATCAATAATCTTCTGAATGTAAACCTTTAAAGGTTTGTGTGGGCCTGGAGTGGATTTGGTGTATATGATGTGTGAGTTGACAATACTTATGCTTATAATGGCATTGAATATGCGATGATACCATTTCCGGGACCTGTGTGGAAAGAGGTATGTCTTCATCCTCTGGTCAGCAGTGTCCACTCCACCCATGTAGGCGTTGTACTGGTCGACACATACAGGTCTTTTGATGTCACGGAAGCCAGTGTCATCTGTCTTGGATCGGATCCTCCTCTGAACACAATCATTTCCATGGACTGTGGACAACATGGTGAGACGTTTAGTATCGTGCCAAGCACAAGCCAGGAGTTTTCCCTTTCTGCAAAAAACTGGGTCATCTCCTTTTTTCAGCTGTAAGACACTTTTACCAAGGCATTTTGGCATCCCCAACCTGGTAATCCTTACCGTCCCACACAGTCCAGTTTCCAAATCTGCTAATTCATTTGCAATTACAGGCGAGGTATAGTAACTGTCCATGTAAATCTCGTGTCCTTTGCCCGTAAAGGGAGAAACCAACTCACGGACAACTGCGTGTGTTGCACTGATGTTGCTTGCATTATTTTTGTACTGTCCAGTGTGCATTGACCAGCGCAAAACATACCCTGAACAGCTTTCACTCAGGGCATACACTCTATAGCCATATTTGTCAGGTTTATTCGGAGAGTAACATTTTAGTGAAGATCTCCCCTTGAAAGCTATTGTCATTTCATCTAAAGAAAGCTCCTTGATTGGACTGTAAACTGCTGCAAATTTGGGAATAATCAAATCTATTATTGGGCGGACTTTGAACAGTTTATCGTGCCCGGGCTCGCCTGTTCTCACATAATCATTATTGTTGACAAAATGAAAGAACGAAAGAATGATTTCAAATCTGTTTCTTGACATTACATTTCCAAATCCAGGCGTTTGTGTAAGCCAAAATGTTCCCCAGTAATCCTCGATTTCAGGTTTCTCAACAAGGCCCATGGAGAGATGCAAAGCGAAGAAAGCTTTCATTTCGGTGACTGATACATCATACCACTCAAGAAATCTTGAATGTGGCTTCAGAATCATAGGTGCCATACACTGATGTGCATATCTATTTGTCTCATCAGTAATGAAAGTCCAAAACTGATCGGTCAGAAAGAGTGACAGAATATCAAATGGATTAGCATCCGTCAGATCCATCTCTCCTGTGTAGCCAACTGGGTCTTCAAAAGGTTTGATCCATGCCTCAAATACCTCGACCTCTCTCAGCATGTCCCAGCTCTCATCCACCGGGCAAGTTTTACTGCAGCCACTGGTTCCACTGGTTCCTCGCCTCCGTCTGTCCTTTGCACCTGTCCGTTGTTTCGAAGTCCCTTCATCTCCACTTGGAAATCCATCGTCACTCTCGGGGAGATAATACCCTTCAGAGTCAGAATCTGCTGTAAATTGCATGCCACGTGTACTTCCTCCAGCCATTTTTTTCCTTACCGGATCTGCCCTGGATCATACCTGGCTAATAAAGGGAAGTTGCACCGAACCGACCAATGACTGAAGTGATTCATTTTCTACTATTATTTCATTAATTTCCTTGTACGGTAAAGTTGCATTTCTGCGACTTTGGCGCTTAAAGGGTTAGAATACAGAGTTGTTGGTTTCAATACCTTATCATCTGCTGCCATCTTCTGTATTTTTTGTAAATAAAGGTGGACAAAAATAAATAAATATTTGACAAACGCCAAGCCTAGCCCCAAGCCCCAAGGACTGATAACCCTTTAGGCGCCAGAGATTATGGATGAAATAGATGTATAAATAAAAAACTTCCTGAGATACAGAGAACTGAAGCCGGGGCACAGCTCTGGGTCGGCAGTGCCCCTGGAGGCCCGTAGAAGCTCCACACTCCAGTTGATTCTTGGATAAAAGGGTACCCAGCCGGTCTCGAACTCGCGTGAGGCGGAGCAGGGATCATCCACCCCGCACACGGCCAGACTTTGCCCGGCCAGGGAGCACCTTCTGCGGGTCGGAGGCTCCGGGTCGGAGCCCCTGGAGCCTGGAGCCCTCACCGGGCCCCGAACTCGGCTGCCGGAGGAAGTGCAGTGCCTCATGGATAAAAGGGCACCCAGCCGGTCTCGAACTCGCGTGAGGCGGAGCAGGGATCATCCACCCCGCACACGGCCAGACTTTGCCCGGCCAGGGAGCACCTTCTGCGGGTCGGAGGCTCCGGGTCGGAGCCCCTGGAGCCTGGAGCCCTCACCGGGCCCCGAACTCGGCTGCCGGAGGCAGTGCAGTGCCTCATGGATAAAAGGGCACCCAGCCGGTCTCGAACTCGCGTGAGGCGGAGCAGGGATCATCCACCCCGCACACGGCCAGACTTTGCCCGGCCAGGGAGCACCTTCTGCGGGTCGGAGGCTCCGGGTCGGAGCCCCTGGAGCCTGGAGCCCTCACCGGGCCCCGAACTCGGCTGCCGGAGGCAGTGCAGTGCCTCATGGATAAAAGGGCACCCAGCCGGTCTCGAACTCGCGTGAGGCGGAGCAGGGATCATCCACCCCGCACACGGCCAGACTTTGCCCGGCCAGGGAGCACCTTCTGCGGGTCGGAGGCTCCGGGTCGGAGCCCCTGGAGCCTGGAGCCCTCACCGGGCCCCGAACTCGGCTGCCGGAGGAAGTGCAGTGCCTCATGGATAAAAGGGCACCCAGCCGGTCTCGAACTCGCGTGAGGCGGAGCAGGGATCATCCACCCCGCACACGGCCAGACTTTGCCCGGCCAGGGAGCACCTTCTGCGGGTCGGAGGCTCCGGGTCGGAGCCCCTGGAGCCTGGAGCCCTCACCGGGCCCCGAACTCGGCTGCCGGAGGAAGTGCAGTGCCTCATGGATAAAAGGGCACCCAGCCGGTCTCGAACTCGCGTGAGGCGGAGCAGGGATCATCCACCCCGCACACGGCCAGACTTTGCCCGGCCAGGGAGCACCTTCTGCGGGTCGGAGGCTCCGGGTCGGAGCCCCTGGAGCCTGGAGCCCTCACCGGGCCCCGAACTCGGCTGCCGGAGGCAGTGCAGTGCCTCATGGATAAAAGGGCACCCAGCCGGTCTCGAACTCGCGTGAGGCGGAGCAGGGATCATCCACCCCGCAGACGACCAGACTTTGCCCGGGGAAGGGCCACTCTGGCTGGGCATGGCCCCCACTGAGCACCCCCTGGAACCCCTGGAGCCCCCGGAGCACCTCCAGAGCCACCCCCACTCCTCCAGACTCTGCCCGGGGAAGGGCCACTCTGGCTGGGCATGGCCTCCGCCGAGCACCCCCTGGAGCCCCCGGAGCACCTCCAGAGCCACCCCCCACTCCTCCAGACTCTGCCCGGGGAAGGGACACTCTGGCTGGGCATGGCCTCCACTGAGCACCCCCTGAAGCCCCCGGAGCACCTCCAGAGCCACCCCCCACTCTCCCCAGACTATGCCCGGGGAAGGGCCACTCTGGCTGGGCATGGCCTCCACTGAGCACCCCCTGGAGCCCCCGGAGCACCTCCAGAGCCACCCCCCACTCTCCCCAGACTATGCCCGGGGAAGGGCCACTCTGGCTGGGCCTGGCCTCCGCCGAGCACCCCCTGGAACCCCTGGAGCCCCTCCAGAGCCACCCCCCACTCCTCCAGACTCACCCCGGGGAAGAGCCACTCTGGCTGGGCATGGCCTCCGCCGAGCACCCCCCTGGAACCCCTGGAGCCCCTCCAGAGCCACCCCCCACTCCTCCAGACTCACCCCGGGGAAGGGCAACTCTGGCTGGGCATGGCCTCCGCTGAGCACCCCCTGGAACCCCTGGAGCCCCCGGAGCACCTCCAGAGCCACCCCCCACTCCTCCAGACTCTGCCCGGGGAAGGGCCACTCTGGCTGGGCATGGCCTCCACTGAGCACCCCCTGGAGCCCCCGGAGCACCTCCAGAGCCACCCCCCACTCTCCCCAGACTATGCCCGGGGAAGGGCCACTCTGGCTGGGCATGGCCTCCGCCGAGCACCCCCTGGAACCCCTGGAGCCCCTCCAGAGCCACCCCCCACTCCTCCAGACTCACCCCGGGGAAGGGCAACTCTGGCTGGGCATGGCCCCCACTGAGCACCCCCTGGAACCCCTGGAGCCCCCGGAGCACCTCCAGAGCCACCCCCCACTCTCCCCAGATTCTGCCCGGGGAAGGGCCACTCTGGCTGGGCATGGCCTCCGCCGAGCACCCCCTGGAACCCCTGGAGCCCCTCCAGAGCCACCCCGCATTCCCCCAAACTCAGTCTGGGGACGGGCCACTCTTCCCCGGGTTGCAGGCTCTGGGACTCCGGGGATGACCACCGGGGACCAGGCCCTCCCTTCGAACCCGGGGACCCACACTTAAGCACCCCCACACGGGCTACACACCCTTGTTTCAGCCCCCTGGAGGTCCGTGCCCTTGGTACTATACCATGGAAGTCCGTGCCCTTGGTACTCCGACTGGAGTACCAAGGGAACGGCCCAGCACTCACCACAGAGGCTCGCGCCGGCCCCGGCCCACCTTTCGTCCCCGGGTACCCACACTTAAGCACCCCAACACGAGCTACACACCCTTGGTGCAGCCCCCTGGAAGTCCGTGCCCTTGGTACTCTGAGCCACTTTAAAAGATAAAAAGCACCAGGACCCCAAGGCCCTGGCTCCCCTGTCCCCTACACCACACTTGGAGGCAGGGCCCTTGCCCTCCACTGGCTGCCCCCGCGCCCAATGTACTCCATAACCGAAGAAGAGAGGGGGACCCGGAGGCCGGCCTACTAGGGTAACAGGTTTAATTTAGAGCCGGGGCTCTGGACCACAAATGCCAACAACCCCGCAGTGCGCAGGAGCCTTCGAAGCTGGATGAAACCAGAACGGGGCCCTACGATGGCGGTGACCAGCCAGTTGATAGCAAAGTGAGCCCTGGACAGGAGCTGCATTTGACAAACTCAGAGACGAGGAAGGGACCGGAGTCGGACCAAATATATCATCTGGCGCTGTGTCCAGCGTGAGGGTGAGCCAGCGCAAATCAGGACCACAAATGCCAACAACCCCGCAGTGCGCAGGAGCCTTCGAAGCTGGATGAAACCAGAACGGGGCCCTACGATGGCGGTGACCAGCCAGTTGATAGCAAAGTGAGCCCTGGACAGGCGCTGCATTTGACAAACTCAGAGACGAGGAAGGGACCGGAGTCGGACCAAATATATCATCTGGCGCTGTGTCCAGCGTAAGGGTGAGCCAGCGCAAATCAGGACCACAAATGCCAACAACCCCGCAGTGCGCAGGAGCCTTCGAAGCTGGATGAAACCAGAACGGGGCCCTACGATGGCGGTGACCAGCCAGTTGATAGCAAAGTGAGCCCTGGACAGGAGCTGCATTTGACAAACTCAGAGACGAGGAAGGGACCGGAGTCGGACCAAATATATCATCTGGCGCTGTGTCCAGCGTAAGGTTGAGCCAGCGCAAATCAGGACCACAAATGCCAACAACCCCGCAGTGCGCAGGAGCCTTCGAAGCTGGATGAAACCAGAACGGGGCCCTACGATGGCGGTGACCAGCCAGTTGATAGCAAAGTGAGCCCTGGACAGGCGCTGCATTTGACAAACTCAGAGACGAGGAAGGGACCGGAGTCGGAACAAAAATATGCGCCGGCCCTGCCCCCCGCCCCGCGCAGAGCCATCGGACACGTTGAGGCTGAAGGGGACTGGCGCAGAGCCCTTGGGCCCAGGGGCTAAGCGCAGCCATCATCCTTCAAGCCGCGCCTCCTGCTGCGCGGGGGTGAGTGACAATGGGCTCGGACTGTGGTTCCGTCGGACGCGTTGAGGCTGAAGGAGACTGGCGCAGAGCCCCTGTAACAGGGGCTAAGCGCAGCCATCATCCTCCAAGCCGCGCGTCCTTCAGTGCGGGGGTGAGTGACAGTGGGCCTGGACTGTTGTTCCACCGGACGCGTTGAGGCTGAAGGGGACTGGTGCAGAGCCCCTGTGCCAGGGGCTAAGCGCAGCCATCATCCTCCAAGCCGCGCGTCCTTCTGCGCAGGGGTGAGTGACAGTGGACCCGGACTGTGTTCCCACCGGACGCGTTGAGGCTGAAGGGGACTGGCTCAGAGCCCCTGGCACAGGGGCTAAGCACAGCCATCATCCTTCAAGCCGCGCGTCCTTCAGTGCGGGGGTGAGTGACAGAGGGCCTGGACTGTTGTTCCACCGGACGCGTTGAGGCTGAAGGGGACTGGTGCAGAGCCCCTGTGCCAGGGGCTAAGCGCAGCCATCATCCTCCAAGCCGCGCGTCCTTCTGCGCAGGGGTGAGTGACAATGGACCCGGACTGTGTTCCCACCGGACGCGTTGAGGCTGAAGGGGACTGGCTCAGAGCCCCTGGCACAGGGGCTAAGCGCAGCCATCATCCTCCAAGCCGCGCGTCCTTCAGTGCGGGGGTGAGTGACAGTGGGCCTGGACTGTTGTTCCACCGGACGCGTTGAGGCTGAAGGGGACTGGTGCAGAGCCCCTGTGCCAGGGGCTAAGCGCAGCCATCATCCTCCAAGTCGCGCGTCCTTCTGCGCAGGGGTGAGTGACAGTGGACCCGGACTGTGTTCCCACCGGACGCGTTGAGGCTGAAGGGGACTGGCTCAGAGCCCCTGGCACAGGGGCTAAGCACAGCCATCATCCTTCAAGCCGCGCGTCCTTCAGTGCGGGGGTGAGTGACAGAGGGCCTGGACTGTTGTTCCACCGGACGCGTTGAGGCTGAAGGGGACTGGTGCAGAGCCCCTGTGCCAGGAGCTAAGCGCAGCCATCATCCTCCAAGCCGCGCGTCCTTCTGCGCAGGGGTGAGTGACAATGGACCCGGACTGTGTTCCCACCGGACGCGTTGAGGCTGAAGGGGACTGGCTCAGAGCCCCTGGCACAGGGGCTAAGCGCAGCCATCATCCTTCAAGCCGCGCGTCCTTCAGTGCGGGGGTGAGTGACGGTCCCATCTCCGGAGACAAGGGGCCAGGCGCGGGGGAAGCCAGTCAGACTGAAGCCCCGCGCCTGGTGGGACCTCTGTCTCGGCCTCGCTTCCAACGTGTCCGGCGTGAGGTTAGCCGGAGCAAACCACAGCCGCAAAATGTAAACAAACCCGCAGTGCGCAGGAGCCTTCGAAGCTGGATAAAACCAGAACGGGGCCCTACGATGGCGGGTCTTGAGTGCCAATAGACCAAGCTCCTTGTCTGGTATACATAGAACCATGATTTGTACCATTTTCATGGTTGATTCACGGATGATCCCTGCTCCGCCTCACGCGAGTTGGACGGCTGGGTGCCTTTTATCCATGAGGCACTGCACTGCCTCCGGCAGCCGAGTTCGGGGCCCGGTGAGGGCTCCAGGCTCCAGGGGCTCCGACCCGGAGCCTCCGACCCGCAGAAGGTTCTCCCTGGCCGGGCAAAGTCTGGCCGTATGCGGGGTGGATGGCCCTGGGTCTGGGCGGCGCTAAGATCACGGAGCGGGTCACCTCCGCGTACAGCCCGTGGTCAGCGTGACACCGTGCTCTGCCCCGAGCAATCAGAGCAAACAGGAAGCTTCTGGAAGTGCCCGGGAGTCTGGTAAAATCAAGCCGAAAATAGACCCTCTCATGCCGGGTCTGAGCGGCACTTAGAGCCCGGAGGAGCGCGGAGCGCGGGGCTCCATTCAGAGGCTCCGTGATCCGCCTTACAACCAGCTCTCACCTCCGCGTACAGCCCGTGGTCAGCGTGACACCGTGCTCTGCCCCGAGCAATCAGAGCAAACAGGAAGCTTCTGGAAGTGCCCGGGAGTCTGGTAAAATCAAGCCGAAAATAGACCCTCTCATGCCGGGTCTGAGCGGCGCTTAGAGCCCGGAGGAGCGCGGAGCGCGGGGCTCCATTCAGAGGCTCCGTGATCCGCCTTACAACCAGCTCTCACCTCCGCGTACAGCCCGTGGTCAGCGTGACACCGTGCTCTGCCCCGAGCAATCAGAGCAAACAGGAAGCTTCTGGAAGTGCCCGGGAGTCTGGTAAAATCAAGCCGAAAATAGACCCTCTCATGCCGGGTCTGAGCGGCGCTTAGAGCCCGGTGGAGCGCGGAGCGCGGGGCTCCATTCAGAGGCTCCGTGATCCGCCTTACAACCAGCTCTCACCTCCGCGTACAGCCCGTGGTCAGCGTGACACCGTGCTCTGCCCCGAGCAATCAGAGCAAACAGGAAGCTTCTGGAAGTGCCCGGGAGTCTGGTAAAATCAAGCCGAAAATAGACCCTCTCATGCCGGGTCTGAGCGGCGCTTAGAGCCCGGTGGAGCGCGGAGCGCGGGGCTCCATTCAGAGGCTCCGTGATCCGACGCTCACCTCCGCACCTCCGAACCATGACTTGACATTACGGCTGTGAAGGAGCCTTGGAAGCTGGATAAAACCAGAACGGGGCCCATCGATCGCGGTTCTCGTGTGCCCGTCAAACGAGCTCCTTGCCCGGTATCCGCACAACCAGGAAATGTACCTGTTTCGATTGCGAAAAACGTCATTCTCAAAAACCGCCCGCCCCTCCCTCCCAGCATTACCATTTTGCACATTCCGCGTGAGAGCAGCGTAAGAATTTCTCGGGAGCAGCGTGATTTAGCCCGGGAATTTTGAGCTGAACGCTTATTCCCACGAGCCCAAAAAACAACTAAGTCCAACGGTATATAGTGTACTATTGCCGAAAAACGACAGAGTCGCTCTGGTATAGTGTACTATTGCCGAAAAATGACAGAGTCTTTTCAGGTATAGTGTACTATTTCGGTTTTTACTCTAAGTCCCTCAGGGGCATATGGTGCTATACTATGATGGTCAGATCACCTCCAGGCCCCAGGGGAGTGCTTTTCTGGGGGCAAACAGTGCACTGATGATGGGGGATTATTTCATTTTGCTCATTTTGGTGTTTTTTCACATTTTAACCCATTTTCACCCCATTTGCTCACAACTTCATACTACGGCCCGGAAAAACGACAGAGTCGCTCGGGAATAGTGTACTATTGCCGAAAAATGACAGAGTCTTTTCAGGTATAGTGTACTATTTCGGTTTTTACTCTAAGTCCCTCAGGGGCATATGGTGCTATACTCTGATGGTCAGATCACCTCCAGGCCCCATTGGAGTGCTTTTCTGGGGGCAAACAGTGCACTGATGATGGGGGATTATTTCATTTTGCTCATTTTGGTGTTTTTTCACATTTTAACCCATTTTCACCCCTTTTGCTCACAACTTCATACTACGGCCCGGAAAAACGACAGAGTCCCTCGGGTATAGTGTACTATTGCCGAAAAACGACAGAGTCCCTCGGGTATAGTGTACTATTGCCGAAAAACGACAGAGTCCCTCGGGTATAGTGTACTATTGCCGAAAAACGACAGAGTCCCTCGGGTATAGTGTACTATTGCCGAAAAACGACAGAGTCCCTCGGGTATAGTGTACTATTGGCTGGAAGCTCGGTTTTTTTTCTAAGACCAGCAGGGGTATATGGTACTATATTCTGGTGGTCAGATCACCTCCAGGCCCCAGGGGAGTGCTTTTCTGGGGGCAAACTGTGCACTGATGATGGGGGATTATTTCATTTTGCTCATTTTGGTGTTTTTTCACATTTTAACCCATTTTCACCCCTTTTGCTCACATCTTCAAACTCGGGCCCTGATTACAAGTTCTGACCAAATGATGACAAACACGGTATTTATTATGTATTTTTTTCATTTTTTTTTATTTTTCCAACTTATACATCCATCATTGGTGCCAGGCAGGTTGTGGAGAAAGCAGTGAAGAAAGGAGAGAGCCATCACAGAAAAGATGTCCATCCAGGGTCAAGGTACCCTGCACTTTTACATATCCAAATGACAGCATTTAAAGTTTTTTAGCGTATGGTATCTCTCGTTGCATGGAACCGCACAGAGGCCAACGCCACACTGACGGCACCTGTACTTTGTTTGCCGCCTGCCTTTGGTACGAGAGCGGTCAGAGCACACGGCGCAGTCTGGACGTCCCTCTGCTTGACAAAGCCAATGACGCTCTGTGAGTCTCTGTGGCATTTCACCCTCCGGTCTTGAGCGCCTTTCTTGTTTTTTGGAGTGATCAGCCAGTAATGCATCAATAATCTTCTGAATGTAAACCTTTAAAGGTTTGTGTGGGCCTGGAGTGGATTTGGTGTATATGATGTGTGAGTTGACAATACTTATGCTTATAATGGCATTGAATATGCGATGATACCATTTCCGGGACCTGTGTGGAAAGAGGTATGTCTTCATCCTCTGGTCAGCAGTGTCCACTCCACCCATGTAGGCGTTGTACTGGTCGACACATACAGGTCTTTTGATGTCACGGAAGCCAGTGTCATCTGTCTTGGATCGGATCCTCCTCTGAACACAATCATTTCCATGGACTGTGGACAACATGGTGAGACGTTTAGTATCGTGCCAAGCACAAGCCAGGAGTTTTCCCTTTCTGCAAAAAACTGGGTCATCTCCTTTTTTCAGCTGTAAGACACTTTTACCAAGGCATTTTGGCATCCCCAACCTGGTAATCCTTACCGTCCCACACAGTCCAGTTTCCAAATCTGCTAATTCATTTGCAATTACAGGCGAGGTATAGTAACTGTCCATGTAAATCTCGTGTCCTTTGCCCGTAAAGGGAGAAACCAACTCACGGACAACTGCGTGTGTTGCACTGATGTTGCTTGCATTATTTTTGTACTGTCCAGTGTGCATTGACCAGCGCAAAACATACCCTGAACAGCTTTCACTCAGGGCATACACTCTATAGCCATATTTGTCAGGTTTATTCGGAGAGTAACATTTTAGTGAAGATCTCCCCTTGAAAGCTATTGTCATTTCATCTAAAGAAAGCTCCTTGATTGGACTGTAAACTGCTGCAAATTTGGGAATAATCAAATCTATTATTGGGCGGACTTTGAACAGTTTATCGTGCCCGGGCTCGCCTGTTCTCACATAATCATTATTGTTGACAAAATGAAAGAACGAAAGAATGATTTCAAATCTGTTTCTTGACATTACATTTCCAAATCCAGGCGTTTGTGTAAGCCAAAATGTTCCCCAGTAATCCTCGATTTCAGGTTTCTCAACAAGGCCCATGGAGAGATGCAAAGCGAAGAAAGCTTTCATTTCGGTGACTGATACATCATACCACTCAAGAAATCTTGAATGTGGCTTCAGAATCATAGGTGCCATACACTGATGTGCATATCTATTTGTCTCATCAGTAATGAAAGTCCAAAACTGATCGGTCAGAAAGAGTGACAGAATATCAAATGGATTAGCATCCGTCAGATCCATCTCTCCTGTGTAGCCAACTGGGTCTTCAAAAGGTTTGATCCATGCCTCAAATACCTCGACCTCTCTCAGCATGTCCCAGCTCTCATCCACCGGGCAAGTTTTACTGCAGCCACTGGTTCCACTGGTTCCTCGCCTCCGTCTGTCCTTTGCACCTGTCCGTTGTTTCGAAGTCCCTTCATCTCCACTTGGAAATCCATCGTCACTCTCGGGGAGATAATACCCTTCAGAGTCAGAATCTGCTGTAAATTGCATGCCACGTGTACTTCCTCCAGCCATTTTTTTCCTTACCGGATCTGCCCTGGATCATACCTGGCTAATAAAGGGAAGTTGCACCGAACCGACCAATGACTGAAGTGATTCATTTTCTACTATTATTTCATTAATTTCCTTGTACGGTAAAGTTGCATTTCTGCGACTTTGGCGCTTAAAGGGTTAGCATTTGAGCAAGTTGTCATCAGTTACTTCTGGTGTACTTCTTCTAGCACGTGCATACCAATGACTTTGATCTGAACTAGTTGTGTACAGAGTATGTAGCTCTATTTCTGGTGGAATGTCACGCGTTTGGACGAGCTTACCTTATACATGAAAATAAGCCTCCTCAGAGACTGTCAAAAATTGCCACAGTCGACTATATTTCAAGTCGCCAAGGCGGGGTATTGGGTAAAGTTTTCAACTAGCAATAATCGCGCCTCGGATAGACCTCATAGGCTACAATACTGCCACTGCGCAAAGCTAACGTGTACTTTGAGAAAGAATGGCCAGGGCTTGGTTCTTGCCACTTCCTGGTCATGGTAGGTCATTGAGGGCAGAGCAAAACTTTGGCCAAGAAGGGAGCTTCTTTTCAAAAAACTGCCTGTAACACCTGGAAAAATGTAGATAGCAGACTTCAGAGACTGTTGACTGAAAGAGTAACAAAATGCATGGGTACAACTTAAATCTTTGCTTTTTGGTACGTCTTCACCAGGCGGGATAAATAATCAATTTTCAACCACTAACCTTGCCACCACAAATAAAACAATTGCTCCAAGCGGATTTGATCTTCTTGCAGTAAAGACAGCAAAACTTTTGGTAGTTTCATTTGT